>NW_023270451.1:24709519-25129509 GCF_011800145.1 Mirounga leonina
AAAATAAAATAAAATAAAATAAAATAAAATAAAATAAAATAAAATAAAATAAAATAATAAAATAAAATAAAACAAAACAAAATAAAAATAAAAACAAATCCCCAAAACAACTTTGAACCCAAACAAAAACAAAAACAGCAAACAACAAAAAATAACAAAATCATTGACTTAAATCTCACATCTTGTATGAAAGTTAACGTAAAATGGATTGTGGTCTTAAATGTAAACGTAAAACTATAAAACATTTAGGAAAAAAACACAGAAAATAATCTTTGGGATATAAGACTAGAAAGGACTGGACCAAGAAAGAGTTCAGTCTGATGCCAAAAGCGTAATGCACTAAAGGAAAAAGTTATAACTTGGATTTCATCAAAACTCAAAACTTTTGTTCTGCAAAAGACTCTGGGAGGTAGATATAGACAAGCTACAGACTGGCAGAAAATATTTGCCAATCACATATCTGACAAAGGACTATTATCTAGAATACATAAAGAACTCTCAAAACTCAGCAGTAAAACAAACAAAAAATCCAATAAAAATGGTAAAATATTATGAATAGACATTTCTCCCCAAAGGATATAAAGATAACAAATAAGCACAAGAAAATATGTACAATATCATTAGCCTTAGGGAAATTAAATTAAAACCACAATGAGATATCACTACACATCTACTGGAATGGCTAAAACAAAAAATTGATGACAACATTAAATGCTGGTAAAGATGCAGATAAACTGGGTCACTAGTACATTATCCATGGGAATGTAAAATGGTATGCTCTTTCTGGAAAAGAGTTTAGCAGTTCCTTTTAGAGCTAAACATACAACTACTATATGACCCAGCAATTGATCCCAAAGGAATGAAGGCATGTTCACACAAAACAATATGCACAAATGTTCATAGCAGATTTATTCATAAATTCCAGAAACTGAAAACAACCCAGATGCCTTTCAATAAACAGTGAAATGGACTGTGGTACATTCATACTTCGCAATAACTATTCAGCAATAAAAAGAAACAAACTATTGATAAATGCAACAACTTGGGTTGAATTTTTTTTTTTAACACTTAAAAATGTATACTTCAATAAGCATATAAACAATTAGGTAAGCTTGTGGAGAAGCTGACCAAGATACGTATATTAGGAGATACAATTGTCCATCTAAATTTTCTAGATTTTTTTTTTGTAGAGTATTTATTCAAGTTGTTTATAATTTCTTGTGTGCCATTTTGGAAGTCCTTTATTGTAGACTAGTCTTTTGTCTGATGACAGACAGCAGCCACACTGTCAGTGATTATGATAAATTCCATTTCTTCTTGAGATGCAAGTTTCCTTCTGGATTTCTGAGGTAATGTTTTTATTATTTCTGCAGTGTCTGGTGCATCAGCAAATCTGGGGATTTACTTCCCTTAGAATGCTGTGAAATTGAAGAAGAGTGAGACGGTAGTCCTGCTGATCTCAAAACTTCTGATACGTTAGGTTTAGGATTGTCTCTTTTGTCAGGGAATCTTATTAATGGAGTATGTGGCTTGACTACCTGAACGACCCTGCTGGCAGACGCCATCTTGCTGCCCATCCTTGGGCTGAATTTTGAGGCAATGATGCTGAGTAAAAAAAGTGAATTCCCAAATATTGGGATTTCATGATTTTATTTATATACTTTTTGATCTGTTTATGCAACATTCTTGAAATGGCAAGGTTGTATAGATAAGGAACAGATTGGTGGTTGCCAGGGGTTAGTGGCAGAGATGGAGTTGGGGGGAGGGAGGGAGGTGTGTGTCTATAAAAGGGCAACAGGAGGGATCCTCATAGTGATGGAACAGTTCTTTATCTTCACTGTGCTGATGTCAATATCCTGGTGTGTGATACTGTATTGAAGTTTTGGAAGATGTTACCATTGGGGGAAATCAGGCAAAGGATACAGCAGATCTCGATGTATTATTCCTTACAACTGCATATCTACAATTATTTCAAAATAAAAAGTTTAATTAAACAATTGCAGAGAACAATAAACCTTTGGGGGATGAAAAAGATAGAGACTAAACTAAATGACCTTTCTGGATCTTTCCAAAGTTTTATAGATCATTTTCTCCACTTTCAGTGATGCCTAAAGTGGTCACCTTATATCTTCTCTAAGAAGTGACTTGCTCCCCCATTTCCTGTGTAACCTCTGACCTATGAACTGTACTGGGCAGAAGCTGGTGTGGACACTGAATAGCTCTGTGGTCTTGGCTCCATTTTTCTCCCTGGGTCTCTGAATCAGCTGTAATATAAGAAAGCAGAGAGACCTCTAGAGACTCTTTTGGCTTCAAAATCCTAGAATTCCAATCTATTTATTCATTTATTTATTTTATAATTATGTTCAGTTAGCCAACATATAGTACATTATTAGTTTTTGATGTAGTGTTCAGTGATTCATTAGTTGTGTATAACAGCCAGTTTATTTTTTATTTAGCTCTACAACCAATAGAAGTGAAAAAAAGTCAAATCCCAAGGCCTTTCACACCCTCTCCACATTAAATCCATCTCTGCTAACTTGTTTGATTCCCAGCAGGCTCTTACCACCTTAGGCCAGGAAATGCCAAGCCCATTTTCCAAGTTACTGTCTGCCTAAAGAGGAACAGTAGCATAGCTGTGGGTCCTGAAAACTGAAACCTGAAAAAGGAGGTGAAAACAAACCGTGGTCTTTATACAACATTCCTCATCAGTGTATATGTGGGGTCACTTCCTTTGCAGATTTTCATTGTGGGAACAAAATAGTCTCAGCTGAGGTCTCAGGTGGATGACAACTACATGTGTGAAGCTGGAAGGAGGAAAAATGCTATTTCATTACTACCTGTTGTGTTTCCTGTTCCCACAATCAGCATGCCTGGCGTCTACATTGCTGGCTTCTTTGAAAAATATATATTAAATTATTTCAGAAAACCATGCAGCAGATGTTCTGTATCTGCAGGGAACGGGAGAGAGCAAGCTGGCCCCCAGACTGAAATCTATGGCTACCACGAATCAAATCCCTGTTACGATGGAGGTGAACTGGGCACAGCTCCAGAAGGTCAGTGAAGGATGTTGACAGGGAATAGAGAATTTGAAACAAAAAAACAAGAAAACGAAAAAAAGGAGAAGAGATAGATAAACCCCTGAATGACTCACATTGCCTCAACAGAATATCCTGTTTCATTGATAGGACGCTCCCAAACTTTTTACTGCCCACACTGTCTTTATTATTTTTGCCAGGAGTCTCAAGTTTTAAAAGACTATTTTTTATCAGTGAAATAAATTGCCCTGATTAGATAACAATACTTTCATTCTCCATTTTGAATTAGACAACAACATATAATTGCAAGGCCTTTCTGGTCAGAACGAGCGTAAACAGGTAAAGCTGATTAAATTCATATTAAAAGAAAAGAAACGTGTTACTTTATTTACTCTGTAGTTTTATCATAGGTATATATAAAATGTTTGTTTTCTTCTAAATAATGAAATTAATATGAAGACCATAGGTTAAGAAAGGTGGGATTATTTTAGAAATGCTCTTTTGGCACAGAACACTCACGATAATAAAGTTACAGCTCTCAAGCTACCTAAAATGCCTAGCACAGAGCTTTGGGCATGAGGTGATTAAAATGAGCACTGCTGGAGTGTTTGAAATAGTTCAGATGTTAGTTCAAATCCCAGACTCGCTATTTACCTTGTGTCACCGAGGGACTTATCCTCTGTAAATCTTAATTTCCTAGTCACAAAACTGGGACAGTTATATCTGTGTCTTGTAACAGATGCTCAAGAAATTACAGCTAAGCCTACTGTTGGATGATCATGGGTCGAACAACAAATGATAGCCCCAAACAGATACATCTAGGTGGGGTAAGTCAAGCATCTTTTATAAAGTTATTTTTACATGTATCCTCCCTTTATTTCCATCTTATTCTGGTTTTCCTTTCTAGAACCAGGGCTAGAAGCTGGGACATAAAGGGAAGGACAGATGCAAAAGACAGGCAAGAGAGAGTCAGTGAATATAAAGCTATCCACATAAGTCTCAACTGCTCATGATACTTTGAAATATCATGCTCTCTTGTTCTTTGCTTTTTAAGTTGAATTTCTCAATTTTTCACTTGTCTCTCATTGTGGCACTTACGGGAATTTCCCAACCCAATGAATACTCTGTCCCTTTTCCTTTTTACCAGAACTCTGATTTTGTGCAGGGCAATGAAGAGCCCAGTTAACAATACCTCCCTCCTCACACCTCTTTACAGATTGAGCCAGAACTCATAGTAAAGTCTTGAGGTTTAATCTGAGTTGTGCATTTAGAACTTGCAGGCAGATTTTTCCTCAGTCCTCAGTTCTGACCAATGAGATTTAAGCAAATACCTATTAGGTGGATGTAAGAGAAAAGCTTTTTCCTCCCTGTTTAAAAAGGGATAGATTGAGGTCCTGGCGTTTGCCTGCAGCAAGATGACGGCGGTCTCAATGTCAGAGGCGCTGAGGCAAATGTTGTGGGGGAAAAGAGCAGTGGCTATAGCTGCCATTTCCGTTTCCAGGGTTCCTATCAGGTCGTTAAGCACTTCCACATGGAGGCTGGCACAGGTCCAAGCTCGGGACACACAACCCATAACAGTTGATGAAAAACTGGATATCACTACTTTAACTGGTGTTCCAGAAGAGCATATCAAAACTAGAAAAGTCAGGATCTTTGCTCCTGCTCACAATAACATGCAGTCTGGAGTAAATAACACAAAGAAATGGAACATGGAGTTTGATACCAGGGAGCGATGGGAAAATCCTTTGATGGGTTGGGCATCAAGGGCTGATCCCTTGTCCAACATGGTTCTAACCTTCAGTACTAAAGAAGACGCAGCTGCCTTTGCAGAAAAAAATGGGTGGAGCTATGACATTGAAGAGAGGAAGGTTCCAAAACCCAAGTCCAAGTCTTATGGTGCAAATTTTTCTTGGAACAAAAGAACAAGAGTATCCACAAAATAGGTTGGCACTGACTATATCTCTGTGCTTGACAGTGAATAAAGTCAGCTGTGCAGTATTTATAGTCCATGTATAATACATCTCTTAATCTCCTAATAAATTTGATCTTTAACCACAAATACATTTTATGGGGCCTATTTTAAATGTTTTTTGATATCTCAAAGTGAACACGTTTCAATTGCCTATTTATAAAGGAGATTTGAGGTAATCATACCTCTAGGAAATTTCAGTACTTAAAATCTATTAAAAGGAATGCTTGAAATCAGCTGCAAAAAAAAAAAGAGAAAGGGATAGATTGAGCTAGTATGCACCTTCTCCTTTCACCATTCCCACACTTTTTTACTGACTGAAACGCAGTCACAATGCCTAGAGATGGAGCAGACATCTTCTGGCCAAGGAAACAAAGGCTACACGTCAAGGACGGGAGAGCAGGGAGTGGACTGCATGCCGCTGATGTAATTCTGTTTGATATTTTTGTTTAGCTTGATTCCAAGACTCCTCATCAAGTGGATGGCTCTATTTTAGAGACTTAATATGTCACAGAAGCACCCAGACCCAAGAACAATGTTCCAAGCATGGTAGACTAGACCAGAGGACTAAAGAAATCTCCAAATCTGTCTTGTAAAATTCTTGTTTATAATGTCATGATTACTGCTTAAACTGCATGCATCAGTTTCTCCACAGAATTCATACTTTAATGTTCACCTCTGATCCTTTCTTCTGTATTCAATCTCAAATATAGTTACCCTATTTTCTATATTATAGCCTCTGTTTTCTATATTCAAGCACTTTAAGCCGTATAAATACCTACTAAATTGGGATGCCTGGATGGCTCAGTCAGTTGAGCATCTGCCTTCAGCCCAGGTCATGATCCCAGGGTTCTGGGATAGAGCCCCGCGTTGGTCTCCCTGCTGAGGGGGGAGCCTGCTTCTCTCTTTGCCTGCTGTTCCCCCAGCTTGTGCTCTGTCTCTCTGACAAATAAGTAAATAAAATCTTTAAAAAAATAGCTACTAAATTACTTTCTTCTCATCTTGGCTCTAACCTACAAAGCTGCAAACAGAAAGTGATCAATCTCTTGTGATGCTATATGGTCCAAGGAAGACAAATCTCTTTAGGATCAGTAGGTAAGATCAGCCTACAACTAAACACCTAATACTAAACCTCAATACTTTACTATCATTTTCTGGTTCAACACAATTAGTAGACCATGCACTATTAATGAGAGACTACTCTCTACATTGTCAACAGTAGCTTTTTTTTTTTTAAGATTGATTGATTGATTGATTGATTGATTGATTTGAGAGAGTGAGTGAGTGAGAGAGCATGAGTGGGGGGAAGACGGTCAGAGGGACAAGCAGAGTCCCAATGAGTGAGGAGCAGGATGTGGGGCTCTATCTCAGGACCCTGAGATCATGACCCCAGTCAGTCGCTTAACCGACTGAACCACCCAGGCACCCCAACACTAGCTTTTTAAAATCGATTCTTGATTTTTAGTTATAAAAAGTTCAAAGTGCCTTAACTGTGCAAAAATTCAGGGAATTGCTGATCTTGATTTGTCCACATGTGTCTAAGTTTGGGTTCCCACACAAATAGAGCCTGAGGCAGGGAAATGGGTACAGGTATTTGGGGGCAGTGATATAAGAAAGCAGTTATGAGGGGCCCAGAAGATTGAGTTAGAGAGTGAGAAGGCAGAAGCCCTTAGTGGGTGTGGGATTGGGCAGTTACCACTCTAACACTCTGAGGAACCATCCCTCTGAAGGACAGGATGCTGGGCACTTATGCACAGTTTGGGGGGATACCTCTAGAAGCACAAACCCTCCTTATGCATAGGCCATGTCTACCTATGAGCTGAGGGAACCTCCAGGGAACAATGAGGTATGAAAAAAAGAGTGTGGCATCCTGAGGTGTGATGATTCTTGGTGCCCAGGAACTGTCTACTGCAGCTGCAGTTGGGTTCGGAGCCAATGCAGCCTGGGGCACTGAGTCTTCACTTGTGTATTTTCCAAACATAATCCAAATAGATAAGATGCTTTCAGTGGTGATGGTATCTAGAAATTATTGGCAGGAAATAATCAATAAAAATTCCAAAAGTCCCAAGACATTTGAAAAGAATTTTAATTAAAATTAATGAAATTCTGTCTTATGAAAAATTTTACAGCACTATTGGAACTGCTTTATATTAATAGAGTGCATTGAAAATCTAAACCATCTTTGAGCTGGATCTAATAAGTTTGAAGTAAATTTTCCCTTCCATTTTAGGTGTTTTATGCCAAGTTTCTGTTTTCTCTTTCCTTCATCTTTGTTACTGACTCTTTTTTTTTTTTAAGTAATTTCTACACCCAACATATGGGGTTTCAACTCATGACCCCAAGATCAAGAGTCGGATGCTCTACTGACTGAGCTAGCCAAGCGCCCCCTTGAATTACCTTGTCTATACCTTTTTTAAGGGCTCATCATGGCCAGTATTTCATTTTGAATCATAGCCTTCCCCAGAATGAACTCTTGCCTGGCCCAAATTTAGACAAGATTGTCCAAGATGGGGCCACCTGGACTTAGGTCTATTTACAGATGTATGGGAGGCAGAAAGCTGAGGAATCCTTCCAGAGAGAACTTATCTTCACATGTAAATAAGTAGCCAGTGCTGAGGGCCTGACTGAGTGCTTTAGCCTGAATTCTCTCAAGAGCGGAGACTGAGGTGCAAGGTCAGGTCAGGAAATAAGAGGAATTGATGCAAAGAAAGGTGGGAAGGGGCACCTGGGTGGCTCAGCTGCTTAAGTGTTGGACTTTTTTTGTTCTGTTTTGTTTTACCACTTCAATTTTAATGACTTCACCATATTGCACTATATGGAAGTACTTATTCAGTCCCTTACTGATGCACATATAGGCTGCTTCCAGTTTTATCTTATAGCAAAAAATGCTGCAATAAATAGCCTTATGTGTTTTGACTCCTGATTTTGCCTCATGTCATGATCTCAGGGTCTGGAGATGTAGCCCTGTGGCAGGCTCCGTGCTGGGCCTGGAGCATGCTTAGGATTCTCTCTCTCTTTCTGCCAGCCACTCCCCACCCTCCTGCTCACACTATGTCTCTCTCTAAAAAAAAAAAAAAAAAAAAAAAAAAGGGAAGCAATGCAATGTGATGATCCGCATTTATCTGTAGATAGATAGATAAAAGATAGATCCATATGTATCTGTCAGCAAACCAACACAAGTTTCTTTGTTTAGCTCTCCCAGAAGAGGAAGGCCTAGGTCAGCCAATCAGCACTTGATAGCTCAGCACCAGTTAACTACCCTGGCTCCAAGACTTCCCTTTGCTCCATATAAGGAAAGTAACCCAGCTTTAAGCAATCAGTACGTGCGTTGTTCCTGCTCACTTGGTCTATAAAAACGTCATGCCTTGTACAGCTCTTCAAAGAGCCTATTTTCTAGACTGCTTTCATTCCAGATAAGCTCAACCTTGTGTAAAGTTAGAACTGTTACATAAAAGCCAACTGGATGAGTAAATCATTTTTCTTAATGGTCATGAGTTCAAATTTCAGTCATGCAGTTTTCTCAGGCAATGTAGCTTTAAAATTCAGCCCTTCCAGACTACCCTCATGCTCTCTGGTGTTGATGCTTGACTGGTGGTTTACTGAATGGCTCTGCATGGCTTCTGCCCATTTTGTGCTGGCCTCCCATGATCCCTTCTGAGCTGACCGTCTGCTGCAGTGAGGCCAGCTGAGTGGCCCACCCAGCCTCCTCTTTTCAGTCACTTCCTCAGAGGTCGCTATCAAAGCACCCTGACTTCAGCAAGTTCTCTCTGCCCCCAAGGTTACATCCCTGGCCAATCTGGGGGACTTGTGAGAAGCTGACTGCTCTTCTGCCTCCTTCTGGGGGCACCAGAGGACTGCAGGACATCATTCCGTCTAGCAGAGAGTCTTCGAATTAGATATGACTTTGTAAGTTCTGGTCCACTCTATTGTTTGTGGGCAGAAGGGACGCTGAGGAACCTTCTCAGCCAGGACAAGAACTGTTTATAGATGAAGCAGGAGCCTGAGAGGAACTGCACATCCCAGGAAGAGTCATGGGGATGGTGCCTTCCCAGTTATCGGTCTGCTTCTCCACCCACCTGCCGTTCACACCTTTGTTCATCTTGTTTTAGGTAAATATTTTAGAGACAATAAAAGCTGTTGCACTTAAAAGAAAAATTGTCTTGTGGGTTGCAGTTTGAAAACAGAACAGAACAAAACAGCAGTATGGTAGTTTTGAATTATTTGGCAAGAGATTGGGTAAGCATTTGGATTGATTCCAGGAAGCATGTCTCTGTGTCCAAAAAACATTAACTGCCAGTGACTAGTGGTGAATTCCTCCAGTTTAGTCCAGGGCTTCCAAAGACCTTCTGACTGGTGAAGAATAAAGAGTTTATACCCTATTTCAGACCAGACTCCTGGCAGGGCTCCTGGTTATAGAAGGAAGTCTTCCTTTTCAGATTTTACTGATGATCATGATACACAAACCCTATGATACTTTGGATGACAGAACACCAAGTAAAATTCCTTTTTCAATATCCCACAGTGTCTTAGTCCATTCTGGCTGCTATAACAAAATATCACAGACAGGGTAACTTATAAGAAAACAGAAACTGACTTCTCACAGTTTTGGAGGTTAGAAGTCTAAGATGATAACACTGGCAGATTCAGTGTCTGGTAAGAACTGCTTCCTCACCAGTGCCCGTCTTTCCACTATAAATGCACAAGGCAAGAAGGGGTAAGCAAGCTCTCCAGGGTCTCTTTTATAAGGGCATTAATTCCATTCAAGGACTCTGTCCTCATGACATAATCATTTCCCAAAGGCCCCACGACCTAATACCATCACCTGGGGGGGGGTAGGATTTCAACATATGAATTTTGAGGGGACACCAACATTCAGACCATAGCACATGGCAAATTTAGATGACAAAGTGACCAATGGTAGCAGGATCACCTTTAACCTCTGTTGGGTAGAGAGAACAAGCAAACTTCATGGGGCATGAGTGCAGCATTATGAGTATTCTGCAGGTGTTTCCAACAGAGGAGGGAAAATTTTGAGGTAAATGTCCAAACTACATACTGATCTAAAGGCAACTCTAAATCCTGCCTGATAAACTCTCTTACCACATTGATATATTAGATGTAATTTGCTTAAAATCAATTCAGCATAGACAGCATGATATATTTGTGAATGAGAAAATGATATAACTGTGGAAAGTTGGTTCATCTTTGAGGTGTCCTAATCACAAATAGACATACCAGAGGTGGTTAACAAGCCTTTCAAATGCTCCCATCAGAAGTCCTAACCCAACTACCATCAGTGCTTCAATTACTGGTATCTGGGTCCTCACTATCAAGTTTATAAATCAGTGTAAATGTAACAATTAGTATTTCATTGGTGCAATGAATTTGTTTACAGTGTATGGGTTGGTTTAAAATACTGTACTGATACAGCATTCTCCACTGCATGAAGGGAGCATAAGAAACTGAAGAGTCTATCAGTCTTCTACCTCAAGAATAATTATTTAGGTCTAGAATTCCATTTGGCCCCATGTCAACTCCTTCATGAAATGTTGCGTTGCCCGAACCAATCAAAAGTTTCCTTGAGCTGTCTTTTTTTTTTTTTTTTTAAGAGAGATAGAGTAAGCATGGGAGCGCATGAGCTGGGGAGAGGGGCAGAAGGGAGAGGGAATCTTAAACAAGCTCCACACTCAGCACAGGGTCCCACATGGCCCTCGATCTCATGACCCTGAGATCATGACCTGAGCTAAAATTAAAAGTTAGACACTTAACCATCTAAGCCACCCAGGAGCCCCTTCACTTGAGCTGTCTTAAAACATCACCACTTTACAATGGAGTGAACCTCTCAGCCAAGGTGCTTAATGAAGTACTTAGAAGGACATAGAACAGAAATTCACAGAGCTTACAGAAAATGATGATTTTTGCTCTGGGGCCCATTATTAGCCTCACTGATAGTAACAAAATTTGGTCTAGAACTTGCTTTCATTGTAACATGCTATCTAGTAGGAAAATTGTGGGTGGAGAGACCGCCAGTCATTAACAACTTCTACTTAGTAGAGGGTACCTACATTTATAAACAAACACAGAAACACACGTTGGGACAAATGTGAATAGTGAAAATACATGATTTCATTCACTTCAAAGCACATGTCCTCATCTCAAAAACAGTGGCAGAACACTATGTCCCATGCTAAATTTTGGATTGTCCCCAAACTGTGTAATTTTCCCCTTGATGCCTGATTTTGTACAAATTTCCAAAAGCTACCTTTAGTAGCAAATGCCTTACAAATTTGCAAACCCAAACTCACCTTAGTATAACAATGAATAATTAAACCAAAAATTATAGAAGAAATTAACACCGAAGATGATCCAGTTCTCTCAGCAAAGTTCAAGTTCTCTTTAAAGCAGAGAGTATGGATCACCTTTTTGAAGACTTTTACACCATTTTTAATCTTACAAACAGATTAACATGACATAGATTTTCCCCATATCAGGTGACTTGAAAACCTAATTAAACCCATATTTTAAGTATAATTCATTTTTCTCATAGAGGCAAAAGAAGTATGGTTTAGTTATTTTCCATGGCATGAGGTTAAAATGCTAGAAAGAGAATCAAAGTTGACTTAGGAACTGTAGGAATATAGGGGAGATGGGGCTATGTCCATGCTAATTTTTATTCTATAAGAGCTGTTTAAATTATATGTATTTGTTTCAAAACTACTAAACTGATTATATTGTACTGCGATGTGTATAAAGAGGATGGTGGAAGAAGACAATCAGCAAATGCTTGATGTATCTGTCTAGAGCTCCTTCTTTAGGGCTGGTCTGTGACAAAGTATGGATTAAAGTTTGTTTGGGGGTGGCTTTCCAATTTCCCTTTAAGTAGCCTGTAAGGGTGAGGTCACCACTATTTTGATTGCCAGAGGACAATTAGTTGAAATAAGTAAACTGATAGACGTGAAATATTATCTTCACCTCAACACAAGGTCCTGAGGGCTATTTCTGATAATTCTCTGAGTAATTTAAGTGGGCTTCAAGCTTTCAGGTTTACTAACTTTAAGTTGGAAGCAGTAATATCCATCCAGATTGACATCAGGTTTGAAAGATGCATTTAGCAAACACTTACTGGTTAACTACTACATTTGAGGGGCATTGTTAAATGCTAAAAGTGCAAGTGGTCAAAATGGCACCAGATCACAATTAAACAATTACAATTAATGGAAAGCATAAGAAAAAAGGACGAATACAGGTATGTGTTGAAAAAGTAACCCTGTTCGGAATGTATATTTCTCCACTTTCCTGAACCTAACCTGTAGGTCTTAATTGTGTCTGCTCACAAGAACTGCCTGTGAAGTGTTTGTCACAGCACTGATGGTCCTCTCTTCCCCATCCAGAGCAACCTAATCAGCATAATCAGAATGTCAAATATCAGAGGAGTCAGAGTAGCCTTCTGCATATAAAAAGCTCTACAAGTGGTCATGGTATGTGATGGGTGTTGAGAACCACTGGTCCAGCAAGCAGTTGGGAAAGGAATCTTAATTTCCCTTTACCCCCTCCATTCTTCAGAGGCTCCATTACCAAGTTCAGTGTAAGCAAGGTGGAAGAGCTACTTGCCAAACCACCTTTCACCCTTGGAAGATTGGGTGTGTTTCCCAAATCCAAGTCTCCCTCAAATGCTAATGATCATGACAGTCAAGAAGAGCAGGAGAAAATAAGAATTTGGAGGACAGCACAAGCTGCCCAGAGAAATCTGATTAAAGGACAAATGTTGCAACATCAGATCTTACTTTGCTTTTGCTCAAGCTGATAATAGGATCCCTAGCTACTCCAATGGCATTCATTGCAGGAGGCCATGTCCTTTCTATGATTTACATTCAAATCCTTTAGAGCATTTTTTCCACAGCCTATTCCCATCCCGGGAATTAGTCTTCCCAAATTATACTTTTTTTGAGATCAACTGATACTTTGTGTTTTATTTGCCATTATTTGTAATGAAAAAAAAATGGTTAAGGTATTTCCTTATATTGTATCCTTAGCAGGAAGGACACCTGGCCTAATTCCTAATTCCTCTTAACAGAGGACATTTTCCTTTGAAAAGCGTCCAGATCACAATGATCCTCTTCCACCACAGCTCTTCCTGGTCTTGGTCTTACACATCATTAGCACCGTGTTCTCAGTCCTTTGGGTGCAGTTTAGAATTTGTCATAGGAGCATGTGCTTCTAAATATGTAATAAAAACTGCCTTTGTCATTATGTTTTTCATGTGTTTTTGCTTTGTCTTTCCAAGTAGATATTATTTAAGCTGATTGTCTGCTAGCTCATTGTTCTGCAAAGTCAAGAAGGGACTGTATCCATGTAAATTTTTACTTACTAAAAACCCTGAAGTTGAATTGCTCCTGCCTACTGACGTTTAATTACTATTGGTTTTGCAAGTAAACAAGGAAAAGGGAATCATTTTCTGAAATTGCTACTTAAAAGCACAGAATTTTCAGTTTTCCACAGGCATTAAAGGTTGCTGCATGAATCCTATCATTTCCAAGAAACATTTTTTTTTAAGTACAGCTGATTTATTCTGTACCCACATAAAATAAAATCTCCCGGTATTGTGCTATTTTTTAGTACATTTTCACAAGTCAAGAAAACTTGGCTGTAAAGTGATCTCTAAAATCTCTCAGTGGTTCATTCTAAAAAGGTTCTTTCAAGGAAACAATTCCATACAGTCTCTGTGACTTAGTTTCTTGTATGGTTAATTATAAACAATGTAGCATAAATCAAGAATTGGAAAGATTTATGATACTTCTTTTCCTTGCGATTTTTCAAAGGCATTTTATTGCCTCATTTGGGGCCTCTATCTGAAAGTTTACCTTAGAAAAAAAGATCACATAACAGCATATGTCTGGAAAGGATTTTCTGTAACCCAATGAGATTGACTCAAGCATTTTGTTTTATTTTTCTCCCTAGTTCAAAGTATTCACTTATTCATTAAGTACTCGAACCTACTATAAGAACTTATAAAGTGGTTTTCTATGTATATAATTCCAGTTAGTTTAGATCTCAAATAAATTAAAATTGGGGACAAAACAAGAAGCTGTAATAAACTACCAGTTATTCATTCAGATAGAGATAAAAATAACCCAAATGATCAAAAAGTAATTTCATGAAATGGTCTTGCCCTGGTGAAAAATTATTTAGACAAGGAATAGAACTCACCTGTACTAGCCTTTGCCATAAAAAAAAAAAAAAAAAGGCGGGGAGGCGGGGAGGGGGGGAGATTTAATAGGATTAAAAAGATATCTCAATGCCTCATGCAGTTAGGTGTCACAGTTAACAAAAACAAGTTCACGCTCAGAAAATGAAAAGGAGGCTTCCATCTCGGGTACGGCATGGCCTCTCTTATTTGCTTATCTCATGGTAACTGTCCCATTTTTCTTATCCCTCTGCAGACCGACTTTTTTATGTCTATTATAGACACGGCTACTTCAGTACTTTTCATGTCATTTTTTCAATTCCACAACTGAAGAAAATGTATTAGAATCTAATCCCTAACTCTCTGGAGAAAGCATCTGATTGGCTCAATTTGTTCCATGCGTCCTTAGATGTCCTGAGGTCCAAAGAACAATGACCACTGTTTAGGAGGTAGCCAGGAGTTGGGCTTTCTAGCTCTGCCAGAAACATAATTGTATTGAAAAGAAATATACATAGGACAAGCAATGTGACCAAAATAAATGACTCATCAAAAGAAGATGCCAGAAAGATGTGCTATGGACAAAGGGCAAGAAGGGATGGTGATTACAATGTATGAAACACCTACAAACAACAATAATAAAAATAACAGTAATAAATAAGAGCATTACTTTCTTTCTAAAAAAATATTTCTTTATTTGAGAGAGAAAGAGAGAGTTGGAGGAGAAGGAGAAGGAGAAGCAGACTCTGCTGAGCCTGATGCGGGCCTCGACCCCACAATCCTGAGATCATGACCTGAGCCGAAATCAAGAGTCAGATGCTTAATGGACTAAGCGACCCAGGCGCCCCCAGAAGAGCATTACTTTCTTAATCCTAATTAACTTCTATCCATAATAATTTATTTTAAATAAAAATAAAACCAATTTCTTCCTATGTTAATTGACTCAGGGATTTATCATATCAAGGTAGTAAGGATATAATTGTGTTTATTTACATTTCAGTCCTGAGTTAGAATTTGGGGCATGAGGTGAGTGGTGCTACAGATGTGTATATGGAAAAATACATAAAATAGCCCTTGTTTGTAAAAAGCTTAGTTTTATTGGGGAAATAAAAGTTTCCAAGGTGAAACAAGTATAGAAAAACACACTTGTAAATTACCTATATCATATATTATCTATATTAGTTGATATGAGCTATAAGATCTATATGAAAATTAAAAAGATAATGAGCCTTCCACTTGTACTAATGGAAAGCCAGACAACTCAGACCAGCACTCACTCAGATGACATTTAAAAAAAAAAAAAAGAACACAATTAAAAAAAAATACACATTGGTATCATATAAATATAAAGATATTGAAGTCTCAGGCCAAGATTTAGGAGAAGATGGGAAAACAGAGACATAAGCATTTGGAACTGCTTTCCAGGGGCATCTGTTGATTCCTAAAGAGGCTGCTTCATCAGACTTACTTAGCTTGGCATACAGAAGAAAAAGCAGTGTCCCCAACAACTGGGGAATCTGGTAAAACCCTGTGCTTGGGTTGGGACTCCAAATGGTTTAATCATAGAAGTAAGGAAGGACCAGAGGTAAACAGTCCCCTACATGGATGATAGCCCAATGTCAAGTGATCAAGTTTGATAAAATTCTGAAGTTGGATTAAGGTAATAACAGGCAAGAGATTACCCTGACCACAGGTGCACAGCAGAAGCCTAGGTTGGTCAGGACATAAATAAGATATCTTAAAGCACCAGAAAAAATAAATAGCTTTGTCTTTAATAAGTAAGAATGGAAATATAAATGATTATCTGGAAGCATTTACGATCTTAGAAGAGGAAATATACATATGTATGTAAGTTTAGAAAATTTTGTTTACAGATCACCAAAACAAGATTGGTTTTTAAATCATATTTTATGTGGCTCAGGCAAAACATAAATTCTTAATGTCGCAATATGCTTATCAAAAACCACCATGTAGTCCATTTGCAAAGGAACAATGGTTGTAACTGAGCTTATGCTACTTTCTTCCCTCAGAAACTTCATTTTTCAAAATAAAATACTACAATCATTACAGTGAAAATATAAATAGAAAAATACAAACACATATTTGGACCTACAGCTTTTTACCATCTTTCTGACTCATTCCTCTCTCTCTCTCTTTTTTTTTTAAAGATCATCCCTCCCTTTTAAAAATTGGGCTAATGCAATCATTTTCAAAGGGATATGATGGGGAATACTAAAAGTTAGAAGGAATATTGTGATTATTTAATTTGGAGTTTTTAGATGCTGAATACTAAATTATAGGTGATGTAATGAACATAACTTTTCAGAAATACTTCACTATAATTTTGGCCTAATTCATGCTTCCAGATGAGTTAATTCACGTTTTCACATAAACAGACTAATAATATCAAAATAGATTATATTTTTAAATTTGTTAAACACCTGTGTAGATAACCCATGTAGATAAATTTTGAATTCTAGATAATAAGTAGAGAAAGCACCTGTTATCTAAGAAATATTGTTATAGAAAAACTGAAGAGGGGATGCCTGGCTGGCTCAGTCGGTTAACCATCTACCTTTGGCTCAGGTCATGATCTCGGGGTCCTAGGATTGAGTCCCACATCCGGCTCCTTGCTCTCTTGCCTGCTTCTCCCTCTGCCTACTGCTCTCCCTGCTTGTGCTCTCTCTCTCTTTCTCTGACAAATAAATAAATAAAATCTTTAAAGAAAAACTGAGGAGAAAATAGGCTAATAGTACATAAAATGTCCTATTTCAGTGAACACTACATTTTTGTAAAGAATATTAGGGTTTAAAATAATGATAATTGGGTATCAATGAAAACCCCTGGGGAAATATTTACTGAAATATTTAATATTTTCTGAAAAAGAACATAAAAATGTGGTATTTGCTGAAGAGAACCAATAAAGACAATTTCATTCTCCAATTATTGAATTTTATACTCCTCTTGATCATCCAGTGACTTCATCATCACTGAGAAAACTGGATTAGGCACTTTGAAACAAAGACTTTCTTCTGCAGGGGTATCAATGACAGGGACAGTGTTAGAGATTGCAGAAAAGCTCTCATCAACTACAACATATCTCAATTTAAAATTCCAGCACTGACATATTGTAACCATGGCAGCAAAGAAGCCCTTTCTCCAGTTGTACAATAAAGAGATAGCATGATATCCATTGAAAAGATTAAGTAATGAAAAGGACACATTTCTGTCATTTCTATATCTGCCTGCTGTGCAAGTACATAAAGAGAGAAAGAAGCCATCAGTTTGAACAGCATTTTCCAATCTGGATGCTTTTAGGAAAATTACAGGGCACCAAAGAATTATAGTTCACATTAGAACTGATTGGTGTCATCGTCAAAAAGGGGATAGATTTCTTGTCCTTTTGCAATAGGAATTTGTCTTTCATAAGCAAAGATAATCACCTCCTGTATTCACAAACCTGAAGTTATAGCTAATCAAAGAAATCACCCACTGAAGCAAAGCCTTCATGGGTTCTTGATTTAGTACTAAATTGATTCTGATTTTCATAAATGGCAAACAGCTTCTACTGTGTTGTCAGCATCTGCACAAGTAATAATGTTTCTGGACCAAGGTTGTTCCAACGTTCTGTCCCGGAAAGATAACTGGTTAATATTGGTAGAAGTTCTGATTCCAAATAAACTGAAATTTTTCATTATCAGAGCAGCATCATCAGGATGATCAGATTAAATAAGACTGACTTCTCATCTTTCCTAGTCAAGGAAGAAATGTTTGACAAGGGCAGCTGCTTCACTTGGAATCACTGATCACAATTCTTAGCACTGCTTCCTTCTGGATTTTAGCTCAGAGCTAACAGAGAACAGCAAACACTAACCGTGTTATTCAGCAAAGAAAGGAGAAGAGGAAGTTGGCAGGTTAATGATTTAACAATATCTAAATCAATTGTTTACTGAGCACAAAAGGTTTTAGCAGTGCAAAATCATTTAAGAAAGGCTTGAGGAAATCTGACCAAGCTAGAGAAGGCATATTTAGACCTAATAAATAAAAATACTGGTGTACTTGTCAAGCTGTCCTGTCTAAATTTTATGAAAACACAAAATGATAAGTACATAAACCTACAGGGGTTCTCAGACCCAAAAACTGAATTCTCTATTACATTTGGTAAAGGAAGAAAAAGAAATCATAGAGAAGTCAAAGTCATAGTTAAAACAGGTCAAAAAGCTGTAAAAATATGTTTGAATGATTAAGTTAAATTCCATTTAATGTTAGAAATATCCTCAGAAAGAGTAGAACTAAAATGTCTAAAGCAAGTCTACACAAATTACTCAATGGAAAATGGTCAAATGATAGCAACTGAGAAATCTGTTTTCAGATGCGTTGGCCTAATTTTATTTTGGTTGCTTTAACAGTAGTAAGGTAAAACTGTTCTATGCAATTAGGAATACTGCAGAAAGATGAGGGTGGATATGTCTTGGTGAAAAACAGAATTTTGTTAAGATGGAGCAATTCAAGGAAGGGGAAGAGCAGGATGGCGGAGGAGTAGGAGACCTAAATTTCTTCTGGTCCCAGGAATTCAGCTAGATAGTTATCAAACCATTCAAAACACCTACAAACTCAACAGAAGATCAAAGAAAAGAATAGAAGCAACTCTCTGAACAGAAAAGTTACCACTTTCTGGAAGTGTATATTTTTATGGAGTCATTGTTACACTTTAAGCATTTTTATAGCATTTTGTTCTCTCATTCATCTACTCTCATCTGGACAAAATGACAAGATGGAAAAACTCCCCTCAAAAAAAAGAACAAGAGGCAGTACCAACTGCCAAGGACCTAATCAATATGGACTTTTGTAAGATGTTGGAACTAGAGTTCAGAATGACGATTTTAAAGGTACTAGCTGGGCTTGAAAAAAGCATAGCAGATACTAGAGAATCCCTTTCTTGAGAAATAAAAGAACTAAAATCTAACCAAGTCGAAATAAAAAGGCTATTAATGAAGTGCAATAAAAAATGGAGGCTCTAACTGCTGGATAAATGAGGCAGAAGAGAGAATTAGTGATATAGAAGACCAAATGATGGAAAATAAAGAAGCTGAGAAAAAGAGAGATAAACAACTACTGGATCACAAGGGAAGAATTTGAGAGATAAATGATAACCATAAAACAAAACATTAGAATAATTGGGATCACAGAAGAAGAAAGGGGGGGGGCAGAAGGTATATTGGAGCAAATTATAGCAGAGAACTTCCCTAATTTGGGGGAGGAAACAGGCATCAAAATCCAGGAGGCACAGAGAACCCCCTTCAAAATCAATAAAATAAGTCAACACCCCGACATCTAAGAGTAAAACTCACAAGTCTCAGAGACAAAGAGAAAATCCTACAAGCAGCTCGGGACAAGAGATCTGTAACCTACAACAGTAGAAACATTCGATTGGCAGCAGGCCTATCCACAGAGACCTGGCAGGCCAGAAAGGACTGGCAGGAATATTCAGAGCACTAAATGAGAAAAACATGTAGCCAAGAATACTATATCCAGCTAGGCTGTCATTGAAAATAGAAAGAGAGATAAAAAGCTTCCAGCACAAACAAAAACTAAAAGAATTTGCAAACACCAAACCAGCCCTACAAGAAATATTGAATGGGGTCCTCTTAAGCAAAGAAAGAGCCTAAAAGTAACAAAGACCAGAAAGGAACAGAGACAATATACAGTAACAGTCACCTTAAAGGCAATACAATGGCACTAAATTTATATCTTTCAATAGTTACCCTGAATGTAAATGGGCTAAATGCCCCAATCAAATTATCAGACTGGATTAAAAAAAACAAGACCCATCAATATGCTTCCTGTGAGAGACATATTTTAGACCCAAAGACACCTCCAGGTTTAAAGTGAGGGGGTGGAAAACAATTTACCATGCTAATGGACACCAAAAAAAAGCTAGGGTTGCAATCCTTACATCAGACAAATTAGATTTTAAACCAAAGACTATAATAAGAGATGAGGAAGGACACTACATCATACCTAAAGGGTCTATCCAACAAGAAGATCTAACAATTGTAAATATCGATGCCCCTAACATGGGAGCGGCCAATTATACAAGCCAATTAATAACAAAAGCAAAGAAACACATTGACAACAATACAATAATAGTAGGGGACTTTAACAACCCCCTCACTGAAATGGACAGATCATCTAAGCAAAAGATCAACAAGGAAATAAACACTTTAAATGACACACTGGACCAAATGGACTTCACAGATATATTCAGAACATTCCATCCCAAAGCAACAGAATACACATTCTTCTCTAGTGCCCATGGAACATTCTCCAGAATAGATCACATCCTAGGTCACAAATCAGGTCTCCACCAGTACCAAAAGACGGGGATCATTCCCTGCATATTTTCAGACCACAATGCTTTGAAACTAGAACTCAATCACAAGAAGAAAGTTGGAAAGAACTCAAATACATGGAGGCTACAGTGCATTGTACTAAAGAATGAATGGGTCAACCAGGAAATGAAAGAAGAATTACAAAAATCATGGAAACAAATGAAAATGAAAACACAACTGTTCATAATCACTGGGATGTAGCAAAGGCAGTCCTAAGAGGAAAGTATATAGCAATACAAGCCTTTCTCAAGACACAAGAAAGGTCTCAAATATACAACCTAACCTTACACCTAAAGGACCTGGAGAAAGAACAATAAATAAAGCCTAAACCCAGCAGGAGAAGAGAAATAATAAAGATCAGAGCAGAAATCAATGAAATAGAAACCAAAAGAACAGCAGAACAGATCAACGAAACTAGGAGCTGGTTCTTTGAAAGAATTAACAAGATTGATAAACCCCTGGCCAGACTCATCAAAAAGAAAAGAGAAATGACCCAAATCAGCAAAATCATGAATGAAAGAGGAGAGATCACAACCAACACCAAAGAAATACAAACAATTATAAGAACATATTATGAGCAACTCTATGCCAGCAAATTAGATAATCTGGAAGAAATGGATGCATTCCTAGAGATGTATAAACTACCAAAACTGAACCAGGAAGAAATAGAAAACCTGAACAAACCCATAACCACTAAGGAAATTGAAGCAGTAATCAAAAATCTCCCAACAAACAAGAGCCCAGGGCCAGATGGCTTCCCAGGGGAATTCTACCAAACATTTCAAGAAGAATTAATACCTATTCTTCTGAAGCTGTTTCAAAGAATAGAAATGGAAGGACAACTTCCAAACTCATTTTATGAGGCCAGCATTACCTTGATCCCAAAACCAAAGACCCCATCAAAAAGAACTACAGACCCTTATCCCTGATGAACATGAATGCAAAAATTTTCACCAAAATACTAGCCAATAAGATCCAACAGTACATTAAAAGGATTATTCACTATGACCACATGGGATTTATTCCTCCACTGCAAGTTTGGTTCAACATCCACAAATCAATCAATGTGATACCATACATTAATAAAAGAAAGAACAAGAACTATATGATCTTCTCAATAGATGCAGAAAAAGCATTTGACAAAGTACAGCATCCTTTCTTGATTAAAACTCTTCACAGTGTAGGGATAGAGGGTACATACCTCAATATCATAAAAGTCATCTATGAAAAACCCACAGCGAATATCATACTCAATGGGGAAAAACTGAGAGCTTGTCCCCTAAGGTCAGGAACATGGCAGGGATGTCCACTATTACCACTGTTATTCAACATAGTACTAGAAGTCCTAGCTTCAACAGTCAGACAACAAAAGGAAATAAAAGGCATCTAAATCAGCAAAGAAGAAGTGAAACTCTCACATTTTGTAGAAGATACGATACTTTATGTGGAAAATCCAAAAGACTCCACCCCAAAGCTGCTAGAACTCATACAGGAATTCAGTCAAGTGGCAGGATATAAAATCAATGCACAGAAATCAGTTGCATTTCTATACACCAACAAGACAGAAGAAAGAGAAATTAAGGAGTCAATCCCATTTACAATTGTATCCAAAACCATAAAATACCTAGGAATAAATCTAACCAAAGAGGCAAAGAATCTGTACTCAGAAAACTATAGAATACTCATGAAAGAAACTGAGGAAGACACAAAGAAATGGAAAATGTTCGATGCTCATGGATTTGAAGAACAAATATTGTGAAAATGTCTATGCTACCTAGAGCAATCTACACATTTTAAGCAAACCTTCTCAAAATATCAACTTTTTTCAAAGAAATGGAACCAATAAAGACCAAATAGCCAGAGGAATGTTGAAAAAGAAAAACAAAGCCAGTGGCATCACAATCTCGGACTTCAACCTCTATTACAAAGCAGTCATCATCAAGACAGTATGGTACTGGCACAAAAACAGACACATAGATCAATGGAACAGAATAGAGACACCGGAAATGGACCCTCAACTCTATGGTCAACTAATCTTCAACAAAGCAAGAAAGAATGTCCAACGGAAAAAAGTCTCTTCAACAAATGGTGTTGGGAAAATTGGACAACCACATGCAGAAGAATGAAACTGGACCATTTCCTTACACCACACACAAAAATAGACTCAAGATAGTTGAAAGACCTAAATGTGAGACAGGAGTCCATCAAAATCCTAAAGGAGAACACAGGCAGCAACCTCTTGGACCTCAGCCGAAGCAACTTCTTCCTAGAAACATCGCCAAAGGCAAGGGAAGCAAGGGCAAAAATGAACTATTGGGATTTCATCAAGATAAAAAGCTTTTGCACAGCAAAAGAAACAGTCAACAAAACCAAAAGACAACTGGGCGCCTGGGTGGCTCAGACGGTTAAGTGTCTGCCTTCGGCTCAGGTCATGATCCCAGGGTCCTGGGATCGAGTCCCTCATCGGGCTCCCTGCTCCTTGGGAGCCTGCTTCTCCCTCTGCTTCTCTCTCTCTCTCTCTGTCTCTCATGAATAAATAAATAAAATCTTTAAAAAAAAAAAAAAAACAAAAGACAACCGACAGAATGGGAGAAGATATTTGCAAATGACATATCAGATAAAGGGCTAGTATCTAAAATCTATAAAGAACTTACCAAACTCAACACCCAAAGAACAAATAATCCAATCAAGAAATGGGCAGAAGACATGAACAGACATTTCTGCAAAGAAGACATCCAAATGGCCAACAGACACATGAAAAAGTGCTCAACATCAGTTGGCATCAGGGAAATCCAAATCAAAACCTCAATGAGATACTACCTCACACCAGTCAGAATGGCTAAAATTAACAAGTCGGGAAACAACAGATGTTGGCAAGGATGTGGAGAAAGGGGAACCCTCCTACACAGTTGGTGGGAATGCAAGCTGGTGCAGCCACTCTGGAAAACAGAATGGAAGTTCTGCAAAAAGTTGAAAATAGAGCTACCCTATGACCCAGCAATTGCACTACTGGGTATTTACCCCAAAGATACAAACGTAGTGATCCGAAGGGGCACCTGCATCTCAGTGTTTATAGCAGCAATGTCCAAAATAGCCAAACTATGGAAAGAGCTTAGATGTCCTTCAATGATGAATGGATAAAGAAGATGTGGTATATATACACAATGGAATATTATGCAGCCATCAAAAAATGAAATCATGCCATTTGCAATGACGTGGATGGAACCGGAGGGTATTATGCTAAGTGAAATAAGTCAATCAGTGAACGACAAGTATCATATGATCTCACGGATATGAGAAATTTGAGAAACAAGACAGAGGATCATAGGGGAAGGGAGGGAAAAATGAAACAAGATGAATCTGGAGAGGAAGACAAACCATAGGAGACTCTTAATCTCAGGAAACAAACTGAGGGTTGCTGGAGTGGAGCGGGGTGGGAGGGATGGGGTGGCTGGGTGATAGACATTGGGGAGGGTATGTGCTATAATGAGCACTGTGAGTTGTGTAAGACTGATGAATCACAGACCTGTACCACTGAAACAAATAATACATTATATGTTAATTAAAAAAATCTAAAAAAAGATGGAGCAATTCAAGTCCTTAATAAAGGGACTATTTAACACAGGTGTGGGCAGAGTTAATAAAAACAGTAAGGGATGTTGAAGTACCCAGAGATAGCAGAGCAGGAAGCTAATCCTATCCCAACCTCGAAATAAGGAAATAAATAATGCTATTAGAGCCAATAAAAGCTGGAGTCGTGGAGGAGAGGTTGCCCAACAGAAGAAGCAATGGGCTTGAGAGTCCTAAGCCACTTCCAGAACCCCTAAATAAAGCAGGGAAGATGTGGTAAAGACATACTTCTATCTCATCTTCCTTTTTCATTCCAGTGTACTGTTGATGGCTTTCATTGGCTAAGTTCAACAGGTTTATTGAGCTAACAAGGGAATCTGGGCAATCCTGGCCCTAAAAGTTTACTATGCAGGGCAACAAGTAGGGAATAGAAGGATAGAAAATGAGTGTGAAGGAAGCAAATGTGGAATAACCAGCATACAGTGTGTGTCTATTGGTTGTTATGGTTCACAGTATTAGTTGCAAACTGATGAGTAGGTATTTTTGCTGATTTGTATTAATTTTAATTATTCCCACCTCCAACCTTTTCTGGCTATAGGTTAATTCTTTTTCTACTGTTGGATTAATTTATGTCCAATCTTTTTACTATTATAAACAATATTGCAATAAACATTCATTACTGAGAGGTAACAGTTATATGAGAGGTGTTTTTAAAATAAAACTTGAAATATATATTTATAATAAAAATATATTTTAAGTGTACATGTTGGTGACATTTGACAACTGTATACACCCTTGTAAACACCATACCAACCAAGATATAGAACATTTACTCCCCCCCAAATGATTCCTCATATCCCTTTGTTGTCAACCTCCCCCAACCATTACTTACTCCTAGCAAGAGTTGATCTGATTTTTATCAAGACTAGACTTGCCTATTCTGTAAGTTCATAAAATGGCATGTTTAGCCAAATGTCTGTGGAATGCAGTCTTGTTGCATATGTTAGGAGAATTCTGTTAAATTACTTTTGTGTTTTCATCAGCAATCAGTGTATGTGTGTAGCTCTATTTTTGTACTCTGTATTCTGTTCCATTGACTTATATGTCTATTATAAGACATATAGTTCTACACTCTAATAATCATAGTTTCATAGTAAGTCTTAAAGTCAGTTAATATAATTCCTCCCACTTTGTTTTCTTTTTTAAAAAATTACATTGGCTATCTATCCTCAGTCATTTGCATGTCTATGTAATTTTTAGAATAAACTTGTCAATTTCTAAAAAAAAGCCTACTGAAATTTTTATTGGGTTTGTCTTGTATTCATAGATAAATTTGGGAAGAATATATATCTTAATATTACTGACCTTGCTTCTTTTTTGTGGATATCTTCACTGATTCATAGTAACTATACATTTCCAAAAATCCACAGTATATCAATAGTGTTTTTAAACACAATTATTTCTCAAACTGGTTACTCTGTTACTATTTCTTGATAAGGGGACATTGATTATGATGGAAATTTTATGGCAAACAGTTTTATGGTAACGAAATTAAAATGCCAAAAGACAAATTGTCATTTGTCTAAGAAAAATATTTGCAATGTCTCTCACATAAAAAAATTAATATTCTTAAAATAAAGAGGTCTTAAAAACTGAAAAGAAAACAACACCGGAAATATAGGCTAGAGAAATGAACAAATATTACACAAACGAGATACAAATAGCGTAAGAGAAGATACTCAAATTTGTTCATAATAAGAAACACAAATTAAAACTGCACTGTTATAAGCTTTTTCTCATCAGTTTGATAAAAATTTACATTTGACAAATATTTTGTTAACAACACTGTGAGGGAAAGACACTCTTCAATTGCTGATTGGGGTTGTAAACTAATACAACTATACAACTATTAGAGAATAGAATTTAATATGTAGCAAAATTATATGTGCATTTACTTTCTTAGCAATTTTAACTACCCATATGAATCTACCCTAAAGATGCATGACAAAAAGACAAAAATATGTATACAAAAATACAAAAATACATAACGTTATCTATTCTTTGAAATAGTATTTATAACAAAATAAGACCAAAACCAACCCAAATATCTATCCAATGAAGTTGGCTAAATGAACTATAGTACATGCATCGGGTAGAGTGCTATGGAACCGTAAAAGGAATAGAGAGTATGTCTATGGATGTCCTTGGAGCAATTTCCAGAAAGTACAGCTAAGTAAAAAAGCAAAGTGGGGAAAAATACATAATAGTGTATTATACTACTGTCTGTGAAAGAAAGGGAGAGGAACACATGCATTTGTTTTTACATACATTTTAAATTGAAAAGGTAATAAAAACTCATTACTTCTAAAGAGAGGGATAAAATATGGTAGAGAGGACAGGGTAGAAGCTACATTTCTCTGGGAGTCAGGCACTCTGCAAATATGTGCAGCTTTTTATTCCAGCTAAGCATGGAATCACTCATGTATCTAAGACTTAGTTCTTAAAGAAGGAACCACAGCATAAGAGAAAGGTCACTTATTTTAGAATTAGTGACACTAGGGTCAGGATACTGGCTTTTCCTTCACTGACCAGTGGGACTTTGGGCAAGTTACTTAACTTCTCTGAGCTTCAGATTTTTCATGTATAAAATGGAGATAAAATTAGTACCTACCACATAAGATTATGCAAAGGATTAAATCAAATGAAGTGACTTCACAAAGCAACGCTTCTCAATGGGAATATCAGTGCCCATAGTTATGATCAGTTTGGAGAGGTGGCTAGAAATATCTTAAAGTATGAGAATATGTGAACGATTTAATTAATAAACACTTTTTAGTATATTTAAGATTTTTTTCTGGAAAGAATATCACTGTTGTAGTCAATTGTTCTTTCTTGAGTAGAAAGGAATGCAGTGCGGTTAGTCCATTGGGACTATGAACCCATGGCCAGGAGTGTCGGGTCTATGCATACTTATACCCATACTTGTGTTCACTACAGAGAAAAATGACAAAAACAGGGGTTTTACAGGCTACAACTCAGCAGTAAAGAATCTGTGAGTGCTGGACACTGGATAGCAATCAGGATGGGTCTATGGATATACTGTAATTACCTCAGTGTTCTACCCTAATCCTGATGGTCTCCAAAGAGAAAGGAAATTCAGTGAAGAAGGAGGGAGAAGGTAAGGCTTCAAAGTTTGTCATAAAAACAATGAAACCATATAAGTAACTGTCATGTAATTAGAAAATTGCCTTTCTGTGTGACCTAGGGGAATGCCGCAAGTTTTTCTCTCTCCTATTGTTCTTCATTCCCCCAAAAAACATGAAAACAAGGAAGTTGGATTAGAAGTTTCCTAACATCTGTCTCAGCTCTGCTTCTCCTGAGTTGATGATATAATAACCCCAAACTTTAAAATTCCCGTCTAGCACAGTCCTTGGAATGAGAGGGGAGTAGACAATACTTAAAGATGAAGTTATTCCCTTGGCATGTGGAAGTGAGGCTGTGTGATTTGCCATCGGGAGTGAGTCCTGGGAGTTCAACTGTTCTCTAAATCTTTTCTATGAAGAATTGTCATTTATGTTTCTGATATGGGTAATTACTTTTTCTTGGCCTTTAAATTTGAGATAGTTGCATTTTTGCTGTGTTTTTATCTAAACAAGAGTCATCCAGTCATCTTTTCAGACTCATATAGAGATAAGTAGAAGTACTTAATCTAAGCACTTAATGTTCCTTCCAAAATAGAAATATTAAAAAGAAACACAATTTCTCAGTGGTGGCATTACACGTCACCAATTAACAACTTTGTTTTAGGATAAAAGGATGGAGGACACTAAAGAATTTTTGGTGCTAGTTTCATTTAAAAATTTTATAATTGTATTAGTCATTCAAATTCCACTCTACTTAATACTAGTTTAGATTACATATAAACATGGCATTGGGTCTTCCTATGCAGTCAATGGCAAAGACATTTTTCCTTTAAAATCTAAAATAGTGCTTTAAAGAAATAAAGGCCAAAGAACTCCAAAGAAATCAGCTGTGTAATATGCCACATTCCAGATAGCTCAAACGTTCTTAAAGATTGGATTCAAATGTCAATACACTGATTTTCAAATGAGTAGGATATTCTGTCCTCTATACAGGAGGCAACAGTCTAATTACCATAGGAGTTGGCTAAAAAATAATCCACATTTACCCAGGTGCAGGAGAATGCCTCAGGGACCTATGATTCAAGCTGGAGGAGTTTTTGAAAGGTGCTCTCTACTGCTGGGGGTCTCTACCCACACAAATCACCTCAAACTATGGCTCCTCACATCTCTGCTATGTTTCCACTCATCCGAGAGTTCTACTTTCCAAGTAAGTCCCTGGAAAGGTAGTTGTGTTGTAACTTATCCCACATAATACCTCCTGCAATTTTACAAAGCAAACTGAACCATGGTTCATACTGCCTCATTTTTAAGACTTATGATATTGCTAAGAAGGCACAGTTCAAGGATTAAGCATATTAAATATAATTACCTTACACGTTTCCTTTGATAAAGCAAATAGTTTACTTATGTAACCCACCAAACACCTATTCTAGTTTAAGATATTTTTCCATTACTGCTTAAAATATAAGGATTTTGTGGGAAATTATGCTGCTTTCACTGCCAACATTCTCTATATTCAATTGAATCAGTTGTCCACACTGGCTGGGTTTTTTTTTTTTTTTTCTTCTACATACGTAACATGCTTCTTGGGCTTGTAAAAGTGATACTTACATATAGTTGAACATCTGAAAACTACAAAAAAGAACAAATAATAAAAAGTGCTTATAATCCCTCTGCCCAGAGATGATAAATTTTGAGATTTTGGCATATTTCTTACTTTACCTATCATTTTACAAGGTTTCACGTACATTCTTTAGAGCCATCATGGTTTCCAAAACCTCCCTTGTCAGCTCTCAAATTTATATCAAGAGACCAATACATTTTCCTTGGCTGAAGTGGATCGAGGAGTTGAAGCATCACGAGTGAGAGGAAAGAGAGAAGATAGAGCTCAGAATCTGTTCAGTTATGAACTTATTACAGCCAGGAATTAAATGGCCCCCTTCAAAGTCATTCTCAGAAGTCTCTTCTCCCATGACCTCATTCTTATCTGATTCTTATCTTAAAGAAGAGAAGAATTATGAGAGGTAAATATTAATACTATTGTCAGAGTCAGCACAATTCCTTTTTGTCTTGCATTTGGATAAAATGCCACCTCCCATTTTATTTTGTGGTACCAGGCTAGCCCCTCATTACTTTCCCTGATTCCGAGCCCTCTGGGTATCCTCTCATTGCCACTCAAATCTTCTCCTACCCTAGTGATTACTTATGTCAGCCTTCGGCAGCCCAGGAGACATGAAATAATACAGACTGATGCTTGTCAAAAGAATAATTGAATACAAAATCTTCTCAAGAGGGAGACTAAATTATGGAAAAACTACAGATTTAAAAAAAAGATTTTATTTGTTTATTTGACAGAGAGAACACAAGCAGGGGGAGCAGCAGGCAGATGGAGAAGCAGGCTCCCCACTGAGCAGGGACCCCGATGTGGGGCTCGATCCCAGGACCTTGGGATTATGACCTGAACTGAAGGCAGCTGCTTACCCGACTCAGCCGCCCAGGTGCCCCGAGAAAAATCTACAGATTTTTAAAAGTGTAACTCTAACATAGTTAAACACACAGTAAAATGTCATCTATGAGATCCTGCTAAAACTATCTGAATAAACAGAGCAATGTGTATTTGGTATAATTATAGTTATATGTAAATAAAAGGTATATCAATGGAATCCATGTTTTATAGGATCTATGTTTTTAAGAGGAATTCAAAAACAAGCTAAGCAATATCATGGTAAATTTTACCATATTAAGCAAACTCATCTTGGTTGTCTTTACTTTTAAACTTGAATAGTCACCCAGTGATTTGTTGGTAGTGGGTTTCCCATCATTTGAAAAATTGGAGCACTGAATGAATTTTCAACTGCCAATGGGCATAGATGTCAAAAACTGCCAATTGGATCATGACTAATATTCAATAGTCTGCCAAAAAACAGAAAAATATGAACCAATATTTTGTAATTGGTTGTAATTTGTAAAAAAAAAATATGAACCAGTGTTTTATATATATATATTTTATATATATATAAATACATATTTTTATTTATATTTGAGTATTTTTTATAAAAGTTTGGTATAAGAATGTCTTATTTTAAGAACTCAATTTAATAGTAGATGATAGTGATTATTTGATGTTTTTATCTTACAATATAAATAAATCAAAAGTTGCCAATCTTATGTCAGTCTCTCATTTTTATTTCATTCTTGAGAAAATTTACTGGTCTATAAATCCCAAAGTCTGGGAACCACTAGACTATCTGACTTCTATCATTCCTCTGAATTCTCACAGGATACCATTGCATATATCTAGATATTAAATGTAATAAGGATATAACTTTAATTTTCTGTAAAACCCTACACTATTAAAGCAGTCTTAACATTCTTTACAAGTTGTTTGCTAAATGGCCAACAGGGGGTATATGAAAGGTGCTCAACATCACTGATTATCAGGGAAATGCAAATTAAAACCACAATGAGATATCACTCAGACCTGTTAGGATGGCTTTCATCAAAATGATAAGAGAGAAGTGCTGACAAGGATGTGGAGAACAGGGAACCTTCTGCTATCAGTGGAATGTACACTGGTACATTATTTCCATTATGGAAAACAGTACAGAGGTGCCTCAAGAAATTAAAAATAGAACTACCATAAATCCTACTTCTGGGTATACATTCAAAAGAAATGCAATCACTCTCTCTAAGAGATATCTCATTGAGCCTTTGGAAAAAAACTCACAGAGCTTATAAGGAATGGGGCTTGGTTCAACAGATGACTTCCTTTAACTGCACCTCTACTTTGGGCTCCTCAAAACCAGTGGGTTGGCAGTAAGCCATGTGGAAGTTTTCCCATTTCTCAGTGACCAGATTGTGAATACTTCCAAATGGATTTTCTATTATTATATTAATGTTACTGTGGTTCCTTGTTTTGAAATAAAAATTCTGAATGTACACATGAAAAAGATTTTCATTGCAGCATTATTCTCAGTAGCTGAGATACAAAAACAACCTAGTTGTACATCAATGGATGAATGGATATAGATGTCACACACACACAACACACACATGGAATATTATTCAGCCAGGAGGAAGAAAGAAATCCTGCCATTTGCAACAACATGGATGTTCCTAAAGGACATTATGCTAAGTGAAATAAGTCAGACAGGGAAAGATACATACTGTATGATCTCACTTATATGTGGAATCTAAAAATTAAAAAAAGTGAAGCTCACAGAAACAGAGAATAGAATGGTAGTTACCAGGGGTTGGGGTGTGGGCGAAATATGCTGGTCAAAGAGTACAAGTCTTGGGCGCCTGGGTGGCTCAGTTGGTTGAGCGACTGCCTTCGGCTCAGGTCATGATCCTGGAGTCCCTGGATCGAGTCCCGCATCAGGCTCCCTGCTTGGCAGGGAGCCTGCTTCTCCCTCTGACCCTCCCCCCTCTCATGTGCTTGCTCTCTCTCATTCTTTCTCTCTCAAATAAATAAATAAAATCTTTTTTTAAAAAAAGAGTACAAATCTTTAGTTATAAGATGACTAAATTCTGGGGATCTAATGTACAGCTTGATACTGTGATGTATGATATTAATGGTAATGATAACTGTGTTGTATACTTGAAATTTGTTAGGAGAGTAAATCTTAAACATTCTTACCACAGATACACAAAAGGTAACTGTGTGAGGTGATGGATACATAAATTAACATGATTGTGATAACCATTTCACAAAGTTATATGTATATCAAATCATCACATTGTATACTTTAAATATTGTGACAATTTTATTTGTCAATTATACCTCAATAAAGCTGGAAAAATAATGCTGTTTGCTTTCATAGGTAGTCAAAATTTTTATCCTGCAATCTGTTTTATCCCACTAATTTGTTTAAGAGACTAACTGGATTAAAATTGGCTTTTTAACTAGTTTGATGACTTTTTTTAACTTCAGAAACCACATCTCTGAAAAGTAATGCATCCACTGATATAGCAGACTGCAAAATACATTATTTTATTTAATCTTATGCTATGAGCTGAGCATTATCACATTTTAGAAGACAGGACTTAGAAAGATTAAATAATTTCTGAAGTTCACTGTGGCTTCCCCCAGATGATTCTCATGCTTCTGTCTCACACATGTAAGATTCTACTAATTTAAACATTTTTTTATCCATTCCATTGTGCTTAATTTTTACATAGTGGATTCAAATTATAATACAGAGGAATTATGTCAATGTTTCATGATATACTCATTACAATTATCTTTTGTTTCTATTTATACATTGTTTTCGTTTGTTTTTGAGTACTCTTTGAATACAAAATTGGGCTTTCCCTTGTGGCTCATTTAGCAACAAAATATTTTCAGTAAAGTATATTTCAGGATAATTAAAATTGTAATGCAATGCATCTTCTGAATCATAAGCAATATGAACTTAAAGAACTTACTCCTTTTCTTAATGGCTTTTGAATACCAAAATATTACAAAAACTACAATTGGGGCATGCAGACATTTTAGCCCATTAACTTTGGTGTATTTTTATAGTCCAATAATCTAAATTAAGCTCTTTTCGTGTTGGTGAAATATAGTTTTTATTTTCTTTATGAAATGATCCATTCCTCCAACTGCATAATCATCTCTTCCATGAAGCCTGCTAAGGGCTTCTCTCCAACCTTGATACACTTTCCCACTCTTCCAACATCCATTCCTGCTACTCAACATCCAAAATACATCCCATATCAATCCTTTCCTTTCCATCTCCAACGCTACCATCCTGACATAAGGAATAACATCACTCACTCACATTAATGCACAGACTTCCTAGGTGGTCTCCCCCATTTCCAGGCAATTCTTCACACTGCACCTAGACTGATCTTATTGTGATGTGTGTATTGTGATCCTGTCCTTCCTCTGTTTAAATATCTTCCGTGGTTTCCCACTGTGCTCTTCACCGTATTTAATGCCCTTCAATGGCTTCATGCTTCCATGCAATAACCTCTCTTACTACTTCCAACTCATGTTCTCCTATTCTCCTTTCCCTCTGAACTCCAACCCACTGGACTTTTGGCTCCTCCACCCCACCAAACTCATTCCTGACTCAGCACCTTTCCTCATGCTGTTCCCTCTGTCTGGAAAGCTCTTCCTTTAGATCTTTATACTGGACTGGCTTTTTCTCATCATTCAGAGCTCAACTTCCTCAGAAAGGTCTGTTTAGAAACATCCCTACTTTATCCCTCTGTATAAAACTATGTTTTATTATAGAGTCTTTCCTTTATCACTGTCTGCAATTATTTTGCTTCTTGATCTATTTATTGGTTTCCTAATAGTTTCCCCTGCTTGGAGAATGAAAGCTCCATGAAAGCAGGGCCTTGTCTGCCTTATTCACCATTTTATCTTTCCCTAGTGTCTAAAATAGTCAGCGAAATAAGTCAATCAGAGAAAGACATGTATCATATGACCTCACTGATACGAGGAATTCTTAATCTCAGGAAACAAACTGAGGGTTGCTGGAGTGGTGGGGGGTGGGAGAGATGGCGTGGCTGGGTGATAGACACTGGGGAGGGTATGTGCTATGGTGAGCGCTGTGAATTGTGTAAGACTGTTGAATCACAGACCTGTACCTCTGAAACAATACATTATATGTTAAAAAAAAAAAAAGAAGAAGAAGATAGCAGGAAGGGAAAAATGAAGGGGGGGAAATCAGAGGGGCAGACAAACCATGAGAGACTATGGACTCTGAGAAACAAACTGAGGGTTCTGGGCAGGGGGATGGGTTAGCTTGGTGATGGGTACTGAATGGAGAACTGGGTGTTATACGCAAACAATGAATCATGGAACACTACATCAAAAACTAATGATGTAGGGCACCTGGGTGGCTCAGTCGTTAAGCGTCTGCCTTCGGCTCAGGTCATGATCCTGGGGTCCTGGGATCGAGGCCCGCATCGGGCTCCCTGCTCCGTAGGAGGCCTGCTTCTCCCTCTCCCACTCCCCCGGCTTGTGTTCCCTCTCTCACTATCTCTCTCTCTCTGTCAAATAAATAAATTTAAAAAAATCTTAAAAAAAAACTAATGATGTAATGAATGGTGATTAACATAACATAATACAAAAAAATTAAAAAAAATAGTCAGAGCCTTATGACTGTCATGGGCCAGAGGCATTTTTGCCTTCCTAGGCTTCTTTTCTCCACAAAAAAATATAAACATCGGAGGTAAAAGACCTGTACTCCAAAAACTATAAAGTATTGATGAAAGAAACTGAAGACAACACAAACAAATGGAAAGATATTCCATGCTCATGGGTTGGAAGAACAAATATTGTTAAAATGTCCATACTACCCAAAGCAATCTACACATTCACTGCAATCCCTATTAAAATACCAGCGATTATTTAGATTTAGAACAAATAATCCTAACATTTGTATAGAATGACAGAAGACCCCAGATAGCCAAAGTAATCTTCAAAGAGAACAAAGCTGAAGGTATCACAATCCCAGATTTAAAGATATCCTACAAAGCCATAGTAATCAAAACTATATGTCACTGGCACAAATACAGACACATAGGTCAAGGAAACAGGATAGAGAGTCTAGAAATAAACTCACTTATATGGTCAATTAGTCTATGACATAGGATGTGATAATAGACAATTGGGAAACGGCAGTCTCTTCAACAATTGGTGTTGGCAAAACTGGACAGCTACAAGTAAAAGAATGAAACTGGACCACTTTCTTATACCACATACAAAAATAAACTCAAAATGGATTAAAGATTTAGATGTGAGACCTGTAAACATAAAAGTCCTAGAAGAAAACACAGGCAGTAATTTCTTTGACATCAGCTACAGAAACATTTTTCTAGCTCTGTCTCCTCAGGAAAGGGAAACAAAAACAAAAGTGAACTATTGGAACTTCACTAAAATACAAAGCTTATGCACAGCAAAGGAAACCATAAACAAAGAGGTGACCTACTGAGTGGGAGGAGATATTTGCAAATGATCTATGTGATAAGGGATTAATATTTAAAAAATATAAAGAACTTATACAACTCAACACCAAAAAACCAAGGAATTCAATTCAAAATGGGCAGACACCATGAATAGACATTTTTCCAAAGAAGACATATAGGTGGCCAATAGACACATGAAAAGATGCTCAGCTTCACTAATCATCAGGGAGAAATGCAAATTAAAACCACAGTGAGATATCACCTTATACCTGTCAGAATGGCTAGTATCAAAAAGACAAAAAATAACAAGTGTTAGAGAGGATGTGGAGAAAAAGGAACCCTTGTGTCCTATTAGTACAAATGCAAATTGGTGCAGCCACTGTGGCAAACATTATGGATGTTCCTCAAAAAAGAAAAATAGAAACTCCATATGATAGAGTAATTCCATTACTGGGTATTTACCTAAAGAAAATGAAAACACTAATTCAAAAAATATATGCAACCCTGTGTTTATTGCAGTATTATTTACCATAATCCTTCAAGATACAGAAGCAAACCAAGTAAGTGTTCACTGATAGAAGAATGGATAAAAGCTGTGGTGTGTATATATCCAATGGAATATTACTCCACCCTAAAAAAGAATAAAATCTTGCCATTTGCAACAATGTGTACAATCCTAGAAGGTACAATGCTAAGTGAAATATGTCAGCCAGAGAAAGACAAATACCATATGATTTCACTCAGTGGAATTTAAGAAACAAATCAACGAAAAAAGAGACAAACAAACAAAAAGACTCTTAAATACAGGGAACAAACAGGTGGTTGCCGGAGAGGAGGTGTGTGTGGGGGATGGGTAAACAGATAAAGGGAATTAACAATACACTTATCTTGATGAGCAGTGAGAAATATATAGAGTTGTAGAATCATTATATCGTACACCTGAAACTTATATTACAATGTATGTTAATTATATTTGAATAAAAAATAAAAATTTGAAACAAAAAGAATTAAATTGGCATGAGACAGATTAACAGGAGAAAATAAAATTTAGTTATGTACATGTGAGGAATCCCCATTAACATGAGAGATTCCAAAGATAATCAGGCAAAATAAGATATATATGCCATCCCAAACTAAGGTGAAGAGGGTAGAGGCCTGGGACTTCAAAGGAAAGTAAAGCAATTCACAAAAAGATGAAAAAGAATAAATGTTTGGTAAACAAATGTTGGCTGGATCTTGCCTCTATGGGACATAGAGAGGACTTTAATCAAACAGATCTTGCTAGGTTCCTCTACCATGTTCATATTCTATGATATTCATATTATATGATAGGTATCTATGGTGATGGCTCCCTTCCTGGAACAGGTCCTCTTATTCCTTTAGGCAATTAGTGGGAAGGAAAAAAGAAAAACTTCCCGAGCCTTCTGTTTCTTAAAAATAATCAGCCTAAAATAATCCACATGCCAAAGAGATACATTTTGGGATGGCAAATAAAAAAATATTAAAAATTATATTTTATGGTTGTATTGGTATAAAGACTAATATATTAATATTATGTATGAAAACTTTTCTTGGGGGCACGTGGGTGGCTCTGTCATTAAGCGTCTGCCTTCGGCTCAGGTCATGATCCCGGGGTCCTGGGATCGAGCCCCGCACTGGGCTCCCTGCTCAGTGGGAAGAATGCGTCTCCCTCTCCCTCTCCCACTCCCCCAGCTTGTGTTCCCTCTCTCACTATCTCTCTCTCTATAATAAATAAATAAAATCTTAAAAAAAAAAACAAAAAAAAACACTTTTCTTGGACGTAAAATTTTGGGGTTTTTTTTTCTGATTGGAAAGAAATTAAAACTTGTTCTGAGCCCTGGGCACTATATCTCCTAATGGAGAAGTCACCCTGAGAACAGTGTCCAGGGCATGATAGCTGTTCAACTGTTGAATGGAGTAAATGGATGGCATGGAATCTAGGATAGTTGGGTCCTGCCTCATTTCCACTTAACTGGTTAATAATCATCAAAAGTCCTGTATTTATAAACCAAGAGGGTAAAATCTGTTGCATTTCCTTCTGTTTTCTCAACTCCTCTGAAATTCAATGACAGTTATGGTCTGTGCCATATCATTTTGCCTTTTATTACACACATCTAATATCTTTTATTGCTTTTGTGATTGTTTGAAGTGTTAGTCTTATCTCTGTGACTAGATTATAGAGTCCTTCAGGACTGGGATTTTATTGTATTCTTCCTTATAATGTTCCCAGAGTCTATGGCACAGGGTATGTGATTAATTTTTCCTGGTTATTTGTCTGATTGCACTTTTAGGTCATTAAATACATAAAAAGTACAGAAAAAGATAAACTTTAGTCCGTAACATAGTTGAGCACTGGATCAAGAGAGAAATGGCTTGAAAGGAGGTAGCAGGTATTCTGAAGCAGGGCTTCTCAGTCTTTTTCAAGTCAGGTCCTGGCACCATAGGAAATGGCCCCATTTGCACAGCACTTGGCTAAAGGAATGAGGCTGCTTGAAGCCAGAGGTGACTCAGAACCCACCACCCATGTGGGAGATGAATGTCTCCATATTTATGCTGTTGGGGAGGAAAAATTTCCCCCTCTACCTTCTAGGTTCTTGGCTGAGACCCCTCTATAATGAAAGATAGATTAATAGGAGAAAAAACAAACAGAAGTTTAATAACATGTCTCTCCTGTATGCATGGGAGAGACCCAGAAAAAAACTAAGTAACTCTTAAATGGCCCAAGTTACTACCTCCAATACCATCTCCAGCTAAAGACAAAAGAAGTTGACATGAGGGGTGGGGAGTCAGTTATCAGGCAAAGCACAGTTAAGAAGGATTAAGTAGTTATGCAAATTTAAGTCACCTGCTTTCTCCATGATAAGACTTTCTATAAATGTCGTCATTCTTCTTTTCCTGGTCCAGAGAGGGGGACACCCCTAGAAATGGAGATTTTCCCTATAAGTGTTGATGTCTCTTATGAAAGGGTAACTTCTGTTGTTTCTTAAAAATAATCAGCCTAAGATAAGCCTTAAAACAAAGAGGCATACCTTGGAGTAGCAAATTCTGCTCCCTGAAGTGGCATAACTGCTGGAAAGCCTTCTCTGAGATCTGCTGTAATTGCTGATGTAGAATTATTAACTAATCTCCAATGATATACTAGATATGTCTCCCATTGGCTGGTGAGAGACATTTGCTAAATCGTTAGGAATTTTGCCAGACCATCGTTAAATAGAGCCATTGTTAAAAATTAAATTATATAAAATTATAAATAAATTCTATTAAAAATGAAAGTAATAAATTCTCAACACCTCACATTTTACCACTTTACTACTGTACATTTCTTTCTTTTTTTTAAGTAGGTTCCACACCCAGTGTGGAACCCAGTGTGGGGCTTGAACTCACGACCCTGAGATTGAGACCTGAGCTAAAATCAAGAGTCGAACACTTAACCAACTGAGCCACCCAGGCACCCCAATTTCTTATATTTTATCATTAACTACGTTTTTGAAGTTATTTATGCCTATTATATGTGTATGATGGAAACAATATAATGGTGTGCTACTACTCAGACCCTCCCAACTCTGTGCTCAGTAATATCAAATTGGTAGCTTGAAATTCGCCATGATGAAAGCATTTACTCCATGGAAATCAGAAAATGCTGAAAATCAGGGCTTTTTCTTTCTACAGAAAGAAAAGAGCTGTATGTTAAGTATCTATCACCACACTACTTTCCTTATCCCTCCTTACACTGAAGGGGTTCAGAACAAGTCTCCCCAAAATGTGGACCATTTTGAGCTGAAGGCAATCAAGACCCAGAGACTCAGGAATAACTTTTACCTTTCCTTTAAACTACCTAAGAGAATTTAGATGGAGGCCTGGCCCAGAAAGAAAGCTATTACCAAGAGATAACATTTTTATCTGAATGACCTATATGTATGGCAGGACAAAAATATAATTACCACACATCTGCTCTCCTTATCATCCTATGAATCATCCTCCTCCCTTTTCAAACCTCAGGTCCCCATCCCATTCCTTAGCTCAAGATGGCATATATGCCTCAATTGCCCGGCTTGTCCTTGGGTCTCATATTCTTATGGGCCACCCATACATACATAATTAAATTTGTTTTGTCTTGTTAATGTTTTATGTTAATTTGATTATTAGACCAGCCAAAGAACCTAGATAGATAGAATTAAAATTTTTTCCTCCCCAATGCATGCATACATGTGCAGGCGCGCACACACACCCTATACCCACAGCAGGTCTAGACTGAGGACATTCTGGGGGGCTATGCAAATTGGTAGTGAACAAGAAACATGAGTAAATATAGTAGGATCTATGACATTGGAGGGATCCTCTGGGCAAATGAGCAGAGGGGAAGAAAGCACCTTCACTTCAGCCTTCAATTTGGCTGCATTCCACTGCTGGCGTATGTCTGATTCCTACCCCTGATTCTCTACACCTCCAACCAAAACTGTTGTATTGTTCTTAGGTCCTTGGAACCCTGTTTAGTGATTAATCTGGTGAACTAATTTGTGCTTAGTGGTTAACAGTGCTTCGATGTATTTTTTCTCCTAAATAATATATTTTCATGTCCATAAGACTCTTCCATGCTCTACCTCCTCCAAACCAGTGAGAAAAAGCCTATTTAACTTCATATAAACCATATTGTGTTTTGTCTACTGATTTCAAAATATCTAGAAGTTTTGAGATTTTGTCATAAGGTCAATAATAGAAAGGAGTGATTGCTTACTCAGTGAAATGGGGCAGTGAGGAGGGGCTATGAAGTAGTAGACCCACACTTGAGGATTGGTCTTGCTACTAGCTGCTCATCATGTGGGCAAGTTTAATACTTACCCTCTTTAGTTGTTATCTTTACCCTTATTTCATAGGTAAGAAAGCCAAGACTCCTAGAAATCAAGTGACTTGCTGAAGATCACAAGATGCTGATCCTAAACTACTACTGCATTGTAACAATTCACTTCATAACTTAGTGGCATAAAACAATCATGTTATTATGTTCCCAGATTATGTGGACTTGATATCTGAGAAAGGTTCAGCTGGGCCATTCTGTCTTGGGGTCTCTTATGAGGCTGTGGTCAGATAGCAGCTATATTGCAACACTTAGGGGCTGGAGCAGCTGAAAGCTGGTCTCCCTTTCTCTCTCAAGATATACTGATATCAAGATATCTGTCGGGGCACCTGGGTGGCTCAGCCGGTTAAGCGGCTGCCTTTGGCTTGGGAAGGCAGCCTGGGATCAAGCCCCGCATCGGGCTCCCTGCTTGGTGGAGAGCCTGCTTCTCCCTCTCCGTCTGCTGCTCTGCCTACTTGTGCTCTCTCTCTATCTCTGTTAAATAAATAAAAATCTTGGAGCGCCTGGGTGGTTCAGTTGGTTAAGCGATTGCCTTCGGCTCAGGTCATGATCCTGGAGTCCTGGGATCAAGTCCCGCATCGGGCTCCCTGCTCAGCAGGGGGTCTGCTTCTCCCTCTGCCCTCTTCCCTCTCGTGCTCTCTGTCTCTCATTCTCTCTCTCTCAAATAAATAAATTTTTAAAAATCTTAAAAAAAAAATAAATAAATAAAAATCTTAAAAAAAAAAAGATATCTGTCTACAGCTCTTTCTTGGCTAGAACCACGGAAGCTGTGGAAGAGAAGAAAAAGAAGTTTCCTGCTTTGCCAGAAACCCTTAAGAAAAAGCAAAGGAATTTTGCAAAGTTGAAGATTAAGCATTAAGAGAAAGAAGTTTGCCCATAAGATGCTTCAAAAGGCAAGGAGGAAGCTTATTGATGAAAAAGCTAAGCATTACCACAAGGAAGGTGTACAGAACTGAGATTCAAATGACTAGTTTGGCAAAAAAGTTGGCAACTTCTATGTACCTGTGGAACCCAGATTGGATTGGTCATCAGAATCAGGTATCAATGGTGTGAGCCCAAAGATTTGAAAGGTGTTGCAGCTTCTTTGCCTTTGCCAAATCTTCAATAGCACCTTTGTTAAGCTCAACAAGACTTCAGTTAACATGCTAAGGATTATAGAACCATATATATAGCATGGGTGGACCCAAACCTGAAACCAGTGAGTAAATTGATCTACAAGTGTGGTTATGGAAAAATCAACAAGAAGCAAATTACCTGACAGACGACACACTGATTGCTTGATCTCTTGGTAAATATGGCAGGGAGGAGGATCTGATTCAGATCTATACTGTTGGAAAACATTTCAAAGACGCAAACAACTTTTGATGGCCCTTCAAGTTATCTTCTCCAAGACGGGGAATGAGGAAGACGACCCATTTTGTAGAAGGTGGAGATGCTAGCAACAGGGAAGATTAGATCAATAGGTTTATCAGGAGGATGAACTAAGGTATCTACCATGATTATTTTTGTAATCTGGTCAGTTAATAAATGACTACTTATCTACCTACGTAAACTACTTACTTACCTATCTAGAGAGAGAGAGAGAGAGAGTCTCAGAGCTTCTCCATGTGAGCTAGTCTGGGCTTCCTTACAGTATGGCGGCCTCAGTACACTTGGATTGCTTACACAGTGATTCGGATTTTTGACACAAATGTCTTGCAAGCAAGGGGAGCTATATCACCTTTTCTGACCTAGCTTCTGAGTCACACAGTGTACTTCTATCACATTCTTGGTTACAAGAAAGTCACAAATCCACCCGTTTTCAACTAGAGGATAATTCAACTACACCTCTTGATGTGAGAATGGGAAGGTTCTAGAAGGACATGTGGGATGACAGGTACTGTTGTGGTCATCCTTGAAAATACCATCGGACATAGATGGTTATGTGACCAATCCAGAATTTTAAGCGTGGGCTGTTTTGTGTCAAGTTCTGCTCAGCCTGCTGTACCATATACCATCCTCAAGGCTCCACATGTGTATTCAAGCAGTAATTGTCCAAGAAAGCAGGCTTCCCAGGAAAGAGTAAATGAGGGGAAAAGCAGCGCATGGAAGGGCCACACAACACCTTGCCCGCTGGCTGGTGTCCCACGCCTCCAGGGTCCGCCAGCCATGCCCACACCCTGACTGCGCCCGGCTCCAAGCAGCAGCACCCATCATCCCTGCCTGCCAAGCACAGGTGGGGAGGGGAGCCCTTGGCCGCCACCCCACGGGGAGCTGCAGTGCCTGGGCAGATCCAGCACATTCTGCACTGAAGGTTCCAGAAGGATGAGCACACTAGCACCAGCACACTCTGGTTGTTTGGCATGCAGGCGCACTACAGCCTTTCCTCTGTTGACAACGACATGTGAATTCTGAAAGGGTGTTTTGGAGGAGTTGTTGTGGTTTATCAAGGGATCTAAAAATGCTGAGAAACTGCCTTCCAAGGGAGTGACAATCTGGGATGCCAATGCCTCCTGAGACTTCTCAGACAGTCTGGGATTCTCCAACAGAAGAAGGGGATTTAGGTCCAATTTATGGCTCTCAGTGGAGAGGCATTTGGGGGCAGAATTCAAAGACAAAGATTCAGATTATTCAGGTCAAGGAGTAGACCAACTGCAAAAGGTGTTTGGCACAACTGAAACCAAACCCAAGGACAGAAGAATCATCCTGTATGGTTGGAATCCAAAAGCACTTCGTCTCCTGGCCCTACCTCTCCGCCATGCCCTTTGCCAGATCTCCGTGGTGACTGGTGAGCTGTCCTGCCAGCTGGACCGGAGGGCAGGAGACATGGGCTTGGCTGTCTCTTGCCCTCAATGGCCCTTCAACATGGCCCACCTCGTGCTGCTCACCTACATGATCGCACACATCACAGGCTGGAAGCCAGGCAACTTAGTACATACTTTGAAGATGCACATATTTACCTGAATCACATTGAATCTCTGAAAATGCAGCTTCAGTGAGAACCAAGGCCTTTCCTGAAGCTCAAAATCCTTCAAAAAGTTGAGACAATCCATGACTTCAAGGCTGAAGACTTTCAGATCCAAGGGTACAATCCTCACCTGACTATTAAAATGGAAATGGCTGTTTCAAGTGCCTTTAAAGGAGGTGTTCCAAGGAGATTCAGTCTTTAGGGGTTGGACCAAATGCCCAGGGAAAGCTCATTTACTCTAAAGGAAAAAGAAACTAGGTCCAAAATCTATTGGTGACCAGCAGGTATTGTTCATTAAATTTTAAGGATGTTGCCTCTGGCAAATATAACCTTGAGGATTCTCTTAGTAACAAAAGGCCCCGAATTTGGTTAATTCACCAAGGACATGTGAAAATGCTGAGATTGGGAATAAAGTCAGAGAGTGAAAATTTATATACTCTTAAAAATATGCACAGCATTTCAATCCCATATTTTTATGAAGGTCAGTGAATTTCTAGAATTGCATATAAACTACTCCCTTAAATTTGAGCAAGCTGAATAATACCAAATAGTCATAATAACATACAGTTGTGGTTATAAACATTTAAAGTTATATTTGCTTTACATATTGCTATAATAAAGGAGTGTTCTGTAAAAAAAAAAAAGACTAAATGATTCACATGGGTTATTAGAATTAAATTTTAATTACTCTTCCCTAAAGAACTGGTAAAAACTTGATCTAATATGAAAAAGATTTTTGTTTGTTTGTTTCTTTTATGGATTTCCCTTCTGTGGGTCGTCACCTGTCTTACCTAAAGCTATTCTGTGCTGGGATCTGGTTTTCCTCATATTGATGATTTCATTGTTTGCAGAAAATTCTTGGTTTTTCCAATGCACTTATTCAAGGTTCACCTTCAGTACTGCAAAGAAGGTATGTCTTCCCTGGAAAACACTTTGCAAAATACCTACCACTAGTATTTATTAATGAAGAATTGAACTTTTCTCTATTTGCTTGTCCATCCATTTTGGTTCCCTATGTCTGTGTCTATGACACTTTTGTTCTTCCTCTTTACAAAGGGGAGGTTTTATGGTATGTGCCTTTATTGGGTAAAGTAACTTTCCTGTTGGAAATATAAACCGAACAAGAACCCTACTTAGCAAAAACTCAGATGTCATGTCACCTGTTAATACCACCAACACCCTCCCAACACACATGCATCATGCACTGTAGCTAAATGGCAGTTTAATAACTTCTTGCCTAAAGATATTTGAGACACAGAAGTCTGGTACCTTGTCTTAAGAACATTTAGAATACCAAGTGAGGTACTGGAAGAGAAACTTAGATATAGGAGCAAGGCACAAGAATATGAGTATGAGATTGGCCAGTTCCGGGAATAGAGACACTGCTAGGGAAGAGGAGGGGCCACAATTCACAAAATGACATTGGAGTTCAAAGGTCACCCCGGTCTCATTCACAGTGAGTAGGACCTAATGCCTGTACCACGGAAACAGCACAGAAGGGGAAGAGATTAAGACTTTGAGACTAAGTACTTAGAACAAAACGAGCCTGGATTTTGAATCTCAGTTCCACCCCTATTTGCCTGGATCAGTCCATTTCTGTGGGCCATGTTTATCACCTAAAAAAAAGTAGGTAAAAATAACTATAATTATTATAGTATAGAAAGCAATTTTGTATAATTGCTTCTAAGACTGCTGTGTCTGGCAGTAATTGGAACATAATCCACATTTCTTTCTTCTTTCTCCTCTACTCTTCCTCTGTCTTCTCTTAGGATGGATCTAAGAAGTGGGTTACAACTGAGCCTGTGGTGGGGGGATTAACAAACTCTGCTATGAGACACTGGGCAGGCAGAAGGGGGGCTGACATAGTCAGCTAATCCAGGAAGGTATGGGGAGGCACCAACAATGACAGCAGCTGAAAGTGGCAGGTGCACAGTACACAGACATTTTTTTAACAGATATGATGGCAAAATTACATGAAGACATGTGCAAGGATAATCATTGCGGCAAGGATTATCATTGCAGCATTGATTTTAATACAGTACTTACAAACTGGAAACATTTTATATGTGTCTTAATAAGGGCCCTGGTTAAAAAATTATGATATATCCACATGATGATATGTATCCTTTAAGAAGAAGAAGGTGAAACTGTATGTGCTAATCGAAATACCTCCAAGATATGTTGTTAAATAACAAGCAAGCTGCCAACAGAATGTGGGTTAAGTTTGAGTGTTTGTGTGTATTGTGTGCTTATGTAAAAATATATATGATGGTATATGCATGGATAATTACCAGATAATGGGGGTGGATTTTGTGGAATGGAGTAGGAATGAAGGATGTGCAGAGAGAAAGGTTTTTTACTTAAATTCCTTCAACCTATTGCTTGATTTTTTTAAAAAAATTTTAAGCATGTATTTATTTTGCAATGAAAATAAAATAAATTAAAATGATCCTTAAAAGCTACTTAGCAGAGAGAGAGGGAACAAAAAAACAAACCCCATTTTATCAAGAGATGGTTAAGAAGTTAAAATTCCCATTGGGCATTTTATGCTCACCATTTGCAACAGAGGGTCCCTAGCATATGTTCATGCTCAACACAGGCAGGATATAGGATAATGAAAATCATGTATATGACCTGAAGGAACCCACGGGTAGGATGTTTATAGAAAATATCTGGAGGTTTATTCATACTCATTTTAGTGGTTCAGTCCTGGTTGCTCATTAGAATCACCTGGGAAGTTTTAAGAATCTACCAAGACTTACTGGCAGAGATGCTGATTTAATTGGTCAAGGGAGGGGCCAAGTGTATGTTTTAAAAGAACCCCAGGCCAATTCTTGTGTAGCCAGGGTAGAAAACCATTCTTCTAACACTGGTTATTACTCTCAGGATAATCAATGTGCAATTCTTGATCATCTACTACCCACCAGGTTCTGTGCTAGGCATGAACTATAAAAACTGGAAGTGATTAAAAAACATTTAGGAATGGGCTAAGGAACTGAATAGACATTTTTCCAAGGAAGCCATACAGGTGGCCAACAGACACATGAAAAGATGCTCAACATCACTACTCATCAGAGAAATGCAAATCCAACTATGATGAGCTATCCCCTCACATCTGTTAGAACGACTAGTTTCAAAAAGATAAGAGATACAGACCGAGTGCTTGCCAAGATATGGAGAAAAGAGATCCCTTGTGTACTGTTGGTGGGAATGTAAATTGGTACAGCCACTACAGAAAACATTTTGGAGGTTTCTCAAAAAAATAAAAATAGAACTACCATATGATCCAGCAGTTCCACTTTTGGGTATATATTCAAAAGAAATGAAATTATTATCTCAAATATGCACTCTCATGTTTATTTCCAGCATTATTAATAATAGGCAATATATGGAAACAACCTAAGTGTCTATCAATGGAAGAATGAATAAAGAAAGTATGGTATAAATATACAATGAAATATTATTCAGTGGTGATAAGGAAATCCTGCTATTTGTGACAACATAGATAGACCTTGACAGTATTAGGCTAAGTAAAATAAGTCAAAGACAAATACTGTATGATCTCACTTACATATGGAATCTAAAAAAGCTTAATTCACAGAAGCAGAGAGTGGTTATCCAGGGGCTGAGGGGTGGGAAAAATGGAGAGATGTTGGTCAAAGAACATAAACTTCCAGTTATAAGATGATAAGCTCTGGAGATCTAATGTACAGTATGATGATTATAGTTAACAATATTGTATTACATACTTGAAAGTTGCTAAGAGAGTAAATCTTAAATGTTCTCACCACACACACACAAAAAATGGTAATTATGTGACATAATTGAAAGTGTTAGCTAATGCTATGGTGGTAATGATTTTGCCATATATGTGTATTAAACCAACTTGTACACCTTAAACTTAACATGTTATATGTCAATCATATCTCAATAAAGCTGGATAAAAATCTATCAATTAATCAGTCAATCAATCTAAGCCCCCCCCCCAAATATTTAGGACAAGTGACAGGATATTTGGATTTGGCACATTTTAATGTTTCTGTAACTGTGCAATTTGTGGATGACAAGTGGAAAATAATTTAAAAATAAGGAGTGGTATACAAAATAATATGTTCTATTTTAATAGTAGATAACTGAAAAAAATAGGTTCAGTGGTATGTGTACCAATTTAAAAAGAAACTACCTTATATGTGATAATAAGTATCGCAAGAGCTTGCCTAGTACCTGAGCCATTTTACTCCAAGTGTGGTCCATGGGCCAGCAACATTATCACTGGGAGCTGGTTTGAAATGCCGAAGCTCCAGCTTCAAGGAAACCTACTAAATTAGAATCACCATCAAACAAAATCTCCAGGTGATTCATAGGCACACTTAAGTTGAGAAGCACTGTGTTATTTCTTAAAAGAATTTGAAATATTTTAGACTTCCTTGACCACATTCTATTTTACTGACATTAACCACAGATTTGGCTATCCTGCAATTGAATGGCTTGCTTTATGGAGAATCATAAATGGTGTACATCCCAACTACTTCTGTAACAACAATGATATTAATAGATTGACTTTTATTTTAGCAGATACTATATCCTGGGCACAATAGAAACTTTATAAATATTATTTTCACAAAAACTCTAAAGAGGTAGGTATTATTTTTCCCCATTTATTGATGAGTCAATTGAGATTCAGAGAGATTAAAGTCTCACAGCTGATAAATGACAAAACTAAAAATTTAAATTTAAAAACTGATTAAAAACTCCGTTGTTTCACTATACTCCACTGGTTTTTCAATGCTGATCATAATTGTGCTGCCATAGCAGAGTATTTTCTATACTTTCAAAAAATTATTAAAAATTATTTTTAAATTATTTCAAAAATTATTTAAATAATCTCTAATTAATTTAAAGCTACAGGCATTGCAAGACTATACAATAAAAAGGGGGGAAATTAGATCATTATCCATGAATTGGCCAATCATGTATTATATTTTATTTCACACACACACACATACACACACACACACATGTTTTACTTTGCATAGTAATTTGATCTATCGGTGTATTCAGAAACCTTGCAGTGAAAATATTCAGGACCTGAAGTGCAGCCAAGAGAAACATTTTGTTCAAATTGCAAGTAAACATTAATAAAAATAGGTTTGTATGAAAACAAGGATTGAGCTTTTCAATACAGAAAATGTGCAAATGTATATAGACTAGCTTCTAAGTGGATCTTATCTTTCCTGAAAAAATGCCAAAGTAGAAAATCAGTCTGAGATGAAAAAAGTCTTGTCATCATCTATCATAAGAAGATGACATTTAATCCATTTCCTTACTTTGAAGACTGATTAAACTTCAGATGGAATTCAGTTAATAAATGCATATTAGCAAAATACATCCCCAAGGCATATCTCTCATAGTAACAAAGCTTCTCCCCACTGATCTGTGTTAGTTCCTACCTTGGACTTAGGGCTTGAACAATTTTTGGAGCAAACAGGTGTTGTTCTGCCCAGGTAAAGTATGTCTTTTCTTATTGCTACTAAAAAAAGCAATGGAAGACTATTCACTGACCATAGAAGTTATATATTTTCATCATGGTTGAACCTATATAGATATATATATGTCCAGTCATGCTGAAAATATTCAAAACAGGGAACTGTACCAAGGAGATGTGAAGAATTTAATTTAACATAAGGCCTCTAAATACTCTTAGACTATGCTTCTGTGGTTCATGGTCAATGTTGAAGAGTTGATTGAATTTGGCACTTGTGTTCAACCATTCGCCACATCTTTTAAGTTCTGTGTGTGGCTGAGAGGGCAGATTAATTAAAAACTGAAGAATAAGAAAACATGTAAAAATAATAAATAGATCTATCTGACAAGGGAGGTTTAAAAAAAGGTTAAATGTGTGACAATTCCAACTGACTAGTAAAAGCATTACTCATCTAAGTGTATAAGCTGTCAAAATTTCATCCAATATTAACAATCTGAACCAAATAAACAGGGTAACTTAAATTTCAAATATCTGAGAAACACTTTTATTTCTGTTTAAAAAAGAAGGTGAGTTGGAGGAGCAAGATGGCGGAGGAGTAGACCTGGATTTCATCTGGTCCCAGGAATTCACCTAGCTAGGGATCAAACCATTCTGAACACTTACGAACTCAACAGGACACCAAAGAAAAGAATAGCAGCAATTCTCTGAACAGAGAAGCGGCCACTTTCTGGAAGGTAGGACGTGCAGAGAAGTGAATCTGAGGCAATATTCGGGAAGATAAATGGCAGGGGCGGGGGCCTCCCTTGGCCACTACAGGAAAGTGATAGAGCAGCGGAGCACAAAATCATAACTTTTAGAAGTCTGCTCCACTGAGGGACATCGCTCCAGTGGCTAAGTGGGGGGTGGAACCCTCGCTGGGACTGTGTGGTCTCAGGACCCTCAGGGTCACAGAAAGACCGGGGGTGCCTGAGTGCGGCCGAGCTCCCAGGTATCAGAGCGGGGAAGCCGGCTGCAGAGACGGAGCTGAGGAGTGGGCCCGCAGCTCGGGGTTGCCATAAACCGTGATCCACAGCACAGTTGGGCCAATGCTTCTCCAACAGGGACCCAACAAGCAGCAGATACAGGGAGACTCCCCTTCCTCCCCTAGGAGGAACAGTGCAGGTGTGCACCGCAGGGATCTGCTGGGTTTGGAGACTCCACATGGGGTCGTGTGCCAGAGATAGAAATGCTCCATCACAGGCCGGGTGAGCACGGAGTGCAGCCAGAGACCGGGGAGATGGGAGTGATTGACTGCTTTTCTCTGGGGGCTCACTGAGGAGTGGGGCCCCAAATTCTCGGCTCCTCCAGGGTGGAGATTGGGAGGCCGCCATTTTCAATCTCATCCTCCAAAGCCGTACCAAAAGCTTGCAGAGAGCAAAAGCTCCTGAGAGCAAACCCGAGCAGATTACTTAGCCCGGACTGGCAAGGGTGGGGCAATTCCGCCTCCGGCAAAGACATTTGGGAACCACGGGACAGGCCCCTCCCCCAGAAGATCAGCAAGAACAGCCAGCCAAGACCAAGTTTACCGATCAAGGAGAACAGCAGAACTCCAGTGTTAGGGGAATACAGCACATAGAATTCATGGCTTTTTTACCATGATTCTTTAGACTTTCAAAGTTTATTTTTTTAGTTTTCTTTTCTTTTTCTTTTTTCTTTTTCCCTTTTTCAACCAACATCTTACCAATCTCTTTTGTAAAAAAAGCTTTTTTATTTTTCATTTTTAGAGTCATATTCTATCCCTTCATGGTAGTTAACCTTATTTTTGGTATACAGTTTCTTCTAACAGACCAAAATATACCCTAAGTCGCTAGTGTATGGCTTTGTTCTAGTCTCCTGCCTGATCACATTTTCTCCCCCTTTTTTAAAAATCCTTTTCTTTCTTTTATCAACCAACTTCTTATCTTATCAATTCCTTTTATAAAATCTTTTATAATTTTCATCTTTACAGTCATATTCCAACCCTTCATCGTATTGACCCTTATTTTTGTACATATATAAGTTTTTCTTTCTTTAAAATTTTGGGAGGCATTTTCTTCTAACAGACCAAAATACGCCCAAAATCTAGTGTGTGGCACTGATCTATGCACCAGCCTGATCATACTTGATCATATTCTGTTTGTTTGTTTTATTTTTTTCTTTTTCTTTTCTGTTTTAATTTTTCTTTCTTTCCCTTTCTTTTCCTCCAGTTTCAGGTCTCTTCTGATTTGTTTAGTGTATATTTTTCTGGGGTTGTTGTTACCCTGTAAACATTTTGTTCTCATTCATCTACTCTCATCTGGACAAAATGACAAGATGTAAAAACTGGCCTCAAAAAAAGAACAAGAGGCAGTACTGACTGCCAGGGACCTAATCAATACGGACATTAAGATGTCAGAACTAGAGTTCAGAATGACGATTTTAAAGATACTAGCTGGGCTTGAAAAAACCATGGAAGATATTAGAGAAACCCTTTCTGGAGAAATAAAAGAACTAAAATCTAATCAAGTTGAAATCAAAAGGCTATTAATGAGGTGCAATCAAAAATGGAGGCTCTAACTGCTAGGATAAATGAGGCAGAAGAGAGAATTAGTGATATAGAAGACCAAATGATGGAAAATAAAGAAGCTGAGAAAAAGAGGGATAAACAACTACTGGATCACGAGGACAGAATTTGAGAGATAAGTGATACCATAAGATGAAACAATATTAGAATAATTGGGATCCCAGAAGAAGAAGAAAGAGAGAGAGAGGGGCAGAAGGTATATTGGAGCAAATTATAGTAGAAAACTTCCCTAATTTGGGGAAGGAAACAGGCATCAAAATCCAGGAGACAGAGAAACCCCCCTCAAAATCAATAAAAATAGGTCAACACCCTGACATCTAATAGAAAACTTACAAGTCTCAGAGACAAAGAGAAAATCCTGAAAGCAGCTCGGGACAAGAGATCTGTAATCTACCATGGTAGAAACATTAGATTGGCAAGAGACCTATCCACAGAGACCTGGTAGGCCAGAAAGGACTGGTATGATATATTCAGAGCACTAAATAAGAAAAATATGCAGCCAAGAACACTATATCCAGCTAGGCTGTCATTGAAAATAGAAAGAGAGATAAAAAGCTTCCAGCACAAACAAAAACTAAAAGAATTTGCAAACACCAAACCAGCCCTACAAGAAATATTGAATGGGGTCCTCTAAGCAAAAAGAGAGCCTAAAAGTAACAGAGACCAGAAAGGAACAGAGACAATATACAGTAACAGTCACCTTAAAGGCAATACAATGGCACTAAATTCATATCTTTCAATAGTTACCCTGAATGTAAATGGGCTAAATGCCCCAATCAAAAGACACAGGGTATCAGACTGGATAAAAAAAACAAGACCCATCAATATGCTTCCTGCAAGAGACGCATTTTAGACCCAAAGACACCTCCAGGTTTAAAGTGAGGGGGTGGAAAACAATTTACCATGCTAATGGACACCAAAAGAAAGCTGGGGTTACAATCCTTACATCAGACAAATTAGATTTTAAACCAAAGACTATAATAAGAGGTGAGGAAGGACACTACATCATACCTAAAGGGTCTATCCAACAAGAAGATCTAACAATTGTAAATATCGATGCCCCTAACATGGGAGCAGCCAATTAAACAAGCCAATTAATAACAAAAGCAAAGAAACACATTGACAACAATACAATAATAGTAGGGGACTTTAACAACCCCCTCACTGAAATGGACAGATCATCTAAGCAAAAGATCAACAAGGAAATAAACACTTTAAATGACACACTGGACCAGATAGACTTCACAGATATATTCAGAACATTCCATTCCAAAGCAACAGAATACACATTCTTCTCTAGTGCCCATAGAACATTCTCCAGAATAGATCACATCCTAGGTCACAAATCAGGTCTCAACTGCTACCAAAAGACGGGGATCATTCCCTGCATATTTTCAGACCACAGTGCTTTGAAACTAGAACTCAATCATAAGAAGAAAGTCAGAAAGAACTCAAATACATGGAGGCTAAAGAGCATCCTACTAAAGAATGAATGGGTCAACCAGGAAATTAAAGAAGAATTAAAAAAATACATGGAAACAAATGAAAATGAAAACACAACTGTTCAAAATCTTTGGGATGCAGCAAAGGCAGTCCTAAGAGGAAAGTATATAGCAATACAAGCCCTTCTCAAGACACAAGAAAGGTCTCAAATACACAACCTAACCCTACATCTAAAGGAGTTGGAAAAAGAACAGCAAATAAAGCCTAAACCCAGCAGGAGAAGAGAAATAATAACGATCAGAGCAGAAATCAATGAAATAGGAACCAAAAGAACAGCAGAACAGATCAACGAAACTAGGAGCTGGTTCTTTGAAAGAATTAACAAGATTGATAAACCCCTGGCCAGACTTATCAAAAAGAAAAGAGAAATGACCCAAATCAACAAAATCATGAATGAAAGAGGAGAGATCACAACCAACACCAAAGAAATACAAACAATTATAAGAACATATTATGAGCAACTCTATGCCAGCAAATTAGATAATCTGGAAGAAATGGATGCATTCCTAGAGATGTGTAAACTACCAAAACTGAACCAGGAAGAAATAGAAAACCTGAACAAACCCATAACCACTAAGGAAATTGAAGCAGTAATCAAAAATCTCCCAACAAACAAGAGCCCAGGGCCAGATGGCTTCCCAGGGAATTCTACTAAACATTTAAAGAAGAATTAATAGCTATTCTTCTGAAACTGTTCCAAACTCATCTTATGAGGCCAGCATTACCTTGATCCCAAAACCAGACAAAGACCCCATCAAAAAGGAGAATTACAGACCAACATCCTTGATGAACATGGATGCAAAAATTCTCACCAAAATACTAGCTAATAGGATCCAACAGTACATTAAAAGGATTATTCACCATGACCAAGTGGGATTTATCCCTGGGCTGCAAGATTGGTTCAACATCCACAAATCAATCAATGTGATACCATACATTTATAAAAGAAAGAACAAGAACCATATGATCCTCTCAATAGATGCAGAAAAAGCATTTGACAAAGTACAGCATCCTTTCTTGATCAAAACTCATCAGAGTATAGGGGATAGAGGGTACATACCTCAATATCATAAAAGCCATCTATCAAAAACCCACAGTGAATATCATACTCAATGGGGAAAAACTGAGAGCTTTCCCCCTGAGGTCAGGAAAATGGCAAGGATGTCCACTATCACCACTGCTATTCAACATAGTAGTAGAAGTCCTAGCTACAGCAATCAAACAACAAAAGGAAATAAAAGGCATCCAAATCAGCAAAGAAGAAGTCAAACTCTCACTTTTTGCAGAAGATATGATACTTTATGTGGAAAACCCAAAAGACTCCACCCCAAAACTGCTAGAACTCATGCAGGAATTCCGTAAAGTGGCAGGATATAAAATCAATGCACAGAAGTCAGTGGCATTTCTATACACAAACAACAAGACAGAAGAAAGAGAAATTAAGGAGTCAATCCCATTTACAACTGCACCCAAAACCATAAGATACCTAAGAATAAATGTAACCAAAGAGGCAAAGAATCTGTACTCAGAAAACTATAAAATATTCATGAACAAAATTGAGGAAGACACAAAGAAATGGAAAAACGTTCCATGCTCATGGATTGGAAGAACAAATATTGTGAAGATGTCAATGCTACCTAGAGCATACCAGTTTTGGTATCAGTATAATGCTGGCCTCATAGAATGAATTTGGAAGTTTTCCTTCCTTTTCTATTTTTTAAAATGGTTTGAGAAGAATAGGTATTCTTTAAATGTTTGGTAGAAATCGCCTGTGAAGCCATCTGGTCCTGGACTTTTGTGTGTTGGGAGTTTTTTGATTACTGACTCAATTTCTTTGCTGGTTATCATTCTGTTCAAATTTTCTATATTCCTATTTCAGTTTTCGTAGGTTTTATGTTTCTGGGAATTTATCCACTTTTTCTTGGTTGTCCAATTTGTTGGCATATAGTTCTTCATAATATTCTCTTATAATTGTTTGTATTTCTGGGGTGTTGGTTGTTATTTCTCCTCTCTCATTTATGATTTTATTTGAGTCATTTCTCTTTTTTACAAGTTTTCTGAAGCATTTCTAAGGTAAATGCTCTGAGAAAATGAGAAGGAAGTCTCATCCCTTGTTTGCAACTAGGAGAATTAAGCTTCTTGCTTTTAATTTGTGTTTGTCCTTATAGGTAGCATAACATACACGGAAAGTCTACTTTTCCCACCCACCCAAAGGAACAGTAAGAACACCTGATGAGGAGATGAACAGCCTCTGTGAGGCCATAGCAAATCTCTGGCTTTGTAAGTTGGATCAAACCACTTAGATTTTCTGGGCCTTAATTTTCTCATACATAAAGTAAGGATATTAATGCCTACCTCATAGGACTGCTACAGAGATTAAATTAAATATAAAAACTAAAATGCCCATGAAGTGCTTCATAAACCATGAGGCCCTATACTGGTAAGCAGTCACCCTTTATGTGTGCTCTCAGTAAACCTTTGTCGGTGTCCTTGCAAAACCCTCCGGTTATTTCCTGTTGTCCCAAAACCCACCACCAGAGACTTAATTTTATCCCCTGAAAATGCAGATGCTCTCACACAACTAACACATTAACATCACGTTCAAGTCAATGAGAATATGTTTACCCTCTGTAAGCTCCAGAGAGCAGGCTATGTTGGAGAGCAGTGTGGAGTTCAAAGCCACAATGGGCTGCTGGGCCCTTTAGTTGGAGAGAGGAAGGGGGAGTTGTATCAAAAATAGCACAAGACTACAGTCCTTCCCCAAAGGGCATATAAAAAAATGATTGGGAGTTAAGAATGTCCATCATTCTGGCAGATGACTTCCTCTTCTGAGGGGAAGACACAGGATATACACATTACAAACATTCCCCTTGTTCAAATTGTCTCTATCCAAATTATGAAGTTTCTATTTCCATTGTTTCTAAATTCTGAAATTAGAGTTCATTAAGAGGGGTGTAATTATAATATCATGTATGAAAGAGAACCAAAAGATCATCCAATGCTCAGGAAAGGATGTTGTTGCTGTTTTATTAGGCATGAGAAGAACATATATTGTTTTCACAGATGTGTGGCTTAATAAGAGTCTGTTTCTCAGAAAGGCTAAGAAATTACTCTGTGTACCACAGTATGACTTTCCTTTTAAAACCCTGAATACACCCCATAAAAGTAAAGCATGAGCCTAAAGCTGAATAACTCAAAGAAGAAGGTAAATTTAGAGCAAGGCGGTTCCGGCATAGGGCTCTATTCCAAAACACACTAGGAAGTTTGCCAACATGTGGAAAACTTGCTGTCATAAGGAAACAGAGGGAAGTACTCAGTGATATCGTAATTGAATTTCTATGTTTTATTAGATAAAGGGCTTTGGGAATCAGGCTTTGTAAATATTACTTATTGCATCATTCTCTCTATCATGGAACATACTACACATACATGTGTGCTCACACATACTAATACCTAAGGTGGAAAAGAGAAAACTAAATGGTCCTGGTTGGTAACCAATATAAAGAGATACATGTGTTTGAACTTTAAAATAACAAACCAACAATAATAGCTGACATTTATAGATGCCTAAGGGATCACGCACTATTCCATGGGCTTTGCATATATTAATTCATTTAGTCCTTACAGCAATCCTATGAAGTGAGTACTATTATAACTCCATTTTAAAGAGAAGGAAGTGAAACAGAAAGATCAAGTACTTTCCTGAGTTTTCACAGCCAGTTAGGGTAGAGTTGAGATTCCAACTCAGGCAGTCTGGCTACAGAGTCCAGGGTTCTTTACCACACCAACACATTTCTTCTCAGGAATCTTACAAACAGATCTTTGTGTGCAAATATAGTACTTACATTCTAATTCACATCTTCATTTTCTGTTCTAGGTGGTTCAGAGCATAAACCTCTTCTGTTCCACACACTCCCTGTTCACACAGTAAAAATATACATACAATCAGTAAGTTGTTTATCTGCATAGAATACAAGATGATTTCATTTTTTTTGTTACCAAACTAAAGTTGTTAATTTACTCTAAGATAGTTTTTGTAATTTTTTCTTATGTGCTTTTGATACAGCCAAAATATCACCACACTTATTTAAATAAATTAACTAGATTGACAAACCGGGCTAAAGGCAATTATTTATCTTTTATCAAATTAGCTCATTCCTAAATGATGCTAAGAATAAGCAATAATTAAAATTGCAGTGATTTCAGCGTCATTAATGTGCTTATTTTAATTTTTTTATATTATATGATATCATTGAGTAAAACATGTATATTATAATTTATTCCACTCTGACTCTCAATCTCCTATTCTATTCCTGGGCCAGTACAATACTGGTTCAAATTTAAAGGGGAAAAATCAGGCTCCTGGGTGGCTCAGTCAGCTAAGTGTCTGCCTTCAGCTCAGGTCATGATCCCAGGGTCCTGGCCAAGCTCTGCATGAGGCTCCCTGCTTGGTGGGGAGCCTGCTTCTCCCTCTCCCCTGCCCCTGCTCATGCTCTCTCTTGCTATCCCTCTCTCTCTCTTTCAAATAAATAAAATCTTTTAAAAAATAAATTTAAAAAATAAAGGAGAAAAACCATTTAGTCTTCTGAATGGAGATTTATAAATCTCCATATTTTTTTTTTTTATAAGTTGGCTCCATGCTGGGCTTGAACTCATGACCCTAAGATCAAGACCTGAGCTGAGATCAAGAGTCGGACACTTAACTGACTGTGCCACTCAGGTGCCCCTGTAAATCTCCATTTTGTAATATTCAATGCTCATTCATGATTAAAATAATAAGTAAGCTAGGAATATAAGGAGTCATCTTTAGTCAGATAAGAAGTACTTATTTTTTAAGTCAGGAGCTAAGCAAGGATTTCTGCTATGGCCACTCTTCAGTGTTCTGGAAGCCCAAGGCAATGAATAAGAAAAGAAAAACTAATGAGGGAAATAATCCCAGGAAAGAAAAAGACAAAAATCATCAGTTTAAAATAATAGGATTTTCTTCCTATACAGTCCAAGACTAGCAATTTTCCTATTTTTCATCACTTTGTTGGTAGTGTTGTTTCTAATTTCTTAGAGATTATTTCAATTTTATCTTCCATCATTGTTTTAATTTCCAGGAGCTTTTCTTCTTCTCTAATGTTCCCCTTTCCTCTTATCCCGCTTCTTTTTAAAAATGCAATCTCCTCTCATCTCTTTGGCAATATTAGGATAGTTGGGTTTTTTTTTCTAATATTTTCTTATGCTCCTTGCATTTTTCTACTTCCTATGAATTTCCCTCTGCCTTGCCCTTCCCACTTTGCTTTGGGCCCGTGTTTTTCTTTCTAAAGGCTTTCCTCAAATGCCTGGTGATCTTGGTGGATCCATTTATATTTAAAAATCACAATGAAAAGCTCCTGGGGGTGGGCAGAGTTTGCTGACTTCTGGGCTTTACTGCAGGCTGACCAAGCAAGAAACTCACCATTTTTCTGGGTCACCCACAAGTCACTGAAGATCTTTCTCTTGGACTCATTTCTTTCTCACATCTTCTATTTAAGTATTAATCTGACTTGTAGAGATATTAATGCCAAGCAGGAGAGAAGAACTAATGCATTCCTCATTCAATATGCAGACCTTCACTCAATGATCTGTTTTCTGGATGTGCCCCCCACCCCGTCCTCAGCTGTGCCCAGTTGCCCTGAGACCATCTCCTGTCTGGTTCAACTTCTCTAGAGTAGAAGAATCTGGCTGCACAAGGTGGGAGACTTTTATATACTTTCATCTTCCAAAATTTTCTTGACATCTCTTATTTATTATTTTATCCTCTCCATTTTCATCATAACCCAGTTTAAGAAGGGAGTGGAGACAAATGTTTGTCAATCCATGCTTGAATATTAGTCCAAGGAGCCAATTTCCAGCTTTAGCCTTATAGCAATTCTTCAATATTGAATGGGTTATGAGTTTTGGAATACCAGAAGCTCAAGCCCACAATACTGTGAAGTGACCAAGAATAAAAGAGGTAGCACCTAAAAGTGTTAAATTCTGAGAAGCCACTGCAGCCATTGCAAAAACTCTGGCAAGCTCTCAACGTGAGCAGTACTAGATCTGCTCTGGGAAACAGGCCAAAAAAGGGAATTTGGAGGCCAGGTGTTCTTGAATCTCTGCACCTCAATTAAATCTCTTTAATTTACCCTTATTTCACTGAATTATGGATACGTGCCCTAAAGATTAGAAACCAAGCAGGGTCATCCTACAGAGAAGGACAAGAAGCCCAAAGCTTTTCTCTAAATTCATTATAATAGCAGATTTGTTTGATGACACCCAAGGCCCTGTGCTTAGTTTATATGTTTTGGACAAAAGTAAAAATCTTAAAACTTTAAGGATTTTCAAATAGAGGCCCAGAGATTACCCTAATTCTAGTCAATCACAACTGGATAAGAGGGACTGCTTTAACTATGGGAGAACACAGAGGAGAAAGTAGTTGGGGTTACCGGGGGCACCAAGCTTACAAGTCAATCACAGAGAATCAAAAACATTCTCTGTGGTCATCTTCACCTTCCCTGAATGTGTTATTGGAATTGATATTTGGCCTTTAGCTTTCACAGTGGAAGAAGTGGCTGGGACCCAGATAATTATTCCTAGATCTCTAGAAGAAAGTAAGGAAGATTCAGATAATATATAGTTGCACTAAATCAATATTTGTTGGCAGCACATCTAAAATCAAGCTTCCCAGTTAATGAAATTCAGACTGTGTAAAAAAGACTAATGGCTACCCAGAAAACCCTTGAAAGTTCTGTACATAATTCAATATGATATTTTAAAACAAAACAAAATAAAAGTCACTGTAGTGTTCCTTAAATATCAAAATACTCTAGAGTAAATAAGAAAGAATTCAAATTATAAAGCTTGAAGAAAATATGATTTTACAGTAGTCATCTATTCCATAGGAGTGAATAAGACACTCCTGAGGCTAATTTTGTGGGGAGTTTGGAAAGAAAAAGAAAACTGTCCTCTAGTCAGTAAGACAGAACAGAATAAAACACATCATTGGCACCAAAAAACCCCCACAATTGACAGAAACATAAAGCTTACACAAGTAAACACTACATGTTAATCCCATGTGTAAAAATTGTTAAGGAAAGATGATGAGGGCTCTGCAATGATGAAATGTGTGAATTTTAGCCCCCATTGTTAAGATCTGAAAATGAGAGCATTCCTCTCTTGTATCCCCCATCCACTGTCAAGTGGTCAATCTAAACATAATTCCTTAAGATTAATTCAATCTCAACTGTGACATTCCTGTATCACTATTCTCTTTTCTCTGTTCCTGACAGTAAACTGAGGCTTACCTAGTATTCAGACTGCTACATGATTGCTCCATAGGCCACTGAAAGCAATGGAAGAATCTCTGGTTACCATGGACATTGTTGTCTTAGCCTTATGGGCAATAACTGCAGCCACATAGACCAATTTTCAATGGAATATTGGCAGGATATATAGAGATTATCTTGTCAAAAATCAACAGAAGACACATTTATGTTATTTACCAGTGGAGGAAGGCCATCTTTTTATCTCCTTGAGCTCATTCATTTTCAGCCTAATGTAACCTGGAAAAACCTATCGTGGTGCTTAATAAATAAGATGGGAAGTAGGACTTTCATTGGAAAATGAAACAAAACAGAAAGATAGGAAGTAGGATATATTTGTTTTCTGAAATTCTGCTTCAGAAACATTGTAGCCAATGCCTACTATTCTTTTAGATCCACTTGGTGATATTACTATCATTTTTCTGATTTATTTTCATAGAGTAGCAGACATAAATATGACTTTCATAACAGCTCATCTTGCTAACGAATGAAACATCTCTCTTCTTTCTCTTTCTTGCAATCTAAAGCCGGGGGGGGGAGGAGGGTAGTTTCTTTCCAGATTATGTGGTAATGATAGCTTAAACAAGGTTCTCCCTTAAGCAGACCCTGAGCCAAGAATTTGGCTACAAGTGGTTCATTAAGGATATGCTATTCAAAGAGACAGTGAGGAGGAGGAGGATTGGAAAGGGGAACAAGTCAAAGGTTATGTTTCAGAGAGGAAGTCCTAGGCCGGGCCTGATCCTAAGGGCAGTTTCTCCATCTGGAAGCAGACAACTGAGATTTTGTACTCCATCACCCTGTTGTTGGTTGCTGGTAGCCAGAAGGGATGGGGAGGGACTCTCTAGGTTCCTTCACCTCTCCATTCTGGCTCCATGAGCAATCCTGTGAAGGTACAGGAGTGGATTGTTAGCATGGTCAAATTGGGAAGCTGGAGGATTGATCCAAATGCCTTTAGGCAGGGTACCCTATATCTGCTGGAAAGGGTATTTATGTTGTGTTATTTTAACCTGGAACAGAAAGTTTCCTTTCTTCTTACATCACTATCTATGATCTATATCCTATTCATAATGTCCTTTTGAGGACCCCTACTTTTGAGATCTGCTACTTGACAGTCTCTAAACTCTAAGTCTTTCTCTCACACTGCATCATCTCTGATTCTGTAGCATAAAGCATTTTTATCATCACCCTGTGTCAAAGGACACCAGCCAAGGCATTCCCTAATCTAAGGGTAAGGGGCTAGTTGGGTCACCTGAGGATGAAAGCTCTTTAGATGCTTTACTGGAAGTAGGACTGAGAGGGAAGAAGGTGATTGAGTTCTTGGAGAGGTGTCCATGGTCTTCAAACAAGACCTGCAACAAACCTGTGTACTGTTGAGCTTGGAGAGAATCCAGATAGCTTCAAAAAGCTCTCACAGAGACTTTTTGGTTGACTCCCAGAGGGCTAGCTCAGGGCCCATGTGGGCTCAGGCTTGGCAGGGAAGATAGGACAGAAGGAAGAGTGAGTCTTCCTCCCTAATTACCAAGAACCATAATTCCATCATGAATGGAAAAGATCCAAGGATGTTGGCCTCTGGGGCACAGTTTGATACTTAATGTTCATATTTCACTCTTTGTTTTTTAAAATGAGCCAAATTATAAGAACCAAATTATATATTTTCTTCACTTCTACTAAGCAGGAAATTCTTCCCACTTGCCTTTATTTCCCTTATAAAAGTCTTTTTTAAAAAGGTAATGATTATTGTTCCATTATGTGTTTACAAAACTTAGGAAAAACTTAGAAATGAAGATAACACTTAGGAATAATGAATTATTTATTAGATCTTTGCTTGAACTCTGAAATCTGATCAAAGAGAAACTTCTGATACTTTTTCTATTAATTATGAATGGCAAACCTTCATGCTTTCTGCTAAGAGTATTAAATGTCACAAATCAGCCCAATTCCCCTTGATTCTCTTCCTCTACATGGTGGTGGGTAGGGAAACCCTCCTTCTTCTGAGTTCAGTTCATGCACCTCACAACACTACCTGTGAGCTTCCACATGCCCAAATTCTTCCCAGCTTTCAGGCCAGTTGAAATGTACCTCTTTGAAGAATACTCCCAGGTTTTTCCCACTGAAATTAATTTTTCCCTCCAGTGATTCTTCATCATCTCTATGATCTCACCTTTGTACTCTAATCTGTGCAGTTAGCTGTTTTCCCATCTCTCAAAATAGATTGTAAATTCCTATTCATTTTGGCATTTCTATTGTACCTAGAGAAAGGCTTTACATATAGATCTTAACAGATGTTCTTAAGTTGAATTCGCTTATTTAAAAGAATATTTGGGAGGCACCTGGGTGGCTCAGTCAGTTGAGTGTTCAACTCTTGATCTCAGCTCAGGTCTTGATCTCAGGGTCGTGAGTTCAAGCTCCACACTGGGGTCCATGCTGGAGCCTACTTAAAAAATTAATTAATTAATTAACTTTGAGTCTTTACAATGTGCTGGAAAAATGTGTATAAAAAGATGAAAACAACAGTTCTTGAGCTTCTAGTCAAGGTTTAAAGATGACCACATTTAAAAAAATTGCAACAGGTTTTACTAACTACTGTAGAAGGAGTTGAGTACAAAATGCCATGGAGTATCACAACTGCCTACCAGAGGGTAGTAGGTATCCTCTTCATTAAAGATAAGGAAGATAAGGCTGATGGATGTCACATGGTAGGCATGGTGGGTCAGGATTATAACAGTGATCATCAGGCTCCCAGACCAATGCTCCTTCTACTCATGGTGGGAGTTCCACCTAAGGCAAGTGTTGGAGGGCTTCCCCTTAGAAGAGTGTACACAACATGGCCAAAGACCCAGTTTGCCCAGCGTGTGTTTAAGAAAACAAGAATCCAGTTTCTGGATGTAGTCAAGTTTAACCTTGAATGTGGCCAGAGTATCCAGTCCTGAAAGATCCCATGAAACAAATTCAAGGACTTGAAATCCCACTAATATTGTTGCTGTGAGTTCCTTTTAATGTGGTTCTCTTTTTTAAAAAGGGCAAGTAGTCATATTATTTTAACATATTAAGCTAATTTGTACTCCGATATTCTAAGATAGTGTTTTTGTTCCAATGGAGGAACCATGATGTTGGTGAAAATGCTAGGTAGAAGTTTGAGTGTTTCAAGACTTAGGTGAGCAATTAAAAAAGTCACGCAAGGCCTGAGAGAATAACAAAATATAGGCCCTAAAAATATTAAGGGAAGCAAACATTGGAATGTTTTAGAAAACAGACATATATGAGGTAACTTTTAGGACTTCACAGTAAAGAAAAGCAAAAGAAATTATATTAAAAGTAGAAAAATAGCACAAAAACTAAGATTCTCCCTCTTACCATCAGGTTGGAGAAAAGTGAGTGGTGCAAGAAAAATAACTATGTAGGAAAAGATGAGTTTGTTCACCATTCCTGAGTAGTTTTCCATTAATTCACCTTTGGTAAATGAAGTCCTGTTATTTCTCTTTAGACTGCTACAGAGCTCATGGCATCAAAGGACCACTGTTATTCTCTTCATAACCCTTTCCATGGTGTTTCATTCTACAAACCTCTTCCTGTTTAAATGGCAGATTGTGATTCTGTACCTCTCCAGTGGCAGCTTAAGAGAAAAGAGCCGTTACACACTATAGCCTCACACCAGCACTGATAGATCTCAACATCCTTGTGAGCCTGAAGAATTAGTCACTGTGGATCTTCATTACAGCACAGCTAATGAGTAAATGAAATCAAGAGGGAAAAGGATAATTTGGTTAAATATGCACTAGGGATGGAGAAACAGACAGGGACATTAATCCTACTTACAGAGTTTGGCTTCAAATCAAGTCACATCATGACTAGTTATCAGCTGCTATTAAACATAATCATCAAAGGTTTCACTACAAAATTCTTCAGCTTGGTAAGATGCTGGGAGAACCAGAACATAAGTGTATTTAGGTATCAGCACCAGTTTTTAGTAAAATTCACACTAAAGGGGAAGTCCATTATAGGTTTCTCCATAGGCCTTTATCTAAATGGAAAATCAGCCATTATACTCAACAAAAATGGGTCGATTCTATTGCCTACTTCAAAGTGTTCTTTGGGTGTTCTTTAGCAACTCCCTCCTGCTTGGTGTAAAGTCAAAGGTCACTTTCTCAGGGCAGGTGTGTTCAGCAAGAAAAGAGCTGTACGACATACTCCGTATGGAAAATTCTCAGCAGCATAAAATTCGATGTTTTATAACCCTAAAGTGCATTGAAGGCATTCTAGGCAGTAAAGGAACAGTGTTTCAGGAGTTTCTTTAATAAATATGAGCCTTTTAAAAATTTGAGAATACCAAACCAAATCACACATACTTTTTCTTTTAAAAAGATTTATTTATTTGAGAGAGAGAGAGAGAGAGCATGCACAAGCAGGGGAAGGGCATAAAGAAAGGGAAAGAATCTCAAGCAGACTCCCTACTGAGCATGGAGCCCACTCTAGGGCTCAACTCCAAGTCCCTGAGATCATTGACCTGAGCCAAAATCAAGAGCCGGACGCCCAACTGACAGAGCCACCCAGGTGCCCCTCAGCACATACCTTTCAAAGGAGAAATCCTTCTGTAAAAGACATACACGTCAGCTGTTTTATTGCTGGGCTGGCCCCAGGAGGGGCTGGCAGCCATCCAGAAAAAGGCAAAATAGAAACGTTGGCATGTGTCTTCAAAGCATTTCATTTCAACCCTTTCTTTTCTCCTCAAACCTCTGATCTCATTTCCATCTTCCTTACTCTCAGCAGATGACCTTGCCTCTGACTTCACAGAGAAAAGAGAAGCCATTAAATAGCCCTTACCTTCCTACAAATAAAGAAAAATCTCTCAAAGTCTACCTGCATCTGCATCTATCCTCCCTCTTTCCTCTTTCATACTGGCTAAAATGTCCTCCTCTCAAAGGCCAGTCACTCTCTGTGTTCTCTGGACCCTCCCTTCTCAGCAACCTATCCAGTGGCTACCTCGTCTCTACTCATTTTCAAGATGAGTCCATCCACTCCCATGACTTCAGTACATTTGTGTCTATGCATGACTTTTCTGAAGTCCTAGATTACTTATTTGACAGCTCTACTTGGATGACCCATTCTGAACAGGAGCTAAATATGTGAACTCTACATGAACACTACTGCCTTGTTGGTGTTTCCAACCTCAGTAAAATACACAGCCCTCCATTCAGTTGCTTAGCCAGTTACCTGGAGAACTTGGTCACACTTCCCTGGTTCTTGCCTCCATGTCTAATAAATTACCAAGTTCAAATTATGACTCAGATTTACTCTTATTCCATTATCATCACCATAGAACCATCCACAACCATTGCTCACTTGGGCTACTGCAATAGCTTCCTAACCCATCTCCTGCCTTCATTTCTGTGGCTCTTCCCCTACAATCCATTCTTCATAGAGTAGCTTCTCTGTCCTTTTTAGATACAAAACAAAACAAAACCATCAAGCCACCATTCCTCACTTCAAACCTGCTCAGGGGTATTTCACTGTACATGAGTTGGCATAATGCACATGGTTCTGGTGAGCTGTCTCCATGTACCACTCCAGCCTCTTCTTGATTCCCTCCCAATTCCCTCAGTGGCTTTCTTTGATCCTTGAATGGGCCTGGCTACTCCATCAAGCACTCAAGGGAAGATCTCACCCTCCCTGTTAACCTAACTCCTACTCATCTTTAAGATCAAAATTTAATGTCTCTTCATCAGACAAAAATACTCCCCAGTCTTCATTTCTCCACTCTACTCACCCCCTTTTAATTTAGATTCTACTCTTGGAATGCTTTCAACTTTTTATTCCTTGTGGTCACCAGAATTACACCACCATTTTTGTTCATGGCTATTTCTCTTGTGTTTATTAGTACATTGTCTGGCAAAAAGTAGATGCTAAATAAATGTTTGAATGATAAAGTGAATGTATGTTATGAATGAAAAGCATTATGTTCCTAAGTACCATTTTTATAATTTTTTCTTTTCTTTTTGAGAAAGAGAGAGCGCATATGTGCCCTGGGAAAGGGGGGTGGGGGGGGGGGGCAGAGGGAGACTCTTAAACAGGCTCCATCCCTAGCATAGAGCTTGATGCAGGGCTTGATCTCACAACCCTGAGATCATGATTTGAACTGAAATCAAGAGTCGGATGCTTAAGCGACTGAGCCACCTAGGCATCCCCATTTTTATAATTTTTATAATCAACAAGTAGGAATTCGCTCATAAAACCTCAAATAGTGATTTGAAATTGGAGCTAAAGTATACACACACACATACATACTCACACACACCATTCTTCTTAAGAATCATTCCTCTTATTAAGCACCATGCCAAGTTGCATCCGAAATTAGTGGTGTGAACAGCAAAGTAAAGTTATTCATTTCCTGCTAGAGACAGAGATTAGGGCAGCCTATCAGGTGATAAAGGCATTGGGAATTTCCCTCACTAGGTAACTAAATGCCTGCATTGTGTGCCAGTCCATATGAGATAGCAAACAACGCCCTGTATGGTTCTGGAAAGCTGCTTTTTCTTCCTGTGACCAGCCTTTTGATCAACCAAAAATAAAGACAGTCTCTATGACACACTTTCCTGCCTTAAACAGTAGAAAAAACATTGGTGGATTTCTCTAATTCATCATAGCAATTTATCTCAGTGTGTGGACCCCAGACCCCCTGGCTCAAAATAACAAGTAAAGCATGCATAAAAGAAAGTTCTCACATCCCTCCAAACATCTACAGCTGTCTGTGCTTAACAAATTCTCAAGTGATCCTATGCCCTTAGAAATTTAAGAGTAAGTGATCTAGAGATTGTCACTCCCTGCAGAAAGGGATATAAAAATTTTTGTTTCAGTTGAGAAGCTTCTCAATTCAGTTTCTTTTGACCCATCAAAAACAAAATCATTTACAAACCACAGAGGACACAGCTACAGCAACTTCTTGCTAGGCACATCTCCAAAGGCAAGGGAAACAAAAGCAAAAATGAACTATTAGGATTTCATCAGGATAAAAAGCTTTTGCACAGCAAAGGAAACAGTCAAAAAAACTAAAAGGCAACCTACAGAATGGGAGAAGATATTTGCAAATGTCTTATATAAAGGGCTAGTATCCATAATCTACAAAGAACTTATCAAACTCAACACCCCCCCAAAAAAAATCCAGTCAAAAAATGGGCAGAAGACACGAACAGACATTTCTCCAAAGAAGACATACAAATGGCCAACAGACACATGAAAAAATGCTCAACATCACTCATCTTCAGGGAAATACAAATCAAAACCACAATGAGAGGCCACCTCATACTGGTCAGAATGGCTAAAACTAACAACTCAGGAAACAACAGATGTTGGCGAGGATGCGGAGAAAGGGGAACCCCCCTACACTGTTGGTGGGAATGCAAGCTGGTGCAGCCACTCTGGAAAACAATATAGAGGTTCCTCAAAAAGTTAAAAATAGAGCTACCCTACAACCCAGCAGTTGCACTACTGGGTATTTATCCAAAAGATACATAGTGATTAGAAAAGGCACATGCACCACCCCAAGGTTTATAGCAGCAATGTCCACAAAGGCCAAAATATGGAAAGAGAACAGATGTCCATCAACAGATGAATGGATAAAGAAGATGTGGTGTATACACACACACACACACACACACACACACACACACGCACACAGGAATATTACTCAGCCATCAAAAAGAATGAGATCTTGCTATTTGCACCGAGTGGATGGAACTAGAGAGTATTATGCTGAGTGAAATAAGTCAGTCAGAGAAAGACAAACTATATGATTCACTCCATTGTGGAATGTAAGAAACAAAACAGATGAACATAGGGGAAGGGAAAGAAAAATAAAAGATTAAAACAGAAAGGGAGGAAAATCATGAGAAACTCTTAACTACAGGAAACAAACTGAAGGTTGCTGGAGAGGAGGTGGGTGGGAGGATGGGGTAACTCGGTGATGGGCATTAAGGAGGGCAAGTGATGTAATGAGCACCAGGTGTTATACGCAACTGATGAATCACTAAATTCTACCCCTGAAACTAATAATACAGTATATGTTAACTAAATTGAATCTAAATAAATTTAATAAAGAACCACAGAGCTACAAAAGGCAGCTTAATCTAGGTTACAGTCTGAGTTTTTTAGAAAGAAAAATATAACATTTTCCACCTGTCATGTTAGACCTAATCCCATTAATTAGAGTGTTGAGATGAAAGACAGGGAGCAACTGGTACATGGGGTTGGACACTACCTGGAGGAGGAAATCCGGTGGCAGGGCATGAAGGAAGTGTAGTTCAGCAGGCAGGATAGAGAACCCTTCGGAAAGGGATAATATATAAAGCAACAGGAAGTGATACAGAAGAACCTATGGTTCCAAGAGGTAGAAAAGCTTAGTGATAGGAAATGGCAAGGAGGAACTATTTGGAGATGCAGATAGAAAAATAGGCAGGGCGGGGCACCTGGGTGGCTCAGTCTGTAAGCTGCCCACTCTTGATTTATACTCAGGTCATGATCTCAGGATCCTGGCATCCAGCCCCTGGGTGGGCTCCACACTCAGAAAGGAGTCTGCTTGAGGATTCTCCCTCTCCCTCTGTCCCCCAGCCCTTGCAGGTGTGTGCAAGCTCTCTCTCAAGAAAATAATCTTTAAAAAAAAGAAAGAAAGAAAAACAGGGAGTCAATGCAGAAGGACATGGTGCCACATTATATTTATAAGAGAATCTACTACCAGCCCTTTATCTCAAGCAGCCCTCATTAACGCCTGACCAGAAGCATATAAAAGTTCTGCCTAAGGAGCTAACCTACAGTACTTTTATAGAGTAACACAAAATGTGGATTAATTATTACAAGGTGGTTTATTGACAGCTTAAATAAACACATTTATTTACCTATAATAAACATAGCTACAGACTGTGCAAGTACATTCAGTATCATAACAAATATGTTTGTAAGATTTGTATTTATAACAAGCTTCATGGTTAAAGGTTACATTCTTGTGGGATTAAACATTAATGAACCAACATTAAAGAGAAGAAATAATTCATGATAATAAGAAACAGACCATGAATAGACTTAAACCTGAATAAGACCTTACCATCCCTCTCCTAAGATGCTCTTTGTTGTACTTTAGAGGCCACTGGGACATACACGTAATACCTGTCTGTTCCTTATTTCACTGAAAGTAGTAATAACCTTATTTGCTTCCTCCAAAGGTCTCTCATCAAATACTATTGTGACTCACAGTTGTTTTTTCTTTGTTTTTAACCAAGCCTGAATCTCAGTTTTAGGCTCAAAATCCTCATTTCAATGTCAGTAAGAGGCACTCAGCTTTTAAGGGGACTAACAAGAGCAAGGCAAACCCCCCGCCCCCATTCCAGAATTATATAGGCTCACTAGGCAAGAGGCTGAACACACAGGGGCAAGACAGGAAATGCAGTCGCCGTAAGAGTCTTATAGAGAGCAAAACCACAGCCCAAGACAAAGACAAACCTCCACTCAACAGAGATAGAACCAAAGGTAACAGTAGTGCTATAAAAAGAATTTAAGGCTGAGCCCTGAGTGTTAAGCTAGAACTTAATCCCTCCTAATGTCAAGACTAGTCATAGACATGGAGACAGGGATTAACCTTAACAAAAATCAAGCAGATTCTAGCACTGTTCATATGCCTTTCAACATTTTAACCAAAGATGGGAAATATAAAACTTTAATAAATCGAGCATGTATGTCATATACATATGCACACAAACACCCAGGCACACAATTCAGGTCATTATGACCAATTGAGATAGATACCCATGGTGCCCTGTCCGTCTCAGCAAATACAGATCACCCATTAACCATATACATAAAGCCCATAAAGCCAAGCCTAGGACACTGAAAGCAATTGCCTAGGTCCCTCACTTTCCGTTCAAAATTGTGCTTTGTTCCTGATAACTTTTTCTCTCTCTCTTTTTTTTTTTTTTAAGATTTTTATTTATTTATTTGACAGAGAGAGAGACATGGAGAGAGGGAACACAAGCAGGCAGAGTGGGAGAAGGAGAAGCAGGCTTCCCGCCGAGCAGGGAGCCCGATGTGGGGCTCGATCCCAGGACCCTGAGATCATGACATGAGCCGAAGGCAGATGCTTAACGACTGAGCCACCCAGGCGCCCCTGTTCCTGATACCTTTTAAGTCATATATTTAATTTTCAACACTAAAACTGACCTCTGGACTTACTGTTTGACCTAATTCCCTGACTTTGACCTGTCATTCTGCCATCTCCTCATACTTCATTCAGATAAGACATTTGACTCTTTGAAATGTAATCATTCGGTTAGGCCAGCTCTAGCTTTCCACATAGGAGATTCAGAAAGAAGAGGAGGAGAGACACAGAAGGGAATAGATACAAGATAATGGACTCAAGTGGAACCCAAGGCCAAGCAGGAGCAAAGAGCCAGAGACATAATATAACTTCATATACCAAGAGTGTAGGCAAGGCTATGAGTCCATAACAGGGCTAGCATTCAACATCAGTGGAATATATAGGCACCAAATGTTTTTTGTTTTTTAAGATTTTATTTATTTATCTGACAGAGACACAGCGAGAGAGGGAACACAAGCAGGGGGAGTGGGAGAGGGAGAAGCAGGCTTCCCACCAAGCAGGGAGCCCAATGTGGGACTCGATCCCAGGACCCTGGGATCATGACCTGAGCTGAAGGCAGACACGTAACAACTGAGCCACCCAGGCGCCCTGGCTCCAAATGTCATGGTAAAATGGTGGACCAGGAAATCACACCGTCAGTTAGAAGAACAGGTATGAGAAAATATACGAAATGGATGCTTTCCACGCATTAGCTGTATAGCAGACATTGGTTCTTCTGGCTGCCTAGCACCATCCCATGGAATTTGCTTTGGGGAATTCATCCCTCATCCTTAATCTTATCATTTTGGTGGGATTAGCCTTATCCCAATTTCCATGGATGAACCCAGATTGGTTTAATCCAATTACCATATCTCATCTTCCTAGTTATACTGATTAACTCATTAAATGGATGTGCATTTAACAAAATCCGAGTCAGTAAGCTACTGTGGTAGCTGCTAAAACGTTAATAACCTATAGTCTCCTCTTCTTCGTTTTAGCTAATTTTTTCCAGTGTGTCCATGAGTTCTGTGAACACACCTACAATATATAGTCTATACTTCTGGTCTATACTTCTCAAGAGATGGCATGTGTGAAAGCCCTGGGGTAAGACAGAGTTGGCTTTCTAGGACATGGAAAGGTCCACATGTCCAATGGCTGATCCGGCTGGAGAGCCTGGGAGGTGCCAGATACCGTCCGGTCTTAGAGGCACACTTAGGGTTTTGCATCTTATCCTAATGCCAATAGGAAGCCAGTGAAGCATGTTAAACAGGAATGAGACAAACCTGCCTTTTAAAAATCACTGATAGGGGGCACCTGGGTGGCTCAGCTGGTTAAAGCGTCTGACTCGTGATTTCAGCTCAGGTGATGATCTCTGGGTGCGCATCCAGCTCTTCGATCAGCTGGGAGTCTGCTGGAAATTCTCCCTCTCCCTCCACCCCTCCCCCTTGCTCGTTCTCTCTCAAATAAATAAATCTTTAAAAAAAATAAAAATCACTGATATAGTTTTTCTGCCACATCAAAAACCAGTCAGGGTGTTTGTTCCTGTGAGTTCCTTTGAGAGATGAGAAATAGGCTGTACACAGTGAAGTGAGCAGTACAAGAGCCAGAAACCATAAGCTATTTCCTACAATTCTAAAAAGTTGAAAAATGGAGAGTATACTTTTTTTACAGGGAAGAAGTCATTGGGAGTTTTTTGGCGGGGGGGGGGGGGGGACATGGCCACAAAAGACTCAAATTTCAGTTGCAGGTTTATAGTCATAGGCATCGATCTTTCCATTCCTGGTACCTGTCATGTGACGAAGGAATAAGCTCAAGTGTACACATCTGAACATTGCCACACATGTCTTGAAGAAAATATCAGGCAGATGTCATTTTCTGTGGGTAGGATACTTCTGGACTTCGGGAAGTTAAATTTAATCCAAGCATTATTTTCTAAATGTCACTTCTCATTGTCCAGTCCATTTTACTGCTCCAGGCACAAATCATTTTTAATAATGAGTAATATGCAGGGTAAAGGACAATTATAGTCCAGAGGTCTTACAAATCAAACGAGTTGCACAGATAAAATCCCTGAAGCAAGTCCATGAATCCATAAGTTATGAAATTCAATTTGCTTAAAATGTCACCAATTCATCATCTCCAGTTTCTGAGCTAAGTAAGAGAAGCTCTAGAGAGTGTAATTCTGATCCCAGTCACCACTTCACCCAGCCTGCTATTCTGAGACCTTTTCCCTCCAAATCTAGGCTTCACCGTTCTTTAAAGTTCCCTAGGTGCTGTATAAATGTGTTAATAACAAGGCAACGATTCCCCCCAAACAAAGCCTTGTTTGAAGTGCCACAGACTTCGCTGCTTCAAAGTCTTAAACCAATTTGACTTAATTTCTGGGGCATAAAACAGAAGGAAACACACTCTGACTGAGACACTTTTTTACTGACGAGCAGCCCTTTTCAAGGAGCCTAATGTATCCAACCACAGCCCTTTAGTGCCACATATTTCCATTACAGTCCTTTCAAAATAACACTGTGATGGCCCACAGAGCCATTAAAATGCCCCCTTTTGAAGCAGGTTACTGAAATCCATTACTGTAATGTGTTTTTCCCTACCACACTCCTGGTATAGATTGCTATCCCTTGGGCCAGGATTTAAGATTATTGCATGCACACACAAATAATACATTAAAAATTCTGACTTAATTAATGAATTAATCTTCCTTTTTAAAGGAAAAGCATTAATGCTATAGGTTTTTTAAAAAGACATAAAACGATGTTATGTGTTACAATAACGTAACCAATGACTCTACATTAGGTTTTAGAGCTCTTTTCCTATTTCCTAGAACAGGGTATCTGAAAACTCAACCAGGGCTAGAGCCAATTTTTTTTCTGATTTGCTCCACTGGTCTCTAGCCTAACAGGATGCCAACAAGAATCTGTCAGTAAGAATTACATCAATTCAGGGAATACATTTTAGGAATATGCACCTCATTAATTACTTGATGTGCACTCATTTTAGGAACATGCACCTCAATTACTTGATGTACACCTACAGAGTACATCCTAGGTAGGATGGGTGTGTGTGTGTTAAAGATATTTATTTGACAGAGAGGGAACGCAAGGGTGAGTGAAAGAGCACAAGCAGGAGGAGTGGCAGAGGGCCAGACATGGGCTCGATCCCAGGACCCTGGGATTAAGACCTGAGCTGAAGGCAGAGGCTTAACTGACTGAGCCACCCAAGAGCCCCCTAGGATCAGTGTTTCTTAAGCACATGCCAAACGTTTCTTTTACTCCACTTAAATAATATCTCCTGCCTAAAATAACAGATCACCTCTAGACAAACCAGGGGCCCTTCAAGTCACCATGTTTTGGGATGAATCCTAAAATAATCCCATGAAATTAGGATTTCTGATTGTTTCTCTCAAAATATACAATAGTCACAATTATGAATCACAATCCTAAATCAATTTCAACTTCTAAGGTTGCCCAAAAATGATTGTGTCAGAAGTGTTTGGATTTTGTTTTTATTTTAGCTTTTTAATTAAATGACAATGTGATTCAAGATACTGAGTCCCTTGGAGAAGTAAGAAGGAGATAGAATTCTGGAGAGGCACACAAGGGGTTTCAAAGATAATGATTAATGTACTGTTTCTTAAACTGGGTACTGGATACATGGATATTCCCTGTATGAATAATCTTTGTTTATAAAGACTATTTTGTATCTACTCAATATTTTATAAAGCCAGTTTTGAATGCAAAGCAAAGTCATGGAAATAGTCCCTGTTCCACTTTCCACACTTGAATTGTTACAGCCTAATTGAAACAAATCAAAGACCTGTGAAATCTGACAAGTTTACTGATACTTTCACAAGAACCCTACAGGAATAATGTTGCCTCTGAAAAGACTTACCCAAAGTTGCTGTAAGATACTATTCTTTAATACCATGATACCCCCTATCAACATTAGGAGGGGGAGAAAATTATGCTTCATCTCAAAAACCTCACTTTAGAAACAACCAGGCACCATCTACCCCCACACAGCAAACATTTGTTTACTGTACACCTTTTGAGTAGTGATCTCGTACTTGTATTATTGCAAATTCAGAGACAAATACACCATCTCTGCCTTTAGAGAGTTTATGGTCTAGCAGGAAAGGAAGAAAGACTTACAAACAACTGATATCATACAAGATAACATTAAAGAAGTGCGAAACAGGAGTGGAACAGCATGCTATGAAATTGCCGGAGGCCTCTCTTGGCAAACTGAGCCCACGATGAATTCACACTGGCCTAGGGTCAGCCCCTCACCCTTGCAGCTCCAGAATTTCATTTTATCAATGCCCTGGGAGTTGATCAGATTCAGAGATGATGACTCATACTCACCAACTCCTAAAAGCCAAAAGAATATAAATCAAAATGGCAATTTATAAATTTGCAATAAGAATTATCACTGCTAGGAAGAGCATATGTTCTTCTTGCCAAACCAGCACACATCTCTCCCTGTGGACAAGCTAAATGGCAAGCCCCATATGTGGGGAACATGCTAGGGATCCCAGAAGTCAGAAAAGGTCAATGAGGGGCACCTGGGTGGCTCAGTCGTTTAAGCGGCTGCCTTCGGCTCAGGTCATGATCATAGGATCCTGGGATTGAGCCCCACGTCTGGCTCCCTGCTCAGCGGAGAGCCTGCTTCTCCCTCTCCCTCTGCCTACTTGCACTCTCTATCTCTCTGTCAAATAAATAAATAAAATCTTAAAAAAAAAAAGAAAAGGCCAACTAGTAATAGAATTATGTTTTTAAAAAGTGTCACTTTGATAACTTGACATGTCCAGCCACACAAAAGGGCCATGCATCAGGAAGACTGCTCATTCCTGTAGTCCTAATAAGACACTTTCTCCTCTAGACTGGACCAGAATGAGCGTGGTCAAAGTCTGCCTTCCTGCTTCTCCTTTTTGTATGATTCTTGTGTTCTGAAGTTGTGTTCTTTCTTTGGTTATGTGAAAAATGTTAACCAGGTTAGAGTCAAATATTCTACTGGGGAACTATTCAGCATCTTTGCATTGCTGTACCCTCTCCCAAAATTTAATTTATGAGGTAATTCTCAAAGTGCTCTTACATATGGCTCATGAGAATGGCTGACTTTAGGGTCCAGGCAGAGGTGCAAAAGGAGATGGGACTGGCTATGGAAGTCTGGGGTAGATCGCAAGTTCCGTCAGTATCTTTAATACTATTCTAAAGAATGGCAAGCCATTGAAGAGTTTCAGGAATTGTAGTGAGCTATTTCATCTTAGAATGAAACAGTCTTTACAAATTCCTCTGGGGGATGCCTGGGTGGCACAGTTGGTTAAGCCCCAGACTCTTAGTTTCAGCTCAGGTTGTGAGATGGAGCCCCACATCTGGCTCTGCGCTCAGCACGGAGTCTGCTTAAGACTTTCTGCCCGCCCCCCCCCCCCCCCCGCTGCGTGCATGTGCAAGTGGGCATGCACACGCTCTCTCTTTCTCTCTCAAATATCTTTAAAAAATTCCCTTTGAAAACCATTTTATGGGAAAATATTTCATAATATTTGTGACATTTCAGGTGCACTTCATTCAAGGTGTACATCCTTTAACAAGAACAAGCTCAAAGGATATCATTGGAGTTTCTTCTCAAAGAAAAACTAATACACAGAAAATGCAACCCAATTATTTTATTTTTTTAAAAGATTTTATTTATTTGACAGAGAGAAACACAGTGAGAGAGGGGACACAAGCAGGGGAAGTGGGAGAGGGAGAAGCAGGCTTCCCACCGAGCAGGGAGCCCAATGCAGGGCTCGATCCCAGGACCCTGGGATCATGACCTGAGCCGAAGGCAGACGCTTAATGACGGAGGCACCCAGATGCCCCAACAACCAAATTATTTTAAACAGAACTTAGAAAATTAATGCATCTCTTAGATTTTTCTCATTTGGGTTTGATGACTAAACCTTAGTTTCTGGACCAAAGCTGTCTAGTAGATCTATAATGCAAGCCACATATATAATTTAAAATTTTCTAGGAGTCACATTAAAAAAAATGCCAAAAGTAACTGGTGAAATTATTTTTAATTGTAAATTGTATTTAACCCAATGTATCTAAAATGTTATTTACACATATAATCCATACAAAAATTTGTGAGATTTTTTTTCATATCAAGTTTTTGAAATTCAATGTACATTTTATGCTTATAAAACATCTCAATTCAGACTAGCCATATTTCAAGTGCTCAGTTGCCACATATAACTAATGGCCAACATATTGGATAGCACAGCTCTACACTATCTACTGTCAACCCCAGGGTGTCCTATAATATTAGGTTGAGTTTTAGAGAGACTTAAAATTATATGGCTAATGAGAACTGAGGAGTTGGGGCACCTGGGTGGCTCAGTCAGTTAAGCGTTTGCCTTTGGCTCTGGTCATGATCCCAGGGTCTGGGATTAAGCCCCACATCAGGCTCCCTGCTCAGCAGGGAACCTGCTTCTCCCTCTCCCTCTGCCTGCTGCTCATCCTGCTTGTGTTCTCTCTCTCTCTAGCTATCTCTCTGTGTCAAATAAAATCTTAAAAAAAAACACTTCTTTACAAAAAAAAAAGAACTGAGGGGTTATAGGCATTGAATATAGCATATAATATAGTATTTAATATTTTAGGAAGAGAGAGGGAGAAAAGAACATGAGAGTTGCTTTGAACAACTAATTGGTTCATTTGCAGCTAATTAGGAAAGCCAGACCTCTAGAAATTCTTTTTCCCTTTGGAAGAGTTTTGAAAACACAAAGGACTTTGTTCTTTGTCTGGATTTTCATAACTCCACTTGGAACATCCTGGTTCAAAAGGTAGCCTATACATGTTGAATTAGCCCCAAACTGCTAACTGAAAAATCCCCACTGCAAAAAAGATCCTATTCTTCCATTATCCTCCTAACACTGATTAGAGATGAGAGAAAGGAAAGCTAAGGCTCACTGATTCCACACATATTGCGTTATTTTAGACAATCTGATTGCATGTGTATCTTCATATATCCCCACGTGGTAGCTTCATTCCTTTCCAGCTGCCAAGAAAACAACTCTTTTAGGTAGTTCTACCCTCTAGGGTGTTGAGGAGCAAGAATTCCTGTGCCCTTCAAGGTCCTTCTAGCCAAACTAAGAATCAAATTGACTTGAGGCAGATTAACAGAAGAAAATCAAATTTAATAGCATACTTATAGGGAATCCACACACACACAGAAATTCCAGTCAGGCAGGCAAAATGAGGTATATATCTTATTTTGAACCAAGGAGAAAGAGGTAGGGGTCTGGGACTTCAGAAGAAGGGCATGCACTTCACAGGGCGATAAGAAGAGCAGATATTTGGTAATTAGATGTTTGCTCTACCACACAAATGGGTCACTCAGATAAAATGTATCTCTGCTAATAACCCTTATTAATGGAAACATAGAAATTGGTAGAGTGCTCCCTAAGGATAGGGTCCTCCTCCACCATTGTCTCCCATGTACTAAAAAAAATAGAAGTTAAATACTAGTCCAGTTAATATAATTGGTTATCAACTAGGAAACCAAAAAGTAAACAGTCCAGTTGCTCTTTTGAACATGATGCAGAAATAATCCTATAACTTAATAAACCAGACACATTCTATTAGAACTCATCGATCATTAAGCTCCATGTATGGGCAGTTCTAGAAGTGGCACATAACAGAACCAGCATAGGTCATAGAGGGGCCTGCATTAAAAATAGAAGAAAGAGCTACATTTTTCCATTGTGACTCTGAATAATCATTAGTAAATAAAAATAAAATCACACCACAGAGTCCCACATAAAAAAAGACAGTCCATGGCCTTTCTCCAACATTTGCCTTTCTTATTTGGAAGTTGAGATAATATCAGAAATATATACAACAGGAAGGTCCTTGGCAAGAATATGGCCAAAAAAAGAATTGGTCTGCTCCAAATAATGAAACCCCATGAGTAACCAAAAAAAAATATTTTTGTTTCAGTTCTATTTAGCCCCAATATCCCCCAAATGAATTTAAAAACAAAATGCAAGCCCCTGCACATTCCTGGCTCTACTCACCTACTTGGTAACCGGACAACAGCCAGTGGACTTTCGTCTGATGTTTAAAAGTCACCTTGAGATAAAGGAAGTATAGATTGTTTTAAGAGAAGCTTCCTATCCCCCTGTCATCACATGATATTAAACCTAAATCTTTTAAAACAATTTACCAGTGATTATTTGAATACTACAACCTATTTACAGCTGTGTTTCTACCTTCCTTTTTTTCCCTACATGTGATAGGGCATACCCTTAAATGTTTTAATAAAATGGATCACTGTTTGTTGCTTTCTAGTTTTACATGTCAGTCCAGCCAATGTCTTACGTACATGCTGTGTGTCAGATGTGTTGTGTGTGGCAAATTAGGCTACAGAAACTTACAGGCAAGTGAGAGAGGCAGACATACATCTTGGATAATTTTAATATAATGTGGAAAAGGCTGTGAATGAGTTGTCCGAGTGCCCTGAAGAAATACAGAAGAGACACTGGTCCACTCTGGCATTCAAAGAAGGCTCTCTGTATTCAACAAACATTAAATTAGATCTTGAAGGGAGAGTAAAAGCCAACCAGGAAAGGACATTCTGAGCAGTGGGAAAAATACATGAAATTATAATGATAATTATTGGAACCCACCATTTGCTAAACATGAAAATATCACTTTTAAGTAAAATGAGAAAGATACGAAGTGACAGTATATACAGTGTGTTTTCATCAATTTCTATATATACACTTTTCTTAATCAAACTGTATTGCAAGTTAAGAACCAAACCTCAAAGTTCAGAGATGCTAAGGGACTAATTCACAATCATTTAGCCAGACACTGAAATGGAATCTACTGCATGGCAAAACCCCGCCAGTACCTCATCTGTGAAACGGGACAGAGGTGAAGAACTCTGGGGTGCTTGGTTTTCCATAAGCATGGTCTAAGGGTTGGAAGTTGAAGGAGAAGAGACAGAAGAAGCAAGTACAAGAGGGTCTTATATGGTATGCTAAGGGATTCAAATTTTATTTAGAGCCATTATTTTTTTTTTTAAAGCAGAAGAGCAAAATGGTGAGATACTTGTTTAGAGAAATCATTACCCCTCAATGTGGAAGATTTTCCATCTATTATCATACATGTCTGTAGCACACACTCTGTCAGGTTGTGCTGGGCAGTGAACATCCCTCTGAGGCTAGGCACACTGTTAGAGGGGGTTAGACTAGAGGTAAGAAGACCCTTAGGAACTACAGTCAATGATATTGTAACCGTGTCATGCGGTGACAGCTGGGAGCTACACTTGTGGTGAGCACAGTGCAACAAACAGAGAACACCTGAAACTAATGTAACATTGTGTGTCAGCTATACTCAAAATATTTTTAATTAAATAAAATTTAAAAATAAAAACAAGCAGAAGAAACAAAAGAAGTCAGGTTTGGAGATTGTAACATTTTTGCAACTTCAATCTGAAAGGTTGCATGATTTTCTCCAGCAGCTGATTCACTTCCCTAGATTTGGGAGTTGAGAAGGTAAATAATAGGATAGACCCAGGTTTAGGTTCTATTAGGTCAGATGATGGAAAGAGAGGATGGTTAAGGGAGCTGCAAAATTTTTTTGAGGGGGCAGGTGAGTGGTGGATAAGGTATTGAACAATGGGCTTGGATCTGACTAGGTTGGTAAGGGCAGGAGATTGATTAGAAGGAGATCGAAGGATGAAAAGACTAGAAGACAGCCAGAAGTCAAAGCAGGTGAGGTGGGAACACAGGCATGAGTGTACTGGAAGGATAGAAATTGACTACAGAGCGTGATACTGGAGTTAAAGATTGTTGAAATAGAGAAAGGTTGGTATTGACTAGTTTCAGGATGTGTTTGTGGGTGTGGGGAACTAAAGAAGATTGGAAGGAAAGATTATTGAGGTGAGGAAGTCAAGGAACTGAGATGTCTGGCAAATGTTGACCATATGTTTGTTAGGGAAGAGACTCAATCTTGTAAGCCTCATTTCACAAACAGAGGAAAGTACTTCCCAGAATATGTCTATATTCATTCATTCCTTCTCGCTCTCTCCCTTCTCCCCTCCCCTATTTCTGTTTTCCCCATCTCCACTTCTTTCCATTACTATATTAGCACCAAAATATAAAACTCTGGTCATCAGTAATAAAGTCAGTTAATTTATCAGTAAGCCAGTAGGTAATTATTCAAGGACTTGGTGAGTACCCAAATAGTACCAAATAGTTTGAGAGAAAGATGAAATAGATGCTCTCTTCCCTCAAGGAGATAGCCCTCTAGCTAGGCTGTTACATCACACATACATCTAACAAATCCTGGATACGAATATATTTTGTATAAAACTAAGAACTACATGAGAAAGAGAGACAATGAGATTTGTAGCAGTTATGTGTGGTTTCACTGAGAGGAGGCTGACTTCAGTTTGGGATTTGAATTATCTAAGGAGTGAAAAAGCAAGGAAAGGAGACTAAGATATCCAACATCTTTATTTTAATTTTATTTCTTTTGCTCTCAACATTTCCCTTTATTACAGTGTCCTTTCTCTCTATTAAAAGGATTTTATAATCATGGAAGGCTCTCAATCTGACCACAGTCAAAACATTAGGGTCTATTATCCCCCTGTGTTCTTTTCAGCCATAACCAGGAAGAAACAAGCCTACATGTGGTTACTTGAGGTAGAAAGTCAACTTAGTAAATGCAAACAATACAAATTACTGCTTACGTATCTTTTAAATATTAACTTTAGGGGTGCCTAGATGGCTCAGTTAGTTAAACGTCTTGATTTCAGCTTAGGTCATGATCTCTCAGCGTGGTGAGATCAAGCCCCACACTGGGCTCCATACTGGGAGTGGAGCCTGCTTAGGATTCTCTCTCTCCCTGTCCCTCTGCCCCTCCCCACTGGTGCACCCTCTCTCTCTCTCTCTCTCTCAAAAAACCAAAACCAAAAGAAAAAACTATATATCTGTATATATAATATATATATATGTATGTATCAACTTTAAATTGTTTGATGTGAAATGCCAATATTCATACAGATTTTATAGTCCCTCAGTTTTTCCCATGAAAACCATACATATCATGTTTTTGACCTACAGAACTTTTTCTATTAGTATAAAATATAAAAACTATTGAGTAGACTCTCGTTATTTAATTTGAGGGATATTAAAAAGCATAATTTCTAATCTCATTACTTGCTATTAAAATTCTAATTTTATGCTTTCTCTGAAAGACTGCTCCTGAAGAATTGCCTTTTAGAAATGCAGAATATATATTAGCCCATCTTTGTAATGAAACAACTTATTCTGTCAGGGTTGGGAATTGTTCTAGTAAATGGCAAAGCATTCAGATACATGGTCAGGTGTATTATTTCCATCAGGTAAATTATTACAAGTCAAAGTGCACATTAGAAATAAGACAAAATTATGTTACCAAGCCACATACATAAGCTGTTTAATTTTCTTACAAACACTGCCTGAAATGAAAAGTTTTCTTTCCAAAATCTGTTAGGAAAATAATATGTGGATTAAATTCCATTAGATGGCAAGGATTTTAAGGGCAAAGACATGGTCTTATTTATCTTTGTATTGTTACTACCCGGCTTAAAGCATTCAATAAATGACAAATGAATGAACAATTTTCTAGTTTCTATGTCAGTTCTCTCTTGTTTCCCAAAGTGATACTGAACAACACTAGTTCAAAGAAATTTTACGTATTAGAAGAAAATACTATTAGTGATCATACAATTTGTATAATGCTAGGTTAAAAAAAAAGGTTTTTTTCCCATTCAATTTCTTAGATCCATAAATCTGCAAGAAGGAAGAAAATAAATACTAAAATTTCTCAAGTTTGGTTACAGGACATTATTTTCCCCTCACAAGGTAATTACTGTGGGCAAGTGGTACACTGTCTTTGGCTGAATTGCCCCAGAAGAAGATCCCAAGACAAGCATACAAGTTTATTTGAGAGATGATTCCAGAATGCACTAGTGGAGGATTAGAGTGGGTTGGGGAAGGGAAGGGAGCCAATGAAAAGTAAATTACCAAGTGGGTTTTCCACCTGGAAAATTGGGCTTAATCCTGCTGGTGAACTCTAAGAAGCTGTGTAGGTCATACCTTAGGGCTATGCCAACTGAGGGACTAGGGTTATTTATCCACCAGTTCCCAATAGTCTTTGGTTGAAGACCACTTCTTGGGGATATTAACTGTGCCCAGAATTTCTTGTCTTCCCTGCATATGGGCTGAGCTCGTGCCAAAGCTCAGAGACCCTTCAGGCCAGAATTGTTCCTGCTTACATTAGAAGTCAAAGGTCAGCATTCATAGGACAGGTACTCAGAGGGTACGTCAGGGTTCTGACAGCATCTGCTATATCTACTGAACACACTTCAAGAAAACTCTGAGAAGACGCTATTTATGAGCCCTACTGAAATCACACAATAGTCACATAAAAAGGTATTGATCGCCTATCATGATTCTCTATTTGTTAAGGGAGTGAAGTCATGTATAGTTAAAATCCAAAATAAATTTTAAAATTGACATCTACAATAATTTTAAACTCTTCCTACTCAGCACTTCTCTCCTTTTAAAGAATCTCACAAATTGACACCATACACACATTTAAGTTTCAGTATTTTTTATCTACTTAAACACCGCAGTAAAGAGATTAATTAACATGGCAAATCTTAAAAAGAAATAAAAGGTAAATGAGATTAACTTATGATATTCTTTTCTTGTACAATTTTTCTGTTTCAACATTAAGGTTCTAGCCTCATAAAATGATTTGGTGAGTTACCCCACTTTTGTTATTCTTTGTTGCTGAAGACAGGAATTATCTACTTCTTGAATATTTATAAAAGTATAAATAAAACCTATAAAACTACCTAAATTTCTTTTTGCTTTGGTGAGATATACATTTTAACTCTTCATTTAATTTCTTTAATGATTATAGGTCTAATCGGATGTTTTACTTCTTTTAGGGTCAGTTTTGTTTAGGAAGATTTTGCTCAGAAGACCATTTTGTCTAAGTTTTCAAATGTATTTGCATTAAGTTTTCCATAGTATTCTTTTATTATATTCCAGTCTCTGATGTATTTGTGATTTTTTACCTTTTTCATTTCTAATGTTTATTTGAATCCTCTTTAGTTTTAATTTTCTCAGTTTTGTATTTTTTCTTTCAGAGACCCAACATTTTGTTATGTTATTTCTTGGCTTTTATATGTTGTTCTCAATTATCCTTTTTTTTTTTTTGTCATTACCTTATTAAATCTTCATTTTTGTTTTAATTTTTTTCAGACATTAATATAAGTACATTAACCTTTTCCATTAATTGTGTGCTTGGTTTATCCTTTCTCATTCTGAAAAAAAAAAAAAAAAGCCAAAAAACTCCTTGTCCTTATATTTTGGGATTTTTCTACAGGTTTTTGTTTGATTTCTGTTTACCATGATTTGCTTTTTTGTTTTCATTTCCAAATTTCTTCTATATTGATCAAGTCTTTATCCCATCCCTCTTTACTGGTTAATGTTATAGATTCTGTTTTTATTTCTTAGTAAATATTCTTAAAATTTCTCATGCAAAATTGCTTAGAGTTAAATTTTATCAATATCTTTACTCTCAATCAAAATCTATAAGGACCTTAGAGCTTTAATTTAGATCATCTCCTTGCCTGCAGTATTATTTTTCAGTATTTTGTTCTACCCTGTTTGATATTCCTATCCTTAGTCATTATTATTATTATTATTGCTAATTTATTCAATCAATGCTTGTTTTACTTACAGAGATGCCATTTATATTCTTAACACTCCTTCTTGCATTTTAATCCTTCCTTTAGGGATTTTATTTCCTTTTTCTTCTTTAGTTTTGCTTTTAGTAAGAATATGCAATTGATACAGGCTTTTCTTTTTTGTTTTGTTTTGTCTGGAAATATATTTTTTGTCTGTATTCTATAATATTTTAGCTTGCCATTTTATATAGAATTTTAGATTGACATTTATTTTCTGGTTGCTCTTTTTGTGAGCAAGCTACCACAGTGGTAAAACATTAGAAATATTTCTGTAACACTAATGAAAGAAGTTAAAGATGTAACAAAGAAATGGAGAAACATTCCATGCTCATGGATTGGGAGAACAAATATTGTTAAAATGTCTATAGTACCCAAAGCAATCTACACATTTAATGCAATCCCTATCAAAATACCAACAGCATTTTTCACAGAACTAGAAGAAACAATCCTAAAATTTGTATGGAACCACAGAAGACCTGAATAGCAAAAGAAATCTTGAGGAAGAAAAAAAAACAAAGACGTAGGCATCACAATTCTGGACTTCAAGTTATATTACAAAGCTGTAGTCATTAAAAGAGAATGGTACAAAAATAGACAAATAGATCAGTGGAACAGAAGAGAACACCCAGAAATGAAGTCACAACTATATGGTCAATTAATCTTTCAACAAATATTTGAAAGAATATTCAATGGGAAAAAGACAGTCTTTTCAACAAATGGTGTTAGGCAAACTGGACAGCAACATGCCAAAGAAAGAAACTGGACCACTTTCTTATACCATACACCAAATAAATTTGAAATGGTCTAAAGACCTAAATTGTTTTATGCTTTTCACCATAAAAGCATAAAAATCCTGGAGGTGAACACAGGCACTGACCTCTTTGACATCAGCTGTTGCAACCTCTTTCTAGGTATGTCTCCTGAGGCAAGGGAACAAAAGCAAAAATAAACTACTGGGACTTGATCAAAATAAAAAGCTTCTGCACAGTGAAGGAAACAACCAACAAAACTAAAAGGCAACCTACTGAATGGGAGAAGATAGTTGCAAGTGACATATCTGATAAAGGATTAGTATCCAATATATATAAAGAACTTATGAAACTCAACACCCTAAAAACAAATAATACTATTTAAAAATGGGCAGAAGACATGAATGGACATTTCTCCAAAGAAGACATCGATGTCCAACAGACACATGAAAATATGTTCATCATCACTGATCATAATGGAAATGCAAATCAAAACTACCATGAGACATCACCTCACACCTGTCAGAATGGCTAAAATCAATAACACAAGAAATGACAGGTGTTGGTGAGGATGTGGAGAAAGAAGAACCCTTGTGCACTGTTAGTGGGAATGCACTGTTAGTACAGCCACTCTGGAAAACAGTACAGAGATTCCTAAAAAAGTTAAAAATAGAACTACCCCACGATCCAGCAAATGTATACTAGGTATTTACCCAAAGAATACAAAAGTACTAATTCAAAGCGATACATGCACCACTGTGTTTATAACAGTATTATCTACAATAGCTAAATTATGGAAGCTGCCCAGGTGTCCATCAATAGATGAATGGATAAAGATGTGGTATATATATATATACACAATAGAATATTATTCAGCCATAACAAGAAATGAAATCTTGCCATTTGCAACAACAACTAGAGAGTATAATGCCAACTGAAATAAGTCAGAGAAAAACAAATACCACATGATTTCATTCATATGTGGAATTTAAGAAACAACAGATAAGCAAAGGGGGGAAAAAAGAGAGAAAAACCAAGAAACAGACTCTTAACCATAGAGAACAAACTGATGGTTATGGGGGGGTGGGGAGAGGGAGGGATGGGTTAAATGAGTGATGGGGATTAAGGAGTACACTTGTTGTGATGAGCACCAGGTGTCGTGTGGAAGTGTTGAATCACTATTGCACACCTGAAACTAATATTACACTGTATGTTAACTGGAATTTAAATAAAAACTTAAAAAAAAATAAAAAGAAATATTTCCTTTAAAATCAGAGGGAAGGGCACCTGGGCAGCTCAGTCGTTAAGCATCTGCCTTCGGCTTAGGTCATGATCTCAGGGTCCTGGGATCGAGCCCCACATCAGGCTCCCTGCTCAGAGGGAAGTCTGCTTCTCCCTCTCCCACTCCCCTTGCTTGTGTTCCTTCTCTCACGGTCTCTTTCTGTCAAATAAATAAACAAAATCTTTAAAAATAAATAAATAAAGTCAGAGGGAAGAGGGTATTTGCTGCACAACCTTTATTCAACATTTTTCTGGTTTAATATCATAAGAAATAAGATAATTAGAAAGAAAGAGCTCAAATTTTATTATTCATAAATGAAATGAATATTTATGTAAATATGTAAGAGAATTTATAGGAAAAAGTATAAGAAAAAATTTTAAAGTTCTGAGCAAACCATGGACCTAAGTATAAAAACTAAACTTTAATGATTTTAGAAGATAACACTTGAGAATATATTAATGACCTCAGAATAGAGATAATTTTCTAGAACAAAACACCATGAACCCAAACCATAAAGGAAAAGATTGATAAGTGTTTAGACTGTAGTGAAATTTTAAACTTCTTTACAAGAAAAATATCATAAACAAAGAGATAAGCCACATACATAGTGAAAGATTATCATAATCTTATAATTGATAAAAATCAGAATATATAGAGTATCTACTAAACAATAAGTAAAATGCAACCAACCCAAGACAAAATGAGCAAAGACCAAGAACCAGCGATTCACAGAAGATGAAACCAAATGGCTAATAAATGTGTTGGCGACAATTCTTCCCTCCCCTGTAGTAGTTAAATGCCTATGCTATAGTCTCATAGGGGAGGAGTAGTTCCCACTTTATGGATGTCAGACTCAGCTGAGTGCCTAGCTTTGGTCAATGGGACATAAGCAGAGTGTAACAAGCAAAACTTGAAATACCTTGACTAACGGGGTTTGCACTCCTGTGCTCCTGACTTTGGTGCAAGGAGAGAATCATTAGCTGGCTCACTGGCCCAAGGAGGATAAGAGACACATGGAACGGATGTGGAGCCACAGACCTGGGTCCTGAAGCAGAGCCATACCACTTGGCCCGCAGACCCACAAAAATAAATGATTGCCTCTGAGTTTTGGTGTGGTTGGTTGCCCAATACTGTTTCAGCAATAGCCAACAGATATCTATCTATATAAAGATAATCAACTTTACAATTAATATGGGAAATAGATGAAATCCCAGTGATGAACCATGTCCTATCCATCAGATTAGCATTACATAACACTCCTGTACAGTACTGTGGAGAGTGATTTGACAACACTGTGCAATGTTGAAGAATTACAACTTCTAAATATAGAGTCAAGAAATCTATTCATTTGGGCACGAGGAGACATATACAAAGAATGTTTATTATTAAAGCACGGCTTATGATAGCCCTTTTTAAAAAATCTAAATATCCCGGGCGCCTGGGTGGCTCAGTTGGTTAAGCAACTGCCTTCGGCTCAGGTCATGATCCTGGAGTCCCGGGATCGAGTCCCACATCAGGCTCCCTGCTCAGCGGGGGTCTGCTTCTCCCTCTGACCCTCTTCCCTCTCGTGCTCTCTGTCTCTCATTCTCTCTCTCTCAAATAAATAAATAAAATCTTTAAAAATAATAAAAATAAAAAAAATAAAAAAAATCTAAATATCCCTCAACAGGAAAATGGATAAATACATGGCAATATGTTCACAGTATGGAAAGCAGTAAAAATGAATAAACCAAAGCTATGTGCTTCAGCATTAAATCTCAAAAACAATGGTAGGCAATAAAAAGCAAGCTTCAGAAGAACTTAAAAAGTATGATTCTACTTAGATACTGTTCTAACCCATGTACAACAGCCATATATTATACAGATAGATACTATCTATGCATCTTTACATAACAATACCAAATTTAGAAGTCAGAATGAGAAAATTATAGAAAAATTAATACAAGGGCCTTTATTGAATCTGGCTATTCAAAAAAATATAGGAAGTCTATCTAAAAAATAAGATCTGACAAAACTGGGTGGTGGGTACACAACTGTAAGTCATGTTATTCTCTGAGCTTTTCACTGTGGCTCAGCATTTCATAATTTAAAAGAAAGAGCTTTGAATTAAGAGGTAAAAATCCTTTTTCTGACACCAGCTCTGCCATTAACTGGCTACGTGACCCTTGGCAAAACTAAGGCCTCCCTGGACCTTTGTTTTCTCATCTGCAAAATAAATGTGTTGAACTAAGAGACCTTTAAATTTCGCTGCACCATTAAAATTGCAGATTACATTAATTTTTCAAACCTTGAATTAACTGCCTATTTTGATCCATTACTCTGGACAGAATTCACAATATCTATTCGTACATGCAAAACCATCAATAGAGTCCTGTGACCTCAGACAATTAGTTCGTTTAAGGAATACAAGCTGAACTGTGGGCGGAACAGTGCCTCATTCCAGGATCGTGAAGGCTCAGAAAGTAAGAATGTTCTAAAAGGTCTTTGTAAAGATCTTCGTGACTAGGAAATTGTTCACATTGTTCTAAAAGTGAAAGAACCACAAAATAAAGCAAACAAAGTTATCATCCTACGGAAAAGAATGAGAGCAATATCCTTATGAATGTTTTATGGAAATCTGTATATATCCTTAACAGGACCCAACCCACGGCCCAATCTTCTATTCTTCCATGACACAATTGATGGACAACTGTGATAATTCGAAAAATGTGACAGGCGGAGGTTGGCAAAGTACAGAACTAAATTGGTGTCATTTTTCTACTGTAGAAACAGAAAAGTATCACTCTTGATAAAAAGGACATATTAAACCTAAGGATTAAAATGAATTTTCCTAATAGATTTGTGAATTCAGTAGCAACAAAGTACCAGTCTTTCTTCCCTCTAGGTATATTTTGTGTTCTTAATTCTTGTTTCAAATTATTGAAAGAAAACAGAGTTCTTTGGCTACCAAATGTATTATGCCTGACTGTTTCCATATACAGTATATGAATGACAAAGCTATTTCTACTAATGTCTTAGCTTTCTTACCTTCTGACATATAGGACTGCCATTCTAAAATGTGTTTTATGCTCTAAATTTCCTGCAAATTAGGCTATGAAGCCGAGGAAACTAGGTTTTTGGGAATTAACTTTCAGTGGTTTCCTGGAGACAACCATCTGCAGCTACCTATGCATGGGCACTTGACGAAAAGAGCATAGTATTCTGTAGCCATGAAATAAAATGTTCTCATGGTTAATAAATACATTTTATAAGAGATGCCAGACTTAAATTCTCATTATTCAGTAAGGGCATAATTTATGCTTATCTTGGTCACAGTAGCTGAAAAATATTGAGTGTATTTGATGAGTGGCCTCCTCCCTGTGTGCATTTAAGAATTGAAGTCCCTTCTGCTTGGAGAGATCTTATCCATCATGATCAACCAAGAACTTTACTTATGAGAGGACCACCATGTGATGAGGACCACTGTGCTCTCCCCTCCACAGCAGTGTCATCCTAGTCCAGTAAACATTTCCACGGTGGGCAGTGCAAATCCACAGTATCCTACAGCACCTGACAAGAAGGGGAAGGGGGGGGGGAACAACAGAATAAACTGCTGATGTGCCCAACCTCCTCCATTTGGGAACAGTCATTTATCATGGTGCAACAACACTCAGACTCCTCAAAGCTTTTCAAAACTTCCCATCCTCTGTCACATTCCTCCTCACAGTGGAGGATTGCAGACCTTCAAACCAGAGCCATGGGGGCGACCTCTCTAATGCCCAAGTTTGTTCTTAACAAGGGAATGCCTTCGTTCCATATTTGTCACCAGAACGTTTATCTTCTTCTAACATGTAAGTGCTGAGTATCTGAATCGTGTTAAAGAAGAGATGAATAGTTATGAAAGGTAAAGAGGTAAAATCTTTCCTCCTGTTGCCACCTACCCCTCTCAGGAGACACAGAACCTCCACTCCCTCCAACTACTATTATGCTTCCTGAAGAAGGAAGACACAGCTCAACAAAGAGATTTCTACTCTACGTGTTGGAAGTGTGTATAAGAAACTCAGAAGAGAGGGGCGCCTGGGTGGCTCAGTCATTAAGCGTCTACCTTCGGCTCAGGTCATGATCCCAGGGTCCTAGGATCGAGACCCGCATCGGGCTCCCTGCTCCGTGGGAAGCCTGCTTCTCCCTCTCCCACTCCCCCTGCTTGTGTTCCCTCTCTTGCTGTGTCTGTCAAATAAATAAATAAAATCTTTGGGGGAAAAAAAAAGATAAAAGAAAAAAACTCAGGAGAGAGACCAAAGATAAAAATATAAGCCTAGGAGTCTTCTACCTGGGGAGCATCACTGAAACTCTAAGAGGGGAAAAGCATTCCTTTCGCTCAGCTTCCATAAAAAATTGTATCGATGGCTGTGCTGGTTCACGGGACTGAAGGATGCATCAGTTAGTGTTGTACAAGGAGGTCAGTGCAAATTCTATCAAAACAAAAACCAGAACGTGTGATTGGTGCCTGCCTTCAAATGGCTAACACATTGCTACATTTCTCCCACCACATAGCCATCAGAAATCAAAGCTAAACCCATTTCACAGACTTTTGGCTGAGAGAGGGCACTACCATGCTAGAGTACATCTAGAGGAAGCGGTCAGCCTGTTCTTGCTTGAAGAGGGGCCAGATTCCTACCAGGGCTCCTGCAGGCTGTCATTAGCATGGTGGTTGACTTAGTGCCTTGCGTACATAAGACGCTGAGAGAATGATGAATCTGAAGCATATTTGGTCTTTGTAGTCATCTCATGAATTTTAAAAATGCATTTGAATGGTAAATAAGATAGTAGTTGAAATTATCTTCAGAGTTTTATTCTCAAACACTATTTTAACATAGGACAAACAGCAATGCTAGAATGTGTTAGGAAGAGGTCTTTTATACCAAACATAGTCTTTTTTTCCATACCACCTGAATATTTGATAGCTTGGCCTAAGAAAGGCTGTTCGAGTAAATAATAATTCTGCTATACTGGGCTTTTGAAAAGAACATTCTAATACTCTTAAACCCTCATCAGAAAGGTGTTTCTCTGCACAACATGTCACATTGTATTTATGTGTGTGAAATAGTCATCACAATATTGGATCTGTGAACATAAATATTAATGAAGTAATACAGAAACAATTTTATTGATTAAAAGGTATCTTCCCTTCCGAGGATATATTCAGGATTATCATTATGCCTCTTTAAATGACTACCATCACGACTGACACCACAAAGTAGAATTCTAAATTTTGAAAACATGTCTATACCCTAAGCAACTGACTGCGAATAAAGTTGTCAACATCTGATTTAGAACAAGTACGTTTGTGGCCTTGTTTTGTCACTCCATTCGGCTTTATGTTATTTTTAACACTTCCTATTGCCTCCTGCTATACAAAGACAGCTGTGCTCCCAAATGTGTTCAACTTCACAGTTATGTTATAATTGCCTCAGAAAAAAAAAAAAAGAGATGCAAATAAAACATAAGTAAAAGGAATCCTGGTCACAAACGTGAAGGCACAAAGGTGTTGCTCAATTAAGTATTTGCATGAGGATACTACTGAGAGTTTTGAGTACGTGTCAAGCCCTAGAGATCAAAGTCCATTAAATATAAGGGAGAAAAACATAATTATCTTTCATGACTCCTAACTAGGCAGAAATTGATTAAGTAGTCTCAGGAAACAAACAGAGGTTTGCTGGAGTGGTGGGGGGTGGGAGGGATGGGGTGGCTGGGTGATAGACACTGGGGAGGGTATGTGCTCTGGTGAGCACTGTGAATTGTGTAAGACTGATGAATCACAGACCTGTACCTCTGAAACAAATACATTATATGTTTAAATAATAAAAAAAAATAGTAGGAAGGGAAAAATGAAGGGGGGGAGATCGGGGGGGGGCGGGGAGACGAACCATGAGAGATTATGGACTCCGAGAAACAAACTGAGGGTTCTAGAGGGGAGGGGGTGGGGAGGATGGGTTAGTCTGGTGATGGGTATTAAAGAGGGCACGTTCTGTATGGAGCACTGGGTGTTATATGCAAACAATGAATCATGGAACACTACATCAAAAACTAATGATGTAATGTATGGTGACTAACAAATTAAATTAATTAAAAAATACATATAAAAAAAGAAGGAAAAAAGGAACAAACAAAAGAAGTTAAGTAAAAATAACTAGAAAACTAAACCGAAGTAGACATTATCACTATTTATAATTGAACAGTTGTATGTATATGATATTCATATGATCAATTATAAGTGAAAATTAATAAATATAAGTTATAAAAACTAAATATAAGCACAAATCATTAGTCTTATTAATAAGCATTGTGATCCGGAGCAAGTTGGTTACTTTCTGTTTTCTTACCTGTAAAACAAAGACAATGCATGAAAAGTCACTGTATCATAAGATTCTTAGTTGTAAAAAAAACAAAAAACAAAAAACACAAAAAACAAACAAAAACAGAAGCCAACTCAAGCTAGTTGAAGCAGAAAAATAAATAATTTGTTCAATGTTTTTAAGTAACTACACGAGCTACAGGAAAACCAGAACAACCAGCACAGAGGCCCTCTAGCCAGAGCCAGGACTCGGCGTCAGAATGGAGAGCAACCAGGGACAGCAACACCATTCCCACTGCTCAGGGACACCGTGCTTTGCACCCACAACATGGGAATCGCTGGGCACGGGATGCTGTCATTGGAAACTCTGTCACTGCTACCTCCAAGAAACTGGGTGTATCTTCTGTCCTCCAAACCAGAATAGATTTTTTAGGATCTCTTCTTCTAGCACAAGTCAGCTTCAAAGACTGGCAGGAGCGTATCCCACTGGCTGCACCCAAGTCACATGTCTGTACTTAGCTACAGTGAAGTGGGAGAAATGAGTTTCTGGTTTCCATGAGGAGAGGTCCTCTCATTGGGTTTCAATGCCCCTAAATTTAAAAAAGGATGTGGAAAAAAAAAAAAGGCAAAAAGAATGGAAAATATCCATCACAGTCCACTCCTTGGCATCTCAACTTTCTCATACACTCCTCCTTGTACAGAAACTTTCAAGCAAATACATCCATTTTTTTAAACAAAATTCACATTTTATTTAGGTTGAAATAAACTATACAAAATTGATTTTCTTCACCAAAAATAACAGCAATATTTTCTGTATTATTCCTAAACCACAAAACACTTATTTTTGTAGGTTTTCCAGGTTTTGTTTATAAATCAAGATGAGGCAGTAGATATAGCCATGGAAAAAGAGGAAAACAGACAAATCAGTTGTCAGTATCCATGGCCTCTGATCCTGTCTTGACCAAATACATCCATTATTGTATCCAGCTCTAAGTCAGGATCTCTGGGATAAGTTTATTCCTCCTCTACTTTATAGTCCCGTATCTAGTAAGATGTAACCTATGGATTATAAAAATTTCCATCAGCATAACTCTACATAAAATTACAAGGCACAAGAGGAAAGTATGTATACTTAAATACACATACTTTCCACATCAGTCCATTTGTTTTCAAGTCACAAAGCTATAGGTGTTATTAATGATTTTTCTTTTACAATGTACATTGCATACTTTTGTTCCTAAGCCAGCAACACAGCTGGTTGTTGTCTTCACCTGAGGAGATGACACCAAACTATCCCTGAGGTCTATGAGTCCTGCCTGAATGAAGCCACTCCAGCCATCTGTCACCATTTACCACAGTGCATGGGAGGATTTCAAGACACTGCAGAGGATGCTTGGTTACGTCCGTTCTCTGCCCTTTCCCCTTTGCCTCACTGATTAATGGCAACTCTATTTCCCTCAGATCATCCAAACCAATTACCCCTGCTATAACATATAGCTTGCCTGTTAGTACACTAGCAGGAAAAGCTAAGAGTTGTGTTGGTTTTCTCCAAGTAAAGAAACCACATCTGGAGCAGCAGGTTCAATGAGCATCATTATCTAATTAAGTGTATAATAATCTACTCACATTCTTAAAATCCGCCAGTCCTCTGTATAGGCCAAATAGGTGAACTGAATGGCAATATGGTAGAATAATTGCTTGAATAGTTGCAAGTTATTGATGAGGGCACTCATGTCTGCAGTCCTTTCAGAAATGTGAAGTTGTTTTACGATAGTGGTATGGAGAAGTAATTCTAGGGACTTCTGCTTGTCTTTCCTACAATGATAGCCCTCACCCTATAGGTCAATAAACCAATACAGGTATTCTGCTAATTGCTGACTATTTCTATTCCAACTCTGGATTCTGAACCTGGGAAATAAACCAACAGGTGGGTTTATGGACTCACTAGACCCACGTGAGAGCCAAAACGTCATTAATTACTCAAGTTCCATAGGTCACTACTCTCACTGATGAGCCACAGTGGTAGAGAACCACTACAAAGCCCTTCAAGGATCCTGGTTTTCCCCACGTGGACATATTTTCAAAGCCTTGGTGAAAGGCAAAGGAGCCATAGTTAAGGGGTAGCTGAGCAGTTTGTACACAGTAATTCCTATCCCCCAAAGCTTTTGCATGTCTTTCTCTACAGTCCACTGAGGATGTTCTGGCATCTCATTTTCATTTAATGTGTGAAACTGTTGGGTCTACATTTCGAAAAGCCAAGCAAGTTTTTAAGGCCATACTCACTGCTGAAGTTAATAAACCAATATCATAATTTCTGGTTGGCATATGCACATCAATACATTTAGGCTAAGCCAACATAGTGTTCTTTCCACATTGGTCTACCAGAGTTAGGATTCATTCCCATACATATTTTTTATATTTCAGCCAATACAAATTGTCAAAATCTCGCAACTTTTGATGTTTATGGTGCTCCGCTCAGATCATCTTTTGAACCTGCCTCCTTGGAACCTGTTTGTATTTGAGTTCTGTTATAGGTTTAGAAACTCTGAGATAGGGAAGGTGAATTGAGTAGGATCCACATTTCTCTAGAAGACCTAAGGAGAATTCATTAGCCTTCAAGTAAGGGAAGGCTTACTTCCTCAGCCAAGAGAAAAAGGGTATTTCTCCTGGGAAGAGAGGCTCAGAAGAATTTGAAATAAGCCCAGATGTCCCCATCTCAATCTTCAAGGTTCCACTCTTTCCCAGTTAATGCCCCAATTTACCATGCAGTATCTAAGGAGGCTGTGAACTCCATTTGTGTTACGATGCAGCCATCTGCACGAACTAGACCATGTGGTACATGAGATAAAGATTTCTTTCAAGGCAGTCAAGAAAGCTTTTTGGGTCTCTACCCAAGCCTTAACCTGAAATATAAGGCACCAATCCCACCATTTTCTTTGTCTAAGTTCTCCAGCATACTTGGAAGCAACAAACTCACTCATAAATCTTAAGCTCTTTGCTCCTACTAGGTTTTTCTATTGCAGCCACTGCCTGTGACCCTTCCTTGTCTTCTATCAACAGTTGGCTCCAGGTGAGCAGAGGATCATTTAAGTATCTAACTGGTCATGGACTACCAGACCCCCATTTATCATTTAAATCCACTCAGATCAGAGAACCAATTCCAGATTCCTATGAAATTGTTTGTCATTGAAGCAGAACCGTGCTTATTATGGGAGTAACAGTTTTAAAATAGGAATTATGGCTTACAGGGAGGGATGTTAGGAAAATGAAGTTCTGTAAAAGGGAATTTAGAGGATGAGAGGGTCACTAATGACTTCAGCCCAAAGTCCTGGCATGGGAGGAAAAGCCGAAGAGGAGAATTGGGGGTGGGGGGCAGGGGGAAGAGCCTAAGGAGCTTCATGCACCCAGACCCAAAAGGATTTGTGAGGCAGGAATTATGGAGAGATCTGTGAAGTCCACAACCACCACAGTGTGAGAATTTGGGATGACGTCAGTGGCTTCCCCCACAACTGTGATTTGTGCAGATCTCTGCGGCAGCTATAATATCTGTGGAAACCAAATGTGTTGACTAAGCTGCGGCATTTCATCAGCTCACAATCTTCAAGTAATAAACAGTTCTACCTCATGCCCTCATCCAAAACTTTTCCACGTTATTCTCATTGGTAAACTTGAATTCAGAAGTTAGAAGGGACTGGTGACATTGGTGCCAAACTGACAACAACCAATCCAGCACAGCAAGGAAAAAATTCTGTCTCAACAGTGGCCCTGGGAGAATCTGTAACCGCAAGCTAAGCATTACATGAATCTTTCCCTAAATTTACGCTACTGGTATTGGCTACAGACCTTCTAGCTGGAAATCCGGTTTAATGTCATCTTGAAGTAATCACATTCAGAGAAATCAACAGAAGTAGACACAAATTCTCTCCAATTCAAGCTATAGTTCTTCATGACCCATCAGCCTCCTGTACTGGCCAGACAAGTGAGATAACTGAAGATATCCCAAGCCCCACTGTTCCTCTATCTTTCATGTCTTTAAAGCAACAACAGTTTCTTCAATTCTCCCTACAGACGTGCTATTCTTTTAAGTTTCTATTTCTGTAGGAAGGGGAAACTCTAATAATTTCCACTTGGCCCCTAATATTCTCCTTACTCCACAGACCACCATGCCAGTCTGAGAATTCTGCTTGTTGCTGAAAAATGGGACTCTGCTCAAGGTCCCAGACTTTTTTTGGTGTACAGCATCCTGGTCATCAGAGTGATTTTTACAATGACTTAGACCAAAAGAAATATGTAACAGTTCTGTGGATTAAGTAGTTAAGTTTAAATAATTTAATAAATATTTAGACCCTAACAAATTAGTAGCGGTTTGAAAAATAATATACTTTGGGGCGCCTGGGTGGCTTCAGTCATTAAGCGTCTGCCTTCAGCTCAGGTCATGATCCTGGGATCAGGTCCTGGGATCGAGCCCCGCATCGGGCTCCCTGCTCTGCGGGAAGCCTGCTTCTCTCTCTCCCACTCCCCCTGCTTGTGTCTCTCTGTCAAATAAATGAATAAAATCTAAAAAAAAAAAAAAAAAGAAAAATATTTTGTTGAAGGAAAAAATATTATTTTATTCTTGACTAGACAAACCATTTACTAATGGGATATATGCATCTCTGGGGCACTGCACAACTTCTCAAATCTTGGAATCAGGTTAGAAAATGCCAGTCTCATTTCCTGTTCCACACTGATTTTTCACATGGTACTTGCTTTTTAGCACAGCCACTGCCAAATATCCGGTTTGGCAAAGATATTACATTATATTGGGCTAAAAAATATAGCCCAAACTAATGAAACTTTGAACTACTCTGAGCTAGTCATGGTCATGTTGTCTAACAGATGTTAAGTATCACTGCATTCCCCTCAAAAATTTAAAATATCCTGCCACACCATTGCTAGCACTTGGCACGAAGTTTAGGAACTATGGATATTAACTAACACATAAAATAGGCAAGTCTCAGGGGTATAAACACAACTCAATTTTATTTTCTCACTGATTCTTTGCAATTGACTTCCTGGAGAAAATTTCCCCTATTACTAGAGTTCATTAGGATTCAGACACCATTCTAAACATGTTACAAATATTAACTGAGTCACTGAGTCAATCTTGGTAACTCAAGGTAGTGGCAACTCTTATTTTTCCCAATTTACAGAGAATGAAACTGGAGCAAGGAGCAGTTAAGTAACTGGTCCAAGATCAACATAGCTGGTAAGTGGTCAATCTGGGATTCAATCCCCGGTAGACATTTGGTTCCAAAGTCTAACACTTTTTTTTTTTAAGATTTTATTTATTTGAGAGAGTGAGCGAGCAAATGAGAGGGAGAGAGAGAATGTGCACGAGGGCAAGGGCAGAGAAGCAGACTCCCAGCTGAGCAGGGAGCCTGACATGGGACTTGATCCCAGGACCCTGGGATCATGACCTGAGCCAAAGGCAGATGCTTAACCAACTGAGCCACCCAGGCGTCCCCAGAATCTAATACTTTTAATCACCACATCATGCTGCCCCTTGAATATGAAGTCACTCCTTCTACCCCCATCAAGCGGGAAGAGCAAAGCCAGCCAGCACCATGCTGGGCACTGGGTGTTCCCACTGAAAGCCCTGCCTGCACTTTCCTGGGATATTGCAAAGGTGGTAATATCTACTGCCGCGCAAGCAGGATGAATTTTCTTTGGCACCTTTTTTCTTTCATCACTGCCTTCTGACTGGTAGAGCCTAAGTCCAATGGTCAAATCCCTGCACTCTAATGAAATGGAAGAAGGGAAAAATATTTCTATTTCTACAGTGGGAGGTGGAGGCTCACTGGAGTTAGAACTCACCAAATATAAGAGCACAAGCGTCCAGAAAGAATGGCAAATGTCTTCTATACAGCACATAACACTATGCCTTGCATGTATGTAGAGATACACATGAAATATTAGCAGTAATATAATCCCCAGTAGTTAAATTAAGCAGGGAATGTGTGTTCTTACATGGTATCTAGATCTTACTGTGATGAATCTATATTTATATATGCCCTTCGCTTCACAACATGGGTCTTCTGTCCATAATTCTCATTAACACATAGGAATATGTGTGTGCTATTTCCTTCATTAACATTCACCAATTCATCAAACCAACACTGTCATAGACTAAAAAAGATAAAAATACATCAACCCACATGCTTTTGAACAAGAGAAAAAGGTTTCTCTCTCTCTTTCTCTCTCCCCCACCCCCATGGGGATTCCATCTCCTCCACACTTCTCAGATTCTCAGAATGTTGGTCTAAATTTAGGTTTAAATGACTTCTCAGGGTGCAGTGTATTATATTCCACAATATCATCCACAGGTTCATGTTCTCTTCAAATCTATATTAATAGAAACAGGCTCCAAATTAAGGTTTTTAGATATAGGAGATAACTTTAGGTTTTAACACATCTTTGCAACTGGTGACTCAAGTATTAGGGAAAACTCATACTCCACAAGAAATAACAGAAGAACTACAATGTTTAGGTCTGTTTATGAGTAAATATATGCACACTAGAGAAAGAGAGAAACCAAAAACACAAAAATGGGAAAATGCGTATTTTATTGTAAGGCTTCATAAAGAATGCTACCAAATCAGACCAAAAGTTCAACCAACTTGGTATTCTGTCTCAACAGGAGTAGCAACAACTCCCTCCATGACATGGTCAATTTGCCGGACCCATTTGAATTTTACAGATCTTACATTAAAAAGCAGGTGGTGTATTATCTATAGGAAAATGTTCTCATACCCATTCCAAACTCACTAATTTAAAACTCAAAGGATTATCAAGACACTAAAACAGGACTCCAAAGTCACTGAGGGCATCATGTAACTCAAGAAACAACACTTGCATGCCCTGAAAGCATCCCCATTACTGCTTATGACAGTCTGCCTCCTGTAGGATGGATGAAGGAGCAGTCTAAATAATTTCAGGGGAGCACTTAAAGAGGCAAGAAGTACATTCATTTTCTGTTCTCCTGGGGGAGCTGCTCTATACATAGCTGCTTACCACTCCCAGTCACACTGATGACCTCAGCAGAACCAGGATGTGCCTGGTTCACATTTTGCTTCTCGCCACTCTCTTCCATCTCCAGCCTCCCCTTCTCCTAAGGTCATCCCATGGGATACCCTTCACCTACTCAGATCCCTCCTCCTCGGTCCCACCCTGGATGCTGACTCATCTGCTCCCTCATCAGTTCCTCCAGAAACACTCTTCCCTTCCCTTTGTTTTTTGTTTTTTTTTTAAGATTTTATTTACTTATTTGAGAGAGAGAGCACTTGTGCACTAGCTGGAGGGAGGGGCAGAGGGCAAAGGACAAGCAGACTCCCCACTGAGCTAGGAGCCCTATGTGGGGCTCAATCCCAGGATGCTGAGATCATGACCTGTGCTGAAATCAAGAGTCAGACCCTTAACCAACTGAGCCACCCAGGCTCCCGCCCCCCCCACACACACTTTCTGTCTTTAGAACTGCTCCCTTTGGGCCTTGCTCTCTGTTCTTCTAGAACAGTGGGTAAACTAATACATTAAAAAGAGATCAATTATTTGTGGCAAATAATGCTCTGGTAAATTACTTCTCTAGGATAGCTGCATCTGAAAAGGAAATGCCTGAATTTCTATATGGTCTTCCCTTATTCCTCAGGGTGAACTTTTTCCATTTATTATCTTTATAATCTCACTTGAGTGTGACATTTTTCTATCTTACCTTACAAAATTTATGAGCATGTCAATCTCCATTCTCAGATTATAAGAGATGAGAGGGCAGCCACCACAAATTTTTATCCCCCAAACATCCAGCAATGACTCACTGAATTGTATCAATTCTATGAATAAAGCCTGATGGAGCTAGCAGGTTTTTCAGAGACCCTCAAGTCACACTCTATAGGATGACTCCTAACCTAGCTTCCTGCATGAAACCCACTCTGGAATTAGGCAGTGGGTGGAGTTGACAATCGGACTTCCCTGCCTCTCTCTTTCCTCCACAAGCAGTAAAGCTTCTTTTCTCCATCTAGCAGACAGGCTATTCAATGTTGGGGAGACATGGGGCACCTGGGTGGCTCAGATGGTTAAGTGTCTGCCTTTGGCTCAGGTCATGATCTCCAGGATCCTGCGACTGAGCCCCGCATTGGGCTCCCTGCTCAGCGGGGAGTCTGCTTCTCCCTTACCCTCTACCTCTCCCCCTGTTTGTGCTCTGTCTCGCTCTCAAATCTTTTAAAAAATGTTGGGGTGACATGGGTGGGGAGACAGCGAGGAAGAGAATGAGCAGGGGGTAATACAGTTCTTTATAAAAGATTTCAGGGAAAAGAAGGTAGTGAAGATGGAAGATATTCTGCAATTTTTCACTTCTAAGAAACTACTGAAAATGATGAAGTGGAAAAACAAGTGCTATAAAAAAGTACCAAGTTATTCTTCACCATTCCTGTTTTGTAGCAAGACCATGTCCAAGAGGCTGCGGAGTCATGGTTTTCCCTGGTTGTGAAAAATGATGTGATGAGAAATTACTCCCACAGAGTTGATCACTTAACTCGGGAAAATAAAATCCCCAAGATCCCAATAGCATAACGTATGGTATCATGTTACCATACAGAAGAGATTACATTTGAAAAAAATCCCATTCCTAAGAAATATGCTTATTTCCATCCAGACATGGGTCTTTGGAGGAAATATGCACGTTCTAAAATTAAAGCTTCCAGACCCAATGACAAGATATGCATAGTTAATTGTACAAAGAAGAAGGGAGAGAATGGGGAGGGGGAGGAGGAGGGAAATAAAACAGGGAAGGAAGAGGAAAGGAAGACCTAGAGTATCTTTAAGCATTTAAAATATTTCTAGGAGCAAGAATTATTAGGTTTCAGACACGTCTGTCATATTAATAATTATTTTGAACTGGCTGAATTCTCCCTGAAAGATGTTACAAACTTTTAAAATATAAGCTGCACCTGTGATGAAGGCAACCACCTGCTTTGGAAAAGCTGAAAAAGCTTTCCTCCTTGGCTGCTCAGTGCATCAAGGAGCACTGAAAATGTAGCATTCTGTCCAGAGAGGTCCAGCATTCCAGAAAACTTGGAAATAGACAAACAAACAAACAAACAAAATGTTAGGAAAGCTCTGTAGTTGAAAGGCAATGAATACAACTTGACGTTCTAAATAAACAATCTATGTAGAGGTGGGGGAGAGCCAATTCTCAAGGAATCCATTTATTCATCCTTTGATTCACTCATCCATTAATCCACAGATCCTTCCCTTCACTCATTCTACAGGTATTTATTGAAAGCCTTCTACGTGCCAGGTCCTGCAAATACTGTACTGAATAAAGCAAACACAGTTGACAGGGTATATGTTTTTCATTGCATAGTAGAGTTTTGCTTTTGCTCCAAGAGAGATTATAGAGAAACAATATATTTTTGTCTTGTCATTAAATGGCAGAATATAGCAGACACTTGATGAACCCCTCAGGGATGTTAATTGGACTTTGTGTCACTAAGAATGTGATAGATTGATGTAACAGAGTATACTGCCATTAATTATAACTTGCCTCCCTCATAAATATTTCAGAAACCATTTTTCAGTGCAAAAGGGAAAAAAAGGAACAGAATTTTAGAAAACAAAATTTCTTAAACTGAAAGATATATAAAGAGGACTCATTTCCTACTCAGGAAATGATTCAAGGAAATCATTCACATGAATGTCAATGGTGACAAAGAATTACCAAACTTTGTTCTCTGTCTCTAAAGATTTTAGATTTTAAACTTTAGGTTTCAAAATAAGTGGAAACCTGAGGAAGTCTTTTAAAAATCATAAATAAGCAAAAACAAGATTACGCTTTACAAACACTCAGGTTGTCATGACACCCTTCACCTACTGCTTTCCGCCACCCTTCCTCTCAAATGGATTTTCAATCTCATACACCTCTTTTAAGTTTATTGAGAGTTTATTGCCATAAAATTCAATGAACGTAACCCCCAGAACATGTCTGTCTACCAAGTGAAGCTTAAAACCTAAGGCCAGATAGTGCTCATTGGTGCTTCTTTAATCAGAAATTCTAGCAGTGAAAACAAACATGTTATCTGTAGAAACACTCTTACTCCTAGCTTTAGTTGGTTTCCAGTCATCTATCCAACCACAGATTTCATAGCCCTAACATGGCACTGTGTCATCCCTTACATAGGTTTCCCCTCTCCCCCACCTCTCCATCTTTTCCCGTGTCCCTCCCAGCATTTGGAGTGAGCTATCCCTCCCTCTCCATGCACCCAATGTCACCTCGTTCTTCAAGGTCTAACTCAAACACTTCTCCTCATGGACCCAGGGTCTGAGGCCTGATCAGGTTAACAATGGTTCGTCTATAATCTTTAAATTCTGGTAGCATTTTTATTTGTTTGGTACTTGGCCAAATATTGATGGCCTCTGTTCTTTGAAGACCAGGAACTGTTTTAATCAGTTACTAAAATGTTATAGCACAGAAACACTTCACCCAACACATGCCTAAGTTTTAGAAGGAAAGTGAGTCCCCAACCTGTTAAAACACAACAGGAAACACAGAAACTAAAAGGTGAAGTGTCCTCTATCCTCCCTTGTTCAAGGTCATTTGTCCTTGTTCCAAGTGTGATCTAACCTAATTATTCTATTATTCAAACTAAACTCGCCCTAAGAAATTATGAAATAAACAAAACTTGACTGCAGTACATCTCACCTTTCTTTTTTAACCTGGACTCTTAGCTACTTTTTCTTCCCAGTGATCTCAAAGTAGAACAAATAGCTGCTGTCAAAATCAGGGAAGCTAATTTACTCTCCTGAATGTAGGCTTGAGCCAAGGATCAGGAGATCCCCTTCTCTTTGCCAGCCCCCAAGTTAATGAGCAACTTTTTTGGGGGGTAACAGTGAGCAAATGTTCGTATCTTCATTACAGTGACCTTAGGCAGAAAGAGTTTCTAATAAAAATCACTCTATTTCCTATTGAAGGTAGCAAAAAGGAATAATAATAGCTAAGATTATTTAAACCTTTACTTATGATAGCTCATTTAATCCTCTTGACCCTTTAATGCAGATCATACTTTCAATGCTTATCCACCTTTGCCCCATACAACCCCAGGCTATTCACAACAGAGCAGCTAGAGTGACTTTTTAATACCCTAAGTCAGATTATGTCACTGCTCTGTTCAAAACCCTTACTTGTACTAGTCTCTCTGCTAGTAAAACCCAAAATATTTACAACAGTCTTCCAGATACTCCAGGATCTGGCCCTCCCTTCTCTCTCTGACTTCACTTCCCACTACTTTCTGCTTCCCTGCTCCACTCCAACCACCTGGGCCTTTTTGCCCATCTTCAAACACAACAGGCACCTCTCCTTCCCAGGTCCTTGCTCTAACTATTTCATAGGCTCCAATGACCCCTTCCCAAAGAGACCATCCTTTTGAAATTGTAATACCCATTTCCACCTCCCACAGTATTCCCTAATCCCTTAATTCTACTTGATTTTTTACCCTAATAGTTATCAACATCTTAGATATTATATTATTTGTTTGTCTGTGGGCTTGTTTCTTTATTGGGTTTTATTTATTGTTTTATCTCCCTCACTCTGGGATATAAGCTCCGCCAGGATCAGGGTTTTTGTGTTCTGTCCCTTGAATTCCTAGAACAGTGCCTGGGACACAGTAGACATACAGGAAATATTCACTGAATGATTGTATGGAAGAAAGTGACATACAGAGAGATTAAGAAATTTAAGGACACACAGCTGATAAGAAGTGGGACTTAAACCATCTCTGCATAATCCAACCTCTAAATAACAGTGGAGTATCTAAAGCTGAATTCCTCAGAAGCAGACCTTGACACCAAGATTTATATACAAGTGGTATATTAGGTAAATATTCCCAGGAGGAACCTATAAGGGAGTGTGGGAACAGGCAGGGAAGAGGAGGGAGTCAAGAAGGTGAGACCTCAGGCAGTCCTGAAGAGTATAGATTCTGCCTGATCCCACAGGGGGCCTCTGGAGTATAAGTCACACCTCGACTCAGAGGCGTCCTAGCAAACCCAAAGCAAGGAGCTGGGTTTAGTGACCCTTCACTAGGCAGTCATTGGTCAACAGCTGGGAGATGGGAGAAGGTGTACATTCTGAAGTACTTCCTTCCAGCTCTGTGCATAAGGGCAAAGAAGTTGCTCTAATAGCCTGATAACAGGGCTTAGAGGGGAAAGCACACCACAGGGTAGGAAGCCTTTGGAGTGGAGGGAGAGCACTAACATGTGTACTAGAGTGGTCCTTCCAGGTCTCTCATACTGTCTAAAATCATGCCCCAACTCCATGTCATAGCTGAAGACTCCACATAATCTAGCCTCTGTTGACCATTCAAGCCACATCTTGTACCACTATTCCCTTGCTTACTGTGAACTAGCAGCTCACTGACCACAGGGCCTTTGCACCTGTTACCTTTCCTTCTAGAACACTCTTAATTTAACTCTTCACACACAGTTTCCTTTTGATCTTTCATAGGCCAACCAAAATACCCCCAAGGAAACTTTCCTTAAGCACTGAATCATCCCAAAACTTTTTATTTCTTAAAAAAAAAAAAAAAAATCCTTACCACAATCTGTAATCATTTTTGTTTCTTTAGTTTATCCGTGTTCATATTCTGTTTCCCCACTAAAATACAAGCCCCATCAAGGTAATGGCAATGTCCGTTTGCCCACTTGCGATATCCCTAGTGCCTGGCACATTATGGGGACTCAAAATATACCTTGAGTGAAAAGAAACACAGAGAGAAATCACTAACCATGCAAAATCACAGCTGCATCTACCTATCCAAATCTGTTTGAGCAGATCTTCAAAAACTTAAATGAGTTATCCAAATAACAAATAAGCCTGGAAAGATAAGTTCATACTAGTTTGGTTAGTATTGCAACTTCTAAACCTGGTAATTTTAGCTACAGATAGACTCAGCCACTCTTCACCCTCAAGAAAAGTCACCACTTTAGATACACTATGTAAGACTAGAGGCTAAGATCGAGAGCTAACAGTACAAAGGTTTCATTAGCCCATAATTTTACTAGATTAGTTAAAATTACTCAGGGACTTCTTCAAGCAGAAGCCGTCCAGGAAAAGTACAGAAAACCCCCCTACTCTCCAGCCTCCATTAACTTTCCCCTTTCTCTCTTTTGTGTATTAGAAGATAGTGCACCAAATGGAATGTAGTAGGAACATTTTTATCTTTTCTTGTCTCAACAGTGGAATAAAAGCCACTTTCCTCCCCAAAATAAAAGGAAATAGTCATTTCTTATCTCGAAAATTCTGCTTCGACACACACAAATTTTACAACAGATACAAGCAGGACCACAGAATATGAATTTTAAGAACTGAGGTCAAAGCAAACTTCCAGTTTGTTGTTTTGACTATAGAGATTTCAAAGACTTATTAATGTGCTGTCTGATTTGCTACCAAGGACAAAAGCTTCCAGGGTATGTAGGCTACAAACATTTCCAATTTTCCAATTTTAAATATTTCTGGTAAGGATGATCTTTGCAATTTCTTTGGAAGGAACATGTATTATCTAATAATATGACTAAGAGTTCTTACTTGTACTTAAATTTAAATTTTTCTCCTTTTAATCCTAATAATAAAATGCACATGTCAACTGGGCTTTCATCTTATGTTTATATATATATATTATATGCACAATAAAACTAAAACAGGATTAAATTGTACCCTTTCTTCAAGGCTAAGCTCAACCAGTATCTCTTCTAGGTAAACTTTCCCATTCTCACAGCTCTAAGTAATCCGCGATACCTTTCTTAAAATTTCCAAAATACCTCTCCCTCTGCCTTCTGGTGCTTACCTCGTTCTGCCATCTATGTGCATGATTCTTTAAGCGATAATCAGCCTCCTGCCCTCCCCTGTAAAGTAGCGTGGTGTTTGGTTGTAAGCAGCGTTCCGGAGCCACACTGCCCGGCCTCCCCGACCCACCAGCATCACGTGCCCGTACGAATCTTTCCGTGAGTGGCATAAGGAGCGCAATTTCAACTTGACTTAAGCGCTGTTTCGATTCCTCATTCCACCTGATTCAGAAGTGATCTAATCAATTCCAGGTTTTCTCAATCAGGTCAGGGCTCTCCGCCACCCCCATCAGAAAACAACTGTTTTGCATCTACGCTGGGGGAGATTGGGGAGGGTTGCTAGCAGTTGTTACCAGCCCTCTCCCCCACGTCCCCTCGTCATCTGAGGAATAACTCAACTCCTCTGCGCCCCGTTCCAGGTGCTGGTCATGCTGGTCCACGCTGAGCTGTCTGCACCCCGACTCAGCAGCCTCCCTCTCTCCACACCTCCAGATAAGGTGGCCCTGAGGGTTGTTGCTAGTTTCTCCTGGTTCTCTGTAGTCAGAGTGGCATTGTCCTGGTCATTTTTGTATCATTATAATAAAAAAAAAAATGACAACCTTGCTCTTTCTATGCATACTTAGACCTGCACTATCTTTTCAAGCCCATATAAACTTGTAAAAGGCTGAATCACCCACTACGCATTTGTACCAAAAACAACACCAACAAAACAAAAAACAACAACAAAAAAAACTGGTGTGGGGGGACTTAAAGGAATATAAGAATATAATGAAAATATTTTCTACTTTTTTTTAATACTAACTTTTAAGATCTGTTTATCATATCTTACATGTGCTCACACTAGTTGCAAGTAGCAGTCCCCAGCCCCGTGCCCTTCTGCCACCAGACTCAGCCTCTAGCTGCTGGTTCCTGTGCTCCTCCAGGGAGCTCTCCAGACAAGATGCTCCAGGAGCTCTTTATCCATTCCTGACATTTCCCATGAACTTCACTATTAACCTCACTCCACAGTACCAGCCACCCTGCCCCGCCCTGCCTTCTCCCATTGTCCTAGTTTGTAAGGGACTTTGTCTTTTGTCTTTATTGCCTACTGATGCGACCTGGACTCCTTGTTCTATCCACCATACACAGCATTGTTTACTTGCCATTTCGTCTCTTAAGCTGTTGGCTTTCTATTCTCCCAGCTCTCTCCCACCCCACCTTTACCGTCTTCTGTCATCCATAGCTTAACTGTGTGTGAGAAAATTGATAGCATGGATGCTGCTCTGTAACAATCATCTGGTCTGTGTTCTGTCAATACGTTGTTCTAGAAGGTACAAAATCCAGGAGAGTTTATATTATGACCAGATACGTAGTTTTCCAATGCAGAACAATCATTAAGATGACATTTCTTTTCTGGTTCTTTTTTTTTTTATCCTAGAGTTGATTTGCTTTATTGTTTGCTCTCTTTTTCAGAAAAATATCTTCATTAAAAAAAGAAAAATATCTTCATTTGTCATGTGAGATTCTCAGTGCCCTTGAGGATTATTTTTTTTTCTTTCACAGGAAAGATTATTCACACATTTATTCTGGATTTTAAAGTTACTCACTTTGCAAACCTTTGGCAAATAGTGTTTTGTTTTGTTTTTTTGATTTGGGTTTTTTTTTTCTTCTTTTCCCTTTCAGTTTTACTGAGATATATACTTGGCACAGCATAAGGGCTTGCTTTTTGAGTGTTGCTTTTTAATCACCAAACCCAAGAGGTTAGAATCCATTGCCACCTTTCCTCTCTGTCTTCTGCCTATCCAAACTGGGGACAAATTGAGGGGACTGCTGACCCTGGGCCATGCAGAAGACCTGCTAACCATGTTTCCATTAGTCATGCTCCAGGCTGAGAACCAGAGTACATGCTCTGGACTTCGTGACTGAGAAGTGTCGGTTGGGCTAAAACCCCCACTATGCATGTGAAGACAAAGAGATGGGCAAGTGCTAAGAAAAAGAAAACAACAACATATACCTGCCTGAGCACGTACAGAGTCAGTCCTTAACAGTAAGGAACGCAGTAAATACAGTCATTGCCTTAAACGGCCAAAGATGGCTTATACCTATTCTTGCCAATTTTTCAGCTGGACAGCAAGATCCTAAAAGTCAAACAAGAAGCACCAACTAGACTCTGCTCGCCTCGTCTGTCTCCTCCCTTTCCTCTGCAACCACATCTGACAAACCCAATCTGGCTGAGACTGAGAAATTGAATAAGCCAAAATTGAAGGCAGAAATGCAAGAGACAAGTCCACCATCTTCCAAAGAGACAGTTGAGCTGGAGAAGTGAGCACGGGATTCCCAGGGACACATGTGGCTGATACATACCAAACATGCCACAAGCATTGCCTGCTTTCAGCTATTTCACTTTGTTAGGGTGCAAAGAGTTTGGGTCAGATTTTAAAGGATGGGCTGCTCCTTTTCCCAACCAAGAATCAAAAACTACTGATAAGGCAGGCCTGTCTCTTCCAGGCAGGCCCAGCTGGCAGGGTAGGAAAGTGCTGGAATGTTGGTGAAGCAGGAGCTGGGTGGGACCATAGTGAATTTCAAGTAGAAACCAAGCTGGTCCAGTGTCCTGAAGCCTGGGAAATGCAATTTAATCTGACTACCATTTGTTGTTGTTCAAATGATTTTAATTATTGGAATGCTTTTTTTTGTTGTTGTTTTAAAGATTTTATTTCTAAATCTGAGAGAAAAAGAGAGAGATCACAAGCAGTGAGGGAGGGGAAGAGGGAGAAGCAGACTCCCCGCTGAGCAGGGAGCCCCATGTGGGCTCGATCCTAGGACCCCCAGATCATGACCTGAGCCAAAGGCAGATGCTTAACGACTGAGCCACCCAGGCGCCCCTATTTTTTTTTAATTTTTTTAAAGATTTTATTTATTTACCTGAGAGAGCGCAAAAGCAAGAGAAATCACAGAGGGAGAGAGAGAAGCAGACTCACCAATGAGCGGAGAGCCCGATGTGGGACTCGATCCCAAGACCCCGAGATCATGACCTGAGCCAAAGGCAGACGCTTAACCCACTGAGCCACCAAGGCGCCCTGGAATGCTTTATTTTTTAAATATGCAAATAAAACAGGAATAAAAGTTTAAAACACGAACGGGAGCCCTGGGTGGCTCACTCGGTTAAGCGTCTGCCTTCAGTTCAGGTCATGGGTCCTGGGATCCAGCTCAGGTCCTCCACTCAGCGCAGAGTTTGCTTGTCCCTCTGCCACTCCCCTCGCTTGTGCTCTCTCTATCTCTCTCTCTCAGATAAATAAATAAGATCTTTAAAAAAAAAGTTTAAAATATGAAGAAAAAAGTCAAACAACCTGGCTTCACATCTGTGCGTCACTACTTCACGCTTCAGCATTCCTCAAAGAATTGATATTGATGCAAAGATAAATCATTATTGACAAGATTACGGAACAGGTTTGGCTGTGGTTCCAGAGTCTGGAAAGGTGGTGCCTTGTAAATGCATAAAAGGATCCTAAATGGATCGTATCTCCCTCACCCACTGTCTTTGTGAGCTTAGGTCAAATTAATCTCTCAAAGCCTCAGTTGCCTTGTCAACAAGACACAGATAATGACAGTATTCATGTCATAGGGGTACTTCAATAATTAAATGAAATAAAGCACTTAGCACAAATCTAGCATTTGGTAAGCATGCAGTAAAAAATCACCATCACCATTCTCACTCTTCTTTATATTCTTATACGGCCCAGCCTCCCTGGGCGGTGGCTACTCTCAACTTTAAATCCCACTGTGCTTAAAGTGAGTGATGCCTTAATTATATTATCTAAACTCATGAAGCCTGTGTTTATAAAACACAGACTAGTGCTGTAGGCTTAGATATGGAGTAAGAAAAGTAAAGCTACACTAGATGTATTTACAGAAAGTGAGTATTGAGTAAGCTAATTTCATTTATGTGTACAGAGCTATCTGCTCCCCGGAAATATTCTTCATAACAAGACATGTCTCTCAGTGAAGTGTTATGTTTCCCCTAAAACATCTGAATACTATATTTAGAGTGCATAATAATTGTATAATCATATTTGTAATTTATTGTCTACAATTTCCCAGGCACTACACTATGTGTTTTCCAAACCTTATGATGTAGGCATATTAAACACACACGTGCACACACACACACAATCCCATATTAAATTATATGCCCCAAATCAAATGGCTAGTATATGATAAAAACCAGACTATAAGGCAAGTCCATCTTACTGTAATATCTGTGTTTCATTTCATTATCTATGTTCTTATAAACTCTAATCGATTCTAAGTATATGTGTATTGGTCACCTCTGAATCTCAAAATTTTAGAATAGCTATGCATTGTGGGGCTTAAAGTAATAAAACCCCATTAATGAGAATGGATGGAGTAATATAAATGATTTTTATTTGTAGGTTTAGCACATACTTAAGAAACGTTGGTAGAGCAAAGTTAAAGTGAATCTGCTACTGTAACAAATTCTAAAAATAAAAAATTACTGGACTTCCTTCCCCTCCATGAAGTCTTCTGCTAATTGATAAAGTACCCTAGAAAGAGGATAGGGGAATCCAAAATGAAGTAAGTGGAAAAGGGACAGACAATAAACTTCTAAAGTTTTCATTGAATCCCTAGTTACTGGTAATACTATTTGCTAATTTTGGAAAAATCAATTCCAAATCTCTTGAATTCAGTTGGCTAGAAGAAAGGAAGGGAAATTATTGGACCTTGGCTTAAATTACTTCCTTATAATTAAAAATTCATTTATCCATAATTCTATTGATTCTTGTGACTAATAAAGATGGAGAATAATAAATTATTATTTTATATGCAATTGTTAATCCAGGTAATTGCATCCAGGATAACTCTATTACTGGGACAGCTTTATGACTGATTTTTACGGGTCACTAACAATGATTCATGGCCTATATAAAGCAAGCAGAGTGCAGGCTGCAGGCCTTTTTACTTTCTCTTTATAGAATGAGCATCTAGGCTGAAACACCAAACTCCTCCATGGCTGATGTATTAGGGGCTTCAGGGTTTCCTTAAACTCCAAAGATGATCACAACCATATAGTGCTAAGTACTTCCCAGGACAAGAGCTTATGATTTCCTTCAAATCCTGTTAAAGACTATGAAAACCATTGTCCAAGTTTAGTGAAGTCTCCCAGGCTTTCTTCCAGATTAGGAACCAACCCTAATATCCAAAGTCTTGGGCAAACCTCCTTCCCACGAATAACTTGAATGCCTCCTTGTCTTTCGATTCCCCTTTTTCCTGAAGTTTTCACCAGTTACTTTACCAAGGTATCTTGGAATACCATCCTTCGTGTATTCCTTGCTTCTGGCTCCTTTCAGACATATATACTAAAAACATCATGGAGCCAAGCTCATATTTCACAACTAATCAGTTAGTTAGGCTTATACATGGTTCTCAAACATCAAAACTATCAGTGTAAATAGGGACACATGACTTTAGAACAATTAAGCGTCTCTGGAGTCTTCCTGTGAGACTGTTCTGATCATGAAATTTCATTACTAAGGGCATGCTCTATTAGGGGACTTATGTATATATATATGAATTTATAATATATATTTATAATATATATTTATATATTTATAATATATATTAATACATTAGGACATTTATCTATACAAGTATTTCTTATTGTTTTAAAGATTGGATGTTTCTGTACTCTTTAATAAGAAAATCATCTCTAAGCAGATATGGTTTGTATGGCTTTGACTATAATTTCTTCATCATTTTTCTTCTATCAGTTACTTTATTTTAATTTTGATATAACTGTTCAATAAGGGAAGTGTCTTTCTGAACTTCCACTTTATTCTCCTCACGTAAGTGCATTGTTACAACAACTGAAGGCAAAATAAAGACTTAAGGACTATTGTCTGATCTCATCCATGAGATGAGATTAAATCATAGACAGGGTGCACAGGGCAGTTATATGGGAAGGGTATTTTCAGTGAAAGATAAATTAGGAAAGAGGCTGCTTAAAAGATCTCAAAAAAGTCACTAAGCAAAAGGAAAATGATTTTTAAAAATGGAAGTGGGAACTAGGACATGTTCATTCATTTGGTCAGTTAACATTACCTACTATGATCAGATATTATTTTAGGAACTGATTATAAAGTGAAGAACAAAACTGATGTGTTCTCTGCCCTTAAATTTATATTCTAGGGGCGCCTGGGTGGCTCAGTTGGTTAAGCGACTGCCTTCGGCTCAGGTCATGATCCTGGAGTCCCGGGATCGAGTCCCACATCGGGCTCCCTGCTCAGCGGGGAGTCTGCTTCTCCCTCTCCCGCTCCCCCCTCTTGTGCTCTCTCACTCTCTCTCTCAAATAAATAAATAAAATCTTTAAAAAAAAAAAGAAATTTATATTCTAATTAAAAATTCCAACTACTCAACACTACCATTGACAATACCTAAACAAATGGACACAGTTGTGCTCCAGTAAAATTTTATTGAAAAAACAGGCTGTGGGCCAGATCTGGCCAATGGGCTATAATTTCCCAGCTCCTGCTCTAGTCACACATATGACCTGGGCAAAGACAGGACAGGTATTGCTGTGCTGTGTTCAAAGAACTGATAGGACACTGGTAGAGCTAAAGTAGAATAAGTGGGAGGGAAGGGGCATGAAATGAGCTTGAAGAGGTAAGCAGGGCTCAGGTCATGCATGGTTTTGGAGGCCAGGGTAAAGACTTCAGATTTTATTTAGCAACTTATAGTTTTCAGCAGGGTGATAACATGATGCTCTTTGTGTTTTAAAAGCTCATTACAATTCCTATGTGGAGAATGGACTGGAAGACTACTGAAGTAGTTCTGGAGATGCCATCATGGCTTGGATTCACATGGTGGCAATGAAAAGGGCAAGAAGTGAATATACTTGAGAAACATTTAAAAGTGAGGATCCAGGACGCCTGGGTGGCTCAGTTGGTTAAGCATCTGTCTTTGGCTCAGGTCATGATCCCAGGGTCCTGGGATTGAGTCCCGTATCAGGCTCCTTGCTCAGTGGGGAGCCTGCTTCTCCCTCTGCCTGTTCTGCCTGCCACTTCCCCTGCTTGTGCTTGCTCTCTCTCTGACAAATAAATAAATAAAATCTCTAAAAGTGAGGATCCTAATTGATTAAATGGATTGTACCAGGGTGGGGACACAATGATAAAAGAGGGGAAAATTAAGTTTGATGCTCAGGTTTCTGGCTACGGCTATTGGATTGACTGTAGGCAGTCAAGCTGAGCTAAATTATAAATTTCAAAAACGAAGACTAGAGAGAGAAAAGTGTTGCAAGTTAAGTTTAAGCTATATTAGGGAACATCTTAAGTAATGAGCTACAGAGACCACATTTGTCTTGGTAAAAAATAGAAAGTTACTGAAGAATTTTGAAGAGCAGAATAACATACCAAGAGGTGCGCTATAAACTGTGTTGCTTTGGGTAAAGGAGAGAAATGAGTGTGTCAAGAGCTGGGGAAAATTGTTAATAAATTTTTGAAATCATATAGAAAGAGGTAATAAAGAGTTAGTCCAGGGTTATTAGTATTAGAAATGGAAGAAATGAAAAAAAAAAAAAGAAGAAGAAATGGTAGTAAATGTAAACTCAATAGGTCTTTTGGTTGGAGGTATACTTTATTTATTTATTTATTTATATTTAAATAAATATAGCCTATATATAAAATATATAATTTGAGACTGTTTACAATAAATAAATAATATAAACAATACAAAATACTTTTAAACATTAAAACATAAAAATAAGAGCCACATTTTTAAGGGAAATGTTGAGTAATTAGGCTAGACTGGAAGTTAGTACAACTGAGTCCAAAAATTAGCTCTGAGTTCTCTGATAGCCAAGATAAGTAGAATAAAAACAAGTGAAAAGAGGTGAAAATGTTGGATTACACAGTTTCCTACTGATATAAGGAGACATACCAGTTTTCTGGAGGAGATACACTGAATACACACTGTGTATAAAATCATACCTTGAATTATAAAATATATCTCCCAGTCTTTTATGTAAAGAACAATTAAAGAGTGACAGAAGCTGTGCCATAATAGCTGTTTAATAAAAATATATATTCCTCTTAAGCACTTTTTCATAACAAAACCTTATATCTTATATCCAAATACCTAATTAAAATTGAGGACATTATCATACCATACACCTGTAATGGTATTTTTTACAGAATGTAGGAGCAATAGAATTCAAATAATGAGTTTTACAGGGACTTGATTTGATTCAGAAATAAAGCTTGGAAAATAGGAATAGATGGTTAGCGGTTCCCTGAGACATCCCCCACTCAAACACAAAGTGCCTTAGCGACATCCACTCTCCAGCAATACAGACAACATGGTGGGTAAGAGTTAGTGGCATGGACTCTAGAACCAGACAGCCTGAGTTCAAAACCCATTTATGGAATATATGGAATAAATATATGGAATAAATACTATTTCTATTACCTCTGCTATTAATGGAAGCAGTGTCATTAGAGTGACTATTGATACCAAATGGCAAGGTGTTTGCAGGACTGGAGAAGTTCCAGTATAGATCGTACTTTCAGCTGCCAAAGAGTTCAGAGTAGATTATCTGCTACATTAACTATTAAACTACTGCCTAGAGGAAGAAATGAAAAAGGTATGGCTCCACAACTAGATTTCTCAGTTTGACTTTGAAAAATATACTTCCCTGTTCCAGGGTGTTCCATGAATCTAAATGTGAATATTTTCATTATGAATCTAGTCCGAAACAATTTCTTTCTTGATTTTGAACTAGTGTTCCTATGATGTGTTACAAATTTACCATTCTGCTACGACAATTGAGCTGGCTGCACCTAATTTTAACTGAATTTTTGACCTTTAAGGATTCAGGTTAGTCAAACTGGTATTTGATTAGGAGTATTTTCAGGAGACTTCTTAATCTGGTTTGTTATTTTAAGAGTGCAGAGTCATGTTGAATAAGGAGATTATCTTCAGTCTTTCGGCAAGTGTATTCAATGTGAATTTCTTAATTGCACCCAGAGGCAATGGAAGGAAAACACATTTATTAAATATTTTTAAAGACTGCTATCTTGACTATATGTCAGTAGTTCAAAAAACCACCAACTCCTAATCTTTTGATTCCAGAACCACCAGTAACTAGGGGTTTATTAGGTGAAAAACAACAGCTGTGACTTCTGCACTTCTTCCAGAGCAAGTTATCTTTGCTTGCCAGTAGAATTTGCTGATATTTAGATTGAACAAGGGTTGATGTCAGTTGACTTCATCTTGTTTTACCCCTTCCAATGCCTGACCCCCTCCAACATTTGCTACCTTGATTCTGGCTTCTCCATGGATATCCAGTACATATTCTTAACTCTCTGCCTCTGCTTGAGGTGTTCTCTTTCTAGACAAGGCCTTCTCTACCCACCCTCTCCAATCTAAGAAAATTCCATTCCATGTCTCATAATACAGTGCTCACTCCTCTGTTACAGCATCTATTATATATCCTTCCTTCCTTTCTTGAGCCCTGCTGGGGCAAAAACTGACTCATTCATCTCTGTATTCCTGGCACCATATTTGTTTGGCAAATAACAAACATTAAATAAATGTTTATTGAATTAATTCTCCTTATGACACATAAAGAAGGTTGGAGGGTTGAAATAATGTGTCCTTTTCCCAGTGGCATGCCTCCTTTTGACTTCATTATACCAGGAACTAAAATTAGTTTCCCATAAGGAGTGGCTTTCTGGACAAAGGGACAGCAACACAAAGACGAAACTCTTAAAGAAAGAGCATCATGAAACATAGAAGTTAATAATAGATTCAGACAGAGGGGATTAGGGTTTCCTGATGAAATCATGATTATATTAGCTGGTTTGGAGTAGAACTGCTTAAAATCCCTTCTATCCTACCTCAGATGGTGCAGAACCTTGTAACCCTACCTTTGCCTCTATGGTGGTGTCTCTTCTCATTCACTGGCCAATGCTTAATAACTCGGGGCCTGGTAACTGTAGACTGGAAGTGTTCTAAAGAGTGATTGACATAAGTGTGCTCAAATAAAAATATATGGCTAAAATTAATAAAGCAAGTTAGAACTCCCAGGAGGCAATATGAAAAGAAAAGTGACTGTAACAGCAAGATTTCCCAGGTAAATAACAAGAAAGAGAACAACAGAGCTGAGTCTTCAAGAGGAGTGCAGGGAGGCTCTCAAGTCACACAGAGATCGAAGTCCAAGAAGGTCCCTCACAAAAGAGGAACAGTCCCTCTAACCAGGGAATTGATGTGGAATAAGACACTACACAAAATCTCAGGGGAGAGAGCAGTCTAGGTATTCGGACTGCTCTCCACCTTATCCAAGTTCCCCATCTTTTGTCATTCCCTCAGGCTAAGAAAAGTGAGCAGAACACAAAATTCCTAGTCCTCAGCAGGAAAAATATCTGCAATAATAAAAGAACAGAGTTCAGTAGTCACTCCACTTTCACTTTGTCTGCCCAGAGCTACCCAAACAACATCAAAATGGAGAGAATGTCCCAGAAACTGCAAATATATAATACACCGTATTAGGATTCTCAGAGAAACAGAACCAATAGGAGACAGGGTGGGGGTGGGAGGGGATATGTGTTTGTGTGGAGGAGAGGAGAAAGAGAGAGAGAGATTGATTTTAAAGAGTCTATTAAGGATTTTAAAGAATTAGCTCACATAATTGTGGGGGTTGGCAAATCTGAAATCTGCAGGGTATCTTGGCAGGCTGGAAATACAGCAAGAAATTGATGTCTTGAGTCCAAAGGCAACCTGGAGGCAAGAATTCCTGCTTCCTTGGGGGCCTCAGCCTTTTTCTTTTAAAACCATCAACTGCTTGGATGAAGCCCACCCATGTAATGAAGACTGTAATGATTTTACCCAAAGCCTACAAATTTAAACATTAATCACATATAAAAATACCTTCATGGCAACATTTGGAGCTGTGTTTGACCAAACAACTGGGCAACATAGCCTAGCAAAGTTGACACATAAAATTAATCATTAATAAACACACACACACCGAGCCACCTAGAATAATAATACTAGTTGACAGTCATTGCCTGTGCTAGACACTGGTCTTTACAGTTCACATGTATTTACTCATTTAATTCCCACAGCAACCATATGAGGTAAGTACTATTTATTATCCTATTTGACAGACTAGAAAATCGAGACAGTATGCTTAAGTAACTCGCCCAAGGCCACATGGCTAGCAAGTGGCTAAGCCAGCATTAAAATTGGTGGCACTCGCTCAAAACTCATTCACCGTACCACTGAACAAGAAGAAAATGTAACTCAGGAATCAGAAGGATATTCCCTCAATTACTTCATCCTAAGAACATCTTAATAAGAACCTGAATACAATAAAATAAGAGCATACCCACAAAAAATAAAGCAACCAAATGAGATGAAAAAGGAAACTACTAGTCCCTGAGAAGAAACTGGGAGACTAGGCAACATGATCATGGAAATAATAAGTAAATTAGAAACAGCAAGTCCAGAATAGACAAAAGTGAACTACTGGCACAAAGAAGAAAGAGTTAAGATAATCTAAGTGAATGTAGATGAAAAGGGCAAAGAATTAAAGCAATCTGGAGGAACATTAGAGGCATGAAATATTATTCATATTATAATGTTACATAAATACACATATCAGAATCCAAAGAAAAAAACCATAGTATTCTTGAATTAGAATTTCAAAGACATAATACAATAGAATTTCCCCAAAATGAAGGAAGAGAATAATCTGCAAAACAAAAGCAGTTCGCGACACTTCAAGAAAATTAGATGTAAACTCATCAACAAGACATAGCCTAATTGAACTACTGAATGTCAAGTATAAAGAAAGAATCCCTCAGATATTCAAGCAAAAAAGCAAAATACATAGAAGCAAGGGGAAAAACTGCTCTACCTCAGAATTCTCCATAACACCGAATTCCATAAGACAGTGGAGTACTGTCCACAAAGTCTTGGGAAAATGAAATGCAATTTTAAAATATTATAACTAATCAAGATGTCGTTTGAGCTTAGACGCCCCTGACAGACATTTACTGCATGAAAGAACTCAGGGAATGCAATGTTTGATTTCTTCCTGAGGAAAAAAAATGTGCTTGACAATGATATCCAGCCAAATAAGAGATGATTAAAAATAAACTCGAAAATGGCAAAGGTAGGTTAAAAGGCTGGTGGTGAACAATGAATTTGTTTAAATATAGAATGAACAATAGACAACTAATGAAAGTAGGGTAGTAAAACTAAATGTGAATGTTATAAACCTTCAAATAATTGAATGTTCAAATAATTGTATAACTACAAAAATTGGGAGGTGGGGGGAAGGGGGAAGTGGGAGGAAGTTTAATACCCTCATCTTTCAAAACAGAGAATAAATAGATATTGTCTAAATATCTGTTGTTTTAAATGTTATATGCTAGCCTCTAATGTTTATTCCTAAAATTTGTTTTTTTAACATTAATAGGTTCTTTTATAGAAGAAATATCTTGTGTTGAAGAAATATTTTTCATTTTCCTTTTTACTTCTACTAAAGTCAAATAAAATACAAATAACTTTCATTAAAAATACTTCCGAGGGTCTCAGCCTATTTTCATAACTTTTATTTTTCTGCCTGTTGCTCTATTCTTCTAACAATACAATACGCATAGAAAGATATTCACAACGATGTTCTTTTAATGCTTACGGTGGCAATTTTGAGTTTAGAGTAATTTTAAAATATATATATTATTGAACTTTTCTGCATTGCTTTATTTCTTATAAATAATATGTCTTATTTTACAAAAACAACCAGGTGACTTTTTTCCCTTGAAAAATTGTGAGCAGTATATCAAGATGTTAACAATGGTTCATTCTGGGTTATGATAAAGTGGATGATTGTAAATTTTTCTTTGTGCTTTTCTGCAAGTTTTTAATTTACAAACACAAATAAGGATTTATTAGCTACTTACTTTTTCACCATTCTATTCTCATACATATGTATTTTATTAATATGTATATTTTCACAAATCTGATGTTCTGGGAAATAAAACAAATACAGAGCATAAATATCCCAAATAAAACAAATAAAGAAGATAAATATCTGAAACCCTGCAATGTTCAAGGAGAAAGTGTGTCAGTAAGTGCATGATCTTACTAGGAACACTAAGTTAGAAATTAATGAATGACATGGAAAAAGTGGGAAATGAATTCTTTGACCAATTTTTTATCTCATTATTGTTTGCTACTCAATCCTATGAAAGAGCCAACAAGGAAGAAATTGTGAAATAGCTGTCTTTATTGTTACTTCATACACCACATCAGCAATCAAGAAATGAACAAAAATTAACCTTAAAATGCCCCACTTTAGGTACGGAGTTTTACAAGCTGGAGAGGGATATAAATACATACTGGCTTATATTAAAATAACACAATAATAACAATTATAATAGGAGAACAAATCAAGAACCTAAAAAACAATAGTGACTAGAGGGAAGAAAGTAGAAGGACAGGGAGTGAAGCTACATTCCTTGGAATACATTATGTTTTGAATGTTTTACATTTGGAACTCTATATTTTACATAATGTTAAAGTTAAATTAAATATAAAAATCAATCCCTAAAACTCAAGAGCAAAATGAACAAATGAACCATGTGTATAAAAGTTGGTAGCATAACCATACAGAGAAAAAAATTTTAAGTGACTTTAAAACACAATAAGTTGACTCATCAGACCTAACATGGTATGTCCTAAAGACAAAAAAAAAAAAAATTGCAAATAAAATGTCTTAATCTGTTTCTAATAACCGTATTGTTAATTACGTTGGCATTGTATATTGAGATAAAGCAAATGAGTAATCATGTTGAGGTCACCAGGAACTGGGATTTTTTGGCATGGAAGAAACGGTGCAAAATAGAAGGAAAGGTGCAAGGTGAAGACCATACTATGTCCTGGTATGAATAGAAAGTGTCAGTATACATTCATTCATTCACAGTTTTATACAAACCTACACACTCATACACATTTTCAATTGTACTCATTGAAAAGGTCTTGAAACAAAGAAGAACTCAGTGGCAATATGCACCCATAATGCCCAGATTATAATCTCTAATTATCATTTCTAATTCAAAAGAAACAAGATCTCCTTAAATGCAAATCGCAGGTCTGAGACAGGAAATATACAACTTAAACCTGAAATATCTTGTCAGACCAAAAAACAAGGTCATTAAAGTCCATTTAAGGCATATTAAAAGTCTCAGGAACCAATTTGAAAAGTCACCTGAACAAATTGAGCATCTGTTAAAAGGCTTCCTTCTATCCTTCTCTGAAGGAGTAAAATACTTCAAATGTATTTCAATCCGTGAGGTCATAATAATCCTAAACTGGGGAGAGGAGGCCACATTTGAATGTGCTAACTTATAAATCATTATTTTAAAAATTGGTAAAGGGAGGTAATCAGCGTTTATCCTATCTTTCCTATACTGACTATGTCTTGGAGTAACTAAACAGCTGTTGAGAAAAAAGTTTCTCTTTATATGGAAGATAAGTCTAGCTAATAAATAAAGAATAAATGATAAAATCAGAATAACACTATTTTGAAAGTACTTATGAATGAATTACTGGATCTAGAAAATGATCATCAGTATCTGCTAACATCTCAAAGGGATAGACAACCAGATATCATGCACTTCATAACAACATATGGTCTTGTCAGAAAAACCAAACCTACATGGGATCAATCTTCAACTACCAATTAACAGGAAACAGGACAGAGGAAAAAGGTAAAAGAAACCATCAGGAGGCAATCATCAAACTCCAGAATGTAGTACACTCTACTGACCAGTTTTATCCATAAACTGCAAGGGGGCAGGGGAGAAAGAGAGGGGAGAACTATAGATTAGGGGACATTTAAGAAATATATGAACCTGGGTGGCTCCGTTGTTAAGCATCCGACTCTTGGTTTCGGCTCAGGTCATGATCTCAGGTTCTGAGATCAAGCCCCAGGTGGGGCTCTGCACTCAGCGTGGAATCTGCTTCAGATTCTCTCTCCCTCTTCAGCTTGCCCATTCTCTCATTCTCTCTTCCCCCCACCTCAAAAAAATAAATAAAATCTTAAAAAAAAAAAAAAAGAAATATATGAACCAGTGAAGTGTATGGACTTTATTACAATTCTGATTTCAACTATTAAACTCTGTGGTGGAGGGGTTTATGAAACAATGAGGAATATTTGAACATTAACCAGATAGTTAATGTTGTAAGGACTTATTTTATGTTGTTTTTAGGTGGAATAATGGCATGGTTCTGTTTTTATTTTTTTTTAATCCTTACCATTTATATAGACGATTGAAATATTTACAGTTAAAATGTATCTGGGCTTTGCTTCAAAATAATCTGAGTGGAGGGGAAATAGGAAGGGTTTGTAGGTAAAACTTGCAAATTGTTTCGAGTGAATGATTCTCTCTACTTTTGTATATAATTTCCCACATAAAAAGTTATAAAAACTGGGGTGCCTGGGTGGCTCAGTCGTTAAGCGTCTGCCTTAGGCTCAGGTCATGATCCCAGGGTCCTGGGATTGAGCCCCGCATTGGGCTCCCTGCTCAGCTGGAAGCCTGCTTCTCCCTCTCCCACTCCCCCTGCTTGTGCTCACTCTCTCACTATGTCTCTCTCTGTCAAATAAATAAATAAAATCTTAAAAAAAAAGTTATAAAAACAAAAATGGAATGCCTCACCTTGTAAGGCTAGGCCTAAAGAAATGAGATAGAGACAGGAATTTCAAAATTCAGGATTAAGAAACAGCAGATATTAGAGGAAAAAATTACTGGTTTAACTGAATTGCAAAAAAGAAGTTATTTCCTTTATGCAGTATACTAAAAACATCAGAATTAATTGAAAAATATAGTACTTACTTAGTAAAGAGAAGAAAACAACTGCACTCAAGATATGTCATCTAATTCATTTAGAGATGAAAGAAATGTGTCTGCAAGGTGAAACCATGGGCTCATGGAAAGCTCTGATTTCTGTACAGATGCTATTTGTCTAATAGTTCCCTATTGTCAATGACCGTCCAATTAGCATCTTCACTACACTTATTTTCATTTACAGGAGAAATCTATGAATGATCTGTAGAGTCCTTTATGACACCCAGGAATGATCCTGTACACTGCCTTGCCGGTTTCTTAGTCTTCAGCGAGAAAGGGTAGGAGAGAAGCGAACACGTCCTCTTCCAACCCCTGCTCCTGGATGTGCAAAGGAAGAGGATTTTGCTAGCTTGCGACAAAAGATATCCTAGAATGGCACTGATATAAAAGTGCTACGTGTATTGCCACGTTTAAATTCTCCTTCCTCCAAAATGTAAAATAAATCTGCTTCCATCGTCTGAAATGCTATGGGACTGAAAATCCTTTTGTAACGCTGGAGAAACGCCAGTATTGTAGCTGATTTGGGAGAAGGATGCTCTGCTCATAGAAGAAACACTTAAGACACTTTGCCGATGAAATAGAAGGGGAATAAAAAGCCTCTCCCCCCGCCCCCATTGAAATGCTCTTCTTAGCATGATTTCCGACGACAGTATCTTAATACCTCAAGTTATTTGGCCATCCTTAAAAGTGCAGCTTATCCTGACGAAAAGTTGCGGAAGTCCGAGGAATGAGTCACTTTGCTCAATTTTGATGAGTAATTTCAGGTGTCAGGGAACCGCGTTCCGAAGAAGGAGAGGGGAGGGGGCGTCAGATCCGCAGACGGAAGAAGACTGGACGCTCGGGATTGGATGGCGAGATCTTGATTTTCCTAAAATTGCGTCATTTCGAACCCAATTGGGTCCAGATGTTTTGGGCACCGACGGGTTACCGTCTCGGAAACTCTCAATCAGACGCAAGCGAAAGGAGAAGAGGCGGTTAATTAAATATTGAGCAGAAGGTCGCGTGGGGAGCGTGTCACGTGGTCCTCGAGGCGCGTCGAGCCTTGGATAAATGCCGCGCCGCACCGAGCGGGCAAAAGAGCGCGCCGCATCTGCTTGCTCCACCGCCGCGCCGCCCAGAGCGCCGAGCGCCCCGCGTGCGCTCCGAGCAGCCAGACGAACCCTGCCCGCCTGCTCTCCGCGGTAAGTGCCCGCCCCGCGCATCGCTCCGAGGTGACGGCTGGCCGCTGGGGCGGCGGACAGCGGGCGGACAGCGGAGGGACATCGAGGAACGGGGATCCCAAGTGCCAACGTCCCTCTTTGTTTTCCACCGACAGAGCCTCGCGGCTTGAAGGTGTGGATTGGTGGATGGGGGCTGAGGGAGTTGGGATCCAGGGAGAAGGGGATGTGAGAAGCTTGGGGGCATGGTTTTCTTTCCTGAAAGGTACAAGGTATGCTTTAGGCTTGTTATCCCCTAGGGTTTTTATCTTGGTTCAATCGGCCCCGACTTGCGTTGTGGGACCAAAAATTATGCTGTCCCAACTCTTGGATAGCCATCCCCAATGTTTCTCTCCTCGGTCTCTTCTTCCCCGTTCTTCCCAGAAATCCAACATGAAAATCCTCGTGGCATTGGCCGTCTTTTTTCTCGTCTCCACTCAACTGTTTGCAGAAGAAATTGGAGCCAACGATGATCTGAATTATTGGTCCGACTGGTCCGACAGCGACCAGATCAAGGTGAGACCCAGCCGGAGCCGTTCTTCCTGGCCTCGGGAGCTGTCACTTCCCTGAAGATCGCGTTCTAGTTAGCCTGGCAGGTGCCGCGACCGCGACCAGAGGCGGTGGAGGGGCGCAGGGAGGGGGTGGGGTTGTAAAGGAACACCATTCCCTGGGTCCCCGCACGAGATTTTGTGCCCACGATCCAAGTTTCCCCCCGGGGGCTGCACCGTCGGGTCTCGGGAACTCCCTGGAGGAATGATGCCCTCCCTGATGAGCCCGGGGTCCTCACAAGGCTGGAAACCTCACAAGGTTTCATCCCGGGGTAACGGGGATTTCGGGGACTCCAGTCGAGCTGCAAGGACCAGGCATTTGGAAACGCTGGGGAGGGGCAGAAGGGGGCGCGCCGGACGCTGGTAAAAGCGGGCACAAAGGACAAGCTGCTGGGGGCTTCGAGGGGCGAGGTGGGTGGAAAGCTAACTTCCTGCCCTGACTTTTATTTTACCGACCAGAGGACCGAGCCGCAAGTTTGCCTTTACAAGGCTCGCAGGCTGTTGGTGCAAGGGAGCGCGCCTCGAGGGAACAGTAAAAGTGGCGCGGTGCAGGTCTTTAGTAAAGCGTTGTCATTCCTTCCCCGCTCGCGACACACACCTGTGCGCATTTAGGGCGGCCAGGCGTCTCCAAAGCCCGCGCCAGAATCAAGAGCAAGTCAGGTGGCGGCGCGGCAGACGAGTGGGGCGGGGGTCCCCAGGCTCTGCAAAGAGCGGATAACGCGCGGGGTGGGGGACGCCGCGCCTCCGGCTAGCCCGCGAGAGCGGGGCTCGCGGACACGAGTTCTGCCGGGAGGGGTGGAGGAAGAGAGCTCCCGGGCTGGGACCCCACTCAGCCCTCGCGTGGGGAAACCCGGCCTTCTCTCGCCTTCCTGCGGGGCTGGGTTTTCGGGTTTTCCGGCCCTGGCGCCGCCACCGCCCGCCTCCGAGCTTCGCCCAGGGCTGGCGCTCACCATTGGAATGACTCGGGTTTCCCGGCGCCGCGCGCTTGTTGCCTACACGCCCGTTTGTCTGTGCGTCTGTCCCCCAGGAGGAGCTGCCCGAGCCCTTTGAGCATCTTCTGCAGAGAATCGCCCGGAGACCCAAGCCTCAGCAGTTCTTCGGATTAATGGGCAAACGGGATGCTGGTGAGATGGGCAGCCATCCCTCTCTCTGTCTCTCTGAGCAACCTGCCCGGTCTCCTCGCTCACTGCTTCTCAGAGCACCCAGTCTCTCTTGCTCTTTGAGTAGAAATTTCCATCCTAAAATGGAATATATCCCCGGGGAGCGACTCTGGCCCTCACCCCACTAACACACGCACATGCCTTCGGAGGGAGGGCGAGATCCGTTGCGGCGGCGCGTGCCCCCACACAATTAGAGTGACCCCAATCAAGAACAGGAAGCAGCCTTACTAGCTGAGTGCTCCCTTGACTGAAGATCCAAACTGACAAAGGGGGAAGGCGCGGGTCCTCCAGGGGGTAGTACTCAGAATGGTCTAAGTGCCTGTGGAAACCGATTTTAGACCCTTGGGGTTAGATTAGATTTAGCTCCCTAATGTCTCATGATAGAAATACTCAATTTCCTTGCATTTATCACACCATCAGCGGAACGTGTAAACAGTTAATGCCAATTCATCTTTTGTCAGATTCCTCAATTGAAAAACAAGTGGCCCTGTTAAAGGCTCTTTATGGTAAACATTTCTATAAATCTTTATTTTACTATTGTGAACGCATATGTAGGAAAAGTGAAGAAAAATTTTTTATGGGCTCAAATACAGATTCTTGATAATGCCTGTTTAGTAAAAGTAGAGACTTGTATCCCTCTCTCCTGAGTGTCAAATGGTGGTCCAGCTTGGAGATGTGTTTCTTATAAGAAAACAGGTGGTGTGGCCTAACAGTTATTGTTAGGCCTCAGGGGTCTCATAGTCCTGGGTTTGAATCTGTGGCCCATAGAAAGCACTTAAAACTATTCCTTTTGGTTGCTATTTTGTTTTTATCATTAATAATTTGGTTAGCATTTATGGTTCTACTATATTCCTCATGATAGTACATGAATGGGAAATGTTATATGTTTTAAGAACCAACTTATTTTATAATTCTCTTCTGAAAATATAAGGTAGCATCTTTAAAATAAATCTATTGCCTTTGCTAACTTTCTCTTTCTTTCTTCTAGGACATGGCCAGATCTCTCATAAAAGTAAGTTTCAAATTATTTTGACATTTACCAAATGCAAACATAAATTAGATTGATCTTCATTTTATATCTTATTTTCTGTTATAACTTAGGGCCTAATACTTTTAATTAAGACAGTATAAGAATGGAGGAGACTCATATTAATTACATCCAGAGCATGATTTTTTACAGCTCTGTTTTTTAGACCTAGATGCTTACCAAAATGATGCATTATGTTAAAAATCCTTTAACTCCTAGCTAAATTGTTGGTGAATTCCTGACCCACAGAAACTGTGAGATAATAAATATTTGTTGTCGCTTTAAGCTGCTAAAAAAAAAAGAGAGAGAGAAAGAAAAGAAAAGAAAAGAGAGAGCTCCAGAAGAAATCCTTTAACTCCTATACATTGTTAGTTATGGATAAGAATTTCAGTCCTGGGGTAAAAATTCCTCTCCCTATTCACCCCTCACCCTCTCCTACCCCCCAACGCTTCCACTGCAAAAACAAAAACAAAACAAAACAAAACAAAAACAAAGCTTTTATAGGTATCTCTTAACATTTCAGTATGCTGGATCTCTTGACAATACCATGTATTAGGGTAATCCAGCAGCCAATTAAGGAGATTGAGTGAAAGAGCAGAGAATCCATAGTAAAGGTAAAGACAGAAATGCAGTTTTTTGGTCCCATAATTGAATGGGGACCCTCAATCTATCAAAGTACAATGAAACATTTCTTAGGGCAGTAGAGATGGCCGAGTTATGACACTTGACATTCATTTGATCCCGGTTTCCCAGTTAATGGAACTCGAATTGACGGGAAGTCCCATGGGTCCATCTCAATCAGATGCATTTACCCCAGGATCCACCCACACCTCCACTTGGATTTTGGTTCACTGGTTGGCAGAGAAGGTCACATTAAAATAGCAGTCTTATTCTCAAATAATACAGTATAAAGCAAGAGACCTTTCCCCACTAGAGTTGAAATAGTAACCTTTTTCATAAGGCTTCATCTTTGAAAATAAATAAATCTTATTCATATTTAAGTTCTAAAGATTTGACTTTCAAGAGAATTATATATAGCAAAATTCTGTGTAATGAAAGTAAATGTACTCTATTAATGTCAAAATTAACACACTTTTCCAAAAGTATTTTTAAAAATCCAATAAAATAAAAATAGTGACCTTTTAGAAGTTTATAATCATCAGGTGCAGGGATCTGACTTAACTAAGGTTCAGTTCCTGAGAAATACAACATAGTAACACAAGGACATACAGTTGGATATTTCTGTCACACGACTGTGAAATTGACTCCCTAAAAACCAAAACTAGCTTAAATAGCAGCAATATTTAAAACATTGTATATAAACAGGTAAACTGTAATATACATAAAGTATACTTGCTAATAATTATAGAATTAAGAAAAGTGCTTTCATTGTATTGTTTTAATGTCATTTGTAAGACTTATTAGAAATCTTCATTTCTTCAGGCTCACCAAAACTTGAAATGGTTATATATTTATTATATAGGCATATATTCTAAAGCTTGCTTTTCTTCGGTACTAGTTATAACAGTTTATTTCCTCAAAGACATACATATTAAAATACCCCTAAATGTATTTTTCCAGGGCATAAAACAGATTCCTTTGTTGGACTAATGGGCAAAAGAGCTTTAAATTCTGGTATGTATAAAACTATGACTGAAAATAGACAGTAACTTAAATCTATTATTTTCTTTCTAAGGCATAGTTTTCAAAGTACTGAAAAGGAATGATAAATTTAAAATGAGTACTTATGGTGAAAAAAAATCTAATTGCAATAAATAAATCCAAGAATTTATTTGCAGCTGATTAAGCTAATCTCACCTAGGATGCATCTTTCTTTCTCAGACTACCAGCCTTACCAGTGTCTGCCCCATTTAATCATTACCTAACCTGAATCCTTGGGCTAGTCTAGTACTTGTTCCCTTATATTTGTTACATAAGCCACACTGAACTTGACTGAACTAAGCAGTGAAAGGTTATGTGGGAGATAAGACCAATTTTCACTTACTACCGAGGTCATTCAAAAGGCTTATATGACATTACATCTGGCAGTCTTCCAGCACAAAAGTAAACAAATAAAGAAAACAAACAAATCCATTTATACTTTATGAAGTTATAAAAGCTCAAACTCGAAATATCCTGATGGATGTTTGAGAGTATGGGAAAAACACAGTCCATTCCAGTGCTTTTGAAAAGGAGCACGATCAAGTCATCCTGGGGAATTATAATCAGTTCTGGCTGTAAACCCTCACAGGGAAGGGGTGCCACAATCCTTCTAACCCATCTTAATCCCCAACAAGTCTTTCTCTTGACATAAAGCCTGCCTATTTCCTTTCCTCTCTGTAGTTCCCATCGTCTGTGTAAAAATGCCACATACCTATATCCAAAAACCCATTCATCGTACCATTTTCAAGGTTAAATAACCCCTATATCATTTTCACAGAGACTGATTTTTTTGTAAAGCACATTCAGTCTTTTATAGTAATTAGCTTAGGTTCCTTAGGAAAGCTATTCAAACTCCTTTTATTTTACCTTTAGTGAAAATAGAATTATAGTATTAATGAAGTAATTAATTAGAAAGTAACCAGCTGCCTTATCTGTTTAGGATATTTCAGGTTTCTAGAAAATCTGTAACTAAGCAGTGCTGGCTTAATTATCTGGAAAATTCATGCAAAAAATGATGTATCCTACCATTGGTTCTCTACCTTCCAAATTTAGACACTATGCTTGTATTTCTTTTTCAGTAATTCGGGGGACGCTCAAGTATAAATTTTTTTTTTCAAGTTTAAATTTTAAAGAAGTGGGCGCCTGGGTGGCTCAGTTGGTTAAGCGACTGCCTTCGGCTCAGGTCATGATCCCAGGGTCCTGGGATCGAGTCCCACATCGGGCTCCCGGCTCAGTGGGGAGCCTGCTTCTCCCTCTGACCCTCTCCTCTCTCATGCTGTTTCTCTCTCGCTTGCTCTCTAATAAATAAATAAATAAAATCTTTAAAAAAAATTTTTAAAGAAGTTACCAGTGTGCCTCATGAAAAACTTTAAATTATTTTATTAATATATATTATCCTCCAGCTTTTGGAAATGGAATGTAAATTTAAACCACACTGGCTTTACTTGTAACAAAAGTGTGCGCTATCCCTTCTATAACTGTGGTCTTCTTGATAACTCTATTAGTCATCAACTTTTTATTGCCAGAACTGACACAGATTTCAGAACATGGCTAACTTTACAAATAATATGGATACTGTGATTTCTACAGATTAAATGTTATTAAATGTGTGCAAAGTAATAATGTAATTATCAGTAAATTGAATCACTATAATGAGTCAAGATCAATAGAATCACTATAATGAGTCAGGATCAATTTATGACTACATCTTCACTCCTCCATTTTAAGAAAATAGAAAAGGAAGAAACAGGCAAAAATGTATGTACATTCAATCAGAGATCTTTTCATATGATCAATTGAGGCAAGGTTATGATTGTGTCCTGGTATGTGTTAAATTCTGGTATGTATAAAACCATGACTGAAAATAGACAGTATCTCAAATTTGTTATTTTCTTTCTAAGGCATAGTTTTCAAAGTACTAAAAAGGAATGATAAATTTAAAATGAGTACTTATGGCAAAAAAAAATCTAATTGCAATAAATAAATCCAAGAATTTATTTGTAGCTGAATTTATCTGTAGGCTGTGTCCTACAGCCATCTGATTCTTAACCTTTTGTGGTCACAGACTCCTTTGACAGTCTGAGAAATGTAGAAACCTGCTTTGTGGAGAAACCCCCATTAGCTTATAAACATAAAAATCTACATACAGTTTCAGAGGGTTCAAGAACCAGATACAAAACTTTGCTTCCCGTGAAGAGGATATTCTGTTCCAGCTAACACGAATCCGTCTTTGGTTACTTTACATTAGCATTCACCTTACTTCTCTGAGGAACAGAATCATGTTACCTAAAGCTTGTCAGGAACGGAACTCGTGCTAGTCAGTCCTCCTCCTAATACAAACAAAGCAGGATGAGAAATGGACTGTTTCCTTCCTTGAGAACTGCCCGAATTGGAGTTCAGACTGGTCCGCCCTGGAAGCACATATGTGATTGGCATAAAGCATTCAGCTTATCATGAACCTAGTGTTGGATGCTAACTGGGCGTCTGCTCAGTAGGGAAATGGGAGAGTGCTCACCCTACAGCCCTCACCTACCTCCTCTCTTAACAGATCTTTCTCACTGAAAAAATTGTTTAGAGTGGCATCTATAATTCCTACCTAACTTCCACAGTTCTTCCTATTGTTTTTGTTTAAATTCAGTATTTTATACAGGACATATGAATTTTAAAAAGCAACATAGTTTCACTAAAATGTAAATCTAAGTATATAAATTAACTAAAATGATGAATAATATACTTTAGTAGTCTTATCGCAACAGTCTGATCCTTGCCCTTTTGTGGTTACAGACCTCTTCGAAATTGCATATCATATCATCATATCATATCATATCATATCATATTATCATAATTTCGGCTTTTTTTTTTTTTAGTCCGGATAGTCAAAGTACTTAAATTACTTGCTAAGTCTATGTTAAATACTTTTGGAGGCAGTGATTAATCTTCCACAGGCCATTAGGGTGCTGGGAGGTAAGTTAAACTGTTATACGTGGATGGCACAATTGCCCTACCCACCGACGACAATGTTGTTTTTAGTTTCAAGGACAATCCCTCATTGGGAGGTATCCCCAAGACAGGAGGAGACCTCTACACCATTCAGTGTACTCCTGTAACAGGAACCAGCCAACCCTTTCTGTAAAGAGCCAGATAACAAATATTTTGGATTTTGTGAGCTGTGCCGTCTCAGGAGCAACCACTCCGATCCGTCATGTTAATGCCAAAGTAGCCATAGACAATACATAAATGAGTGGGTATGGCCACGTTCCAATAAAATATTCTTTTCAAGAAAAGGTGGTGGGCTGGATTTGGCCCATGGCCTGTAGTCTGTTGACTCTGTCCTAGAATAAAAGTCTCACATTTTGCTTTCATCCTACTACTATTCCTACTCTATACTTCAGGCATTATCCTTTATATAAATCACCGTGCTTGAGAAAGTTGTGGAGAATGACCACTGCAGTAGATGGTGGAACTATGCTTTGGGGGCACCAAGTAAATGGCAGATGGCCTGAGTAACCAAGGATTCTGTGGTTAGATCACTTCCAATCGGGACAGAGACGGAGGCAAGATTGGAGGATGTGCAAAGAAAGCTCTTAGAAATACTTCAATGGAGAGGGGAAAGTCATTAATGAGTTTTTAATAAATTACAGTGTGTCTTGAAGTTTATTTAACGTTCTCGGTGAATCCTCTTAAAAAACCCTCTGCCTTTTCTTTGTTCTCAGTGGCTTATGAAAGGAGCGCAATGCAGAATTATGAACGAAGACGCAAATAAATCCCCTCATGTGTAATTTATTGAGCTTCATGTGTGTCAGTGGCCAATGAAAGGTAACATGAGACCTGCACCATGAGGAATAATTATTTATTTAATAATCATTGTTTTGAGTGGAAAACTAAAAAAAAAAACTGTTTATTTTTCATATTGTGCCAATACGTGCTGTGAAAGTGTGTTATAATTCTAATGTGACCCCCTCAGACGTAGAAATCAGTGGGCATTTCTCAACAAAGCACAGTGTTCAGTGAAACTGAAATATGTTCTTCAAAGAAAGAAATCATCTTGGTTTCCTGGAAGCAGTCATGTCAGCCACTGATGAAGGAGAGGGATCTCACAGACAGGCTTATGCTTCCTCTGTTTTCATGGTGGAAATGTGCTAAGATTTGGTATCAAAGTGTGTCCCTGCAGCATGTGTCATGTGTTGTGACTTAAATAGAGATGTTTTACAAGTTTTCACGTGATTCTACGGTCTTCATTTCATTGTATAATGTGTTGTGATAGTTAACATTTTAAATAAAAGAAAAAATATCTTGAGAATTGGGTTTTATTCTTTCATTAATATTTATGTCACACCAGCACACGTTCTTTTAGTAGATGAAATATGTTCAAAGCTGTTTTGGCTGCTCAATAGTGAAACGTAAAGCTACTAAATTTCTTTCTTAAGGTAAATGACTACAGTGTAATCTCAGTTCCTCTCTCTCTCTCTCTCTCTCTTACACACACACACACACACACATGCATGCACTTTTGGGGGGGGGGCAGAGGTCAGTCATTTGGCACAAGATCATCCATGAGGAAAACGATTACATTTTGGAATCCAAAGAGTAGAGGATAAGTTCTGTTGATGCATGCCCATGATTTCCTTTTACAAATAGGATAATAATCTGTCTTAGAGATGCATTCCACTGGTTATTTCCTTGTTGGATAAAACATCAGCACACTACCATTTAAGCCCTGCTTAGAGCCCAGGTATAAATGTACCAGTGTGTTATTCACACTAGAATTAAGACACCAAATTGCAAAAGATGATGCAGAAAGATGGGGGTTGATTGATAATAGGGCATCACCCCCATAATGAAGACAAGAGCACTTTTCTAGCATTTCTAAGGAGGCCTGTGAATTGCTAACACCCATTACACTCTCCAGCTGAAGCATGTGCATCAGGAATAAATACAGAACAATCAAGGGGAGGCTGTTGTGTATTTGTTTAAGGGGAAGGATTGGTAAGTGTCCTTGGAACTGTTTTTGGATTACATAGAGGGTGTGGAAGATTGACAAGTGGTATAAAGACCACTTGAAGACAGACTAAAACTCCATGACCTTAGCCTGGATTGGTGACTATTGTTGATCAATAGTTTGATCAATATTGTTGATCAATGGTTAAACTCATTGTGGGACAGAAGAGCTAAAGCATATTTTAAACTTTATATTTTTAAATAAAAATTTTCTTTTTAAAAAAACTCTAACAAGGCTGCCTGGCTGGCTCAGTTGGAAGAGTAAACGACTCTTGGTCTTGGGGTTGTGAGGTTGAGCCCCACGTTGGGTGTAGAGATTACTTAAATAAATAAACTTTAAAGAAAAAAACCTCTAACAATCTCATTTCCTTACTACACAATACATTGAAATATTTCAAAATATAAATGATAAGCAAAATGGAGGTCAGAGTCATCTAGAGCCCCACTCTCTAATAGTAATGTTTAATACTCTATTTAAGAATAATAATTGCAATTTATAAATTATATAAATTCATAAATCAGGGTCAGAGGTTCTAATGTGAGAATGTGAGAGGAGTCAGTATTAGAAAATGATTATAAGGGGAAATAGCAGAACAAATTAATATCTTACAATGAGATTGATTAAGCAAACTGGCGTACTGACACAATTGAATATTTTGCCATCATTTAAAATGGCATTACGTGTTTAGTGACGTGACGTGTGCATATATAGTATATTGTTAGGCACAAAGCAATATTCCTGCAGTATATATACATATATATTTCTGCATAGATGTCATAACAAGAAGAAACAATGTAATGGATGAGTGTGGGGTTCAGAGTCCAGCTGCATGGGTTTGAATCCTGACTCCATCACTTGAGGCCGTGTGATGAAAGGCAAGTCCTTTAACTTCTTTCTGCCTTATTATCCTCATCCCTAAAACTGGATTAATACTATGCACTACCATGCATACTGGACAGTATCCACTACAGAGCTTAGCTGAGGGTTGCGGAACAGGATACCTGTAAAGCTTGGAGCTCGGTCTCTGGCACACAGCAAATATTCAGTGAATGTTACTTGTTGCCGTTGCTAGCTACTCTCCCAAATGCCAGTGAGAAAATTAGCACTGTTTTTTAGCAACTGAAATATTTTTTAATAGGCGCACGGAAGAAGCAGCAGCATGGGGTGGTTTTTATATAGCCACTACCCAAATTAAATCTAGGGTTGTATCACAAATGGCTATGCTCTGTGCTGTGCATTGCTCACTAGACAGTCCCTGTGGCCCCTACTGTCTCTGAGATTCTATAAATCTCTGCAGCATGAGCCCAGAGTGCTGCATAAAATCCTGTATCAGGGGGACTGCATTCATGCCTGCTTGCCCTCCAGGCCCAAAAACCCAGCAACAGCATCAATAAGGAAAGGGAGAGGAACTCCTGTGCTACGTGTGTGCTCATGAAATCGTTACTATTACTCCCCCTCTGTAGCATGGTCCCTTTAACAAAAATAAGCTTTCTTCACCTTTATTCTTTCTTAAGTATTTTATTCTGTTCTGAAAAAGCAAGAAGATGAATCTAAATAGTTACCCAACTACTTTATATTGCTTTGGCTTTTTCTCTGTTTTCTCGTTTGGCTTTGTTTGGGTTCGGGACAAGGGCAGCAACAAATGACACTCCAGCTAAGTAATTTGAGGAGAAGTGAATAAAGGGACTAATTACAAAGATGTAGGCAAGTTGTAGAGAAGCCAGCAATGGGATGTGGGTCTCCAGCCTGGCACCCCTGGGAGCCACTGCTGCCCCAGGCCTGAAGGACCAAGATGAGGACGTGAGGGTCTCTGTGTGCAGAGGACCACCTGGCAGGTGTTGTCTTCAGTAGGAGGACAGAATCAACACAGGGTAGTCAGATATCTGGGGGGGTGGAGGGGGGTAGTGCTAGGAAAGGCCAGGGAATAAATATCCCAATCTCACTGACCTCCTGCTGGGCAAACCCAACCGGAAACAGAGGGCTTGGGGCCCTCGATGCTGTCCACACCATTGAGCAGCATAGACAGGGCACCAGAGCAGGTGGAAAAAGCTGATGGGTGCATTTGGAAGTAGAAAAGATGTCTGGGGCGCCTGGGTGGCTCAGTTGGTTAAGCGTCTGTCTTCAGCTCAGGTCATGATCTCACGGCCCTGGGATGGAGCCTGTGTCGGGCTCCCTGCTCAGCAAGGAGCCTGCTTCTCCCTCTCCCTTTGTCCCCTCATCCTCCATTCTTGCTCTCTCTCTTGTTCCCCTCTCTCTCTCAAATAAATAAATAAAATCTTAAAAAAAAAAAAGAAAAGGAAGATGTCCAATGGATTATGTATGACATTATTTTGAATCCAAAAACAAGACTAATATGCTGAAATTCAAATAGAGAAAATTATAAAGTAAAAATCAGTCTTCCTCTGGACACCCCATTCCATTCCCTTGAAATATAGTTTCATATGGACCCATCCAAACACACAAACAAAAATAACATTAATTTGAGCATATGCTGACATCTGTTTTTTTGTTCTGTTTTTTTTTTTTGTTTGTTTGTTTGTTTGAAATCTCCTTGTTTTAACACCAAGTCATTATTATTTCTTAAGTTATATTTTAAAAGAAATTAATAAGGACATTGAGATTTGTGAAAAACAGAGTAAGGACTTTTGGTGGACCAAAAGTTATCCAGATCCTTAAGAAAGAAAACACACAGAGAGCCACAGTGGTAAGCCATCGTCCCAAGGAGTCATGGAGGCTTCAGAAAAAGGTGCCAATCCTAGAATAGGGAAGTGACTGTTGCAGAACACAGACTTCTCATCAGCAACCCTGAGTGCTATAAGGTAAGGGAACAAAATCTAAAAATTCTTAAGGAAAAAAATTATCTAGTCAAACTATCCTTTAACAATGAGAATGAATTTGTGAAAGGAGAAAAACCAACCAAATCCTGTTAACTTAAGCCTTTATTAAAATCATCACAATAGAACAACCCAAGATAGCTATGTTACTGGAGAGCAGACAGCCTAAGGAATTGCTATGTTAAATTGGTGAAGGTCAAAGTTTTGCTATATTCTGAGAATTAGTCACTGTTCTGATTCTCAGAAGATATAGGGAACTTAAGCTGCATTAGTCAGGGGACAGGATATGGGGCCTGCAAGAGTGGAGCTAAAGCTTTAGCAGCTCTTTTTCAGTTTGGATGTAGTAGGAGTGGTGAGGAGGAAGAGGTGAAGACCAGATCTTGCTAGAGTCAGTGGAATAAATTCAGCCATTCAGCTTCTTTCATGAATTAAGGACATTTTCAAACATATAGGACCTCAGAAAGTTTACCATCCACATTCTTTGAAAGAACTGTTATATTATTTCAGCAAGAAGAAAAATAAATCTGGGAAAGAGTAATGAGTAACAAACACAGCAACAAAGAAATCATTTGAAACAACATTGCTGAACTGAAATCAGTGTGTGTGTTAAACCATCTGGAAATAAAACTCTATAAGATGTCAACATGAGAGTTAGTTGGGGGAAAAAGGAGAGTGTAAAAGGGAATAAATGCATGTTAAATTTCTTGTGTTATTGAAATGAAGGGTAGAACATAGATGTATTTGACTCTAGACTTTTGAAAAAGAAAATGTAAGTTTCTTATATGAGCTAAAAATGTGCACAAGCTGAACAAAAAAGAACAGATGAATGTACAACTATCAAAACAGAAGAGGGGAAATGTTGCAAAACAAAATCTAACCAAAAGAGACAAGAAAGCCTTAATTTTTTTTTTTTTTTAGCAGAGTGCCCAGGTGGCTCAGTCAGTTAAGTGACCAGCTCTTGGTTTCAACTCAGGTCATGGTCTTGGGGTCCTGGGATCAAGCCCCACACCAGGCTTGGTGCTCAGCCCAGAGTCTGCTTGAGAATTCTCCCTCTCCCTCTGCCTGGCCCCCCACTCATGCACACATATGTACACACTCTATCTCCCTCTCTCTCTAGAATGGGTGAATAAATCTTTAAAAAAAAATGTTTAAAAAAATTTTAGCAAATAAAAAAACAGAAAAGACTATGGTAAGAATAAATCAAAACCTATTCATATTTATGACAAATGTGAGCAGTTTTATCAGACCTATAAAAGACAGAGACTATCAAGTTGGTAAAAAAGAAAATCCAGCTATTCTTATTTACCAGAATCAAATCTGAAAAAAAATAATGTAGAATTGTTGAAAGTAAAGAGATACTAAAAATTACCTGCCAAAGTACTAACACAATGATTTTAAAGCAATATTACCACCAGACAAAACAGAATTCAAGGTGAAGATTCCCAGGGGATCAAGAAGGATACTTAATATTGATAAAAGGAGTAATCCACTAAAAAGATATTAACAGTAGTGAACCTTTATAAATATGAGCTATGTTCAAAATATATAAAGCTAAAGCTAACAGAAATATTTAAAAGTATTAAAAATGTACACATCTTTAATAATCATGACAGACATCACAGTGTTTTGGTAAACAACAGATTAGTCAAAAAGTAAACAAGGATAAGAAGAATTCGGTAACATAATTAGGAATCTTCCTCAAATAAGCATACAGAGAATTAAGACAAGTAGACACACACAATTAAGAATCTTCATAAAATAGACACACTTTCTAAAAATATATGTGGAACATTCAGAAAATTGAGCAACAAGACACAACTGAACTCAAAAAATTCTAAAATATCCCTCTCATATAAGCCATAATTGCATATGACACTGCCAAAAGAATAAAAAATCAACATGTTGCCAGAAAATCCATGTGGCAGAAAAGTTTGGGACAGACTCCCAAATAACTCTTGAGATAAAGGAAAAAACAAAGAGATAGCTTACAAAATACTTTGAACTGAATAACCATGTGGGTCACAGGTTTCCAAAGCTATCCCTACATGTGGAGATTTGCTAGAAGGACTCAGGGGACTCAGCAGATAGTTGCACCCATGGCTAAGATTTACTACAACAACCTAGTAAAGCCACACAGTGGGTCATAAGGGAAAAAGATATAGGTGGTGTCTGGAGAAATCTATGTGTAGGTTTCCTTATGCCCTCTCTCTCCCCATGAGGGGTCACAGAGAGTGCACTCTTTTCCCAGTAACAAGAATACAGCAGTAAGTATGAGATGTTTCTGCTCAGGGAGGCCCATTAAAAACTCAGCGGCCAAGGTTTTTATTGGGGTCTGGTCACATAGGCACTCTCTACCTAGCACATTCCAAAATTTTAGACTCCCAGAAAGAAAGCAAATGTTTAGCATAAAACACCTTATTTGTACAAATAGTTTAGGCACAGTGAGCTACCCTTATCATAGAGGGAAAGTTTTTATATATAAGTGAAGGAATGAGCTTACCACACAAGTTGCCAGACACCAGCCAAGGGTCAAGCTTGCAAGCAGGCCTTTTCAAGAATCTCAAGCCTGCTCTGTGAACTAGTTTTTGCAAAACATGTATGACCTCTGTATCAGAACTTGGGTATGGAACCAGAGAAATTCTCAGGAAGAAATTTATAGCCATAAGTGAATTTGCCCCCAAATAAAGGGGGCTGAAATTTAATGAAAAAGATTTCACCAAAAGACACTGAAAAGAACAACAAAATAAGTCTAATGAAAGCAGAATGAAGGAATTAAGATTAAGCCAGATATTAATGAAACAAAGACTATAAGAACAAACACAAAATAATAGGCTTGATCAGTAACATAAATCTTAGTTGTTCAAAAGAAAAAAATTTTAAGATAAAACTTTGGAAATCTATAGTTAAGAAAAAAGAAACAGAAGGTAAAACGATGTTGACAGGAAAACAACCATAGGTACACAGGAGTTTGAAAATTATTAAGATAATTCTATATAAAATTCTGTACCAATGAATGCAAAAATATCCATGAAAGCATATTTTTGGATATTACAAATTATAAATATTGAAGTTAGTTAAAATAAACCAGTAACTGTGAAAGGATTTATAGTTAAACTCATTAACTACCCCGACCCTGACAAACACACACACTGATACTCAAAAGACAGTAGTGCATCAACTAAATATCAACTAAGTAGAATATCAAGTAAAACTCCAGAACTAGGAAAACAGGTCAGGTTAATGATCCAACACAATTAACAAGTTTGGTCTAATCCTTAAAGAAATGATCCAATTCATTCAATAATAACCACCTAACTCTAAAGATTCCCCCTCAAAACTGTTAGAACTAACAAATGAATTCAGTGAAGTTGTAGGATACAAAATCAACATACACAAATCAGTTGTGTTTGTATACACTAACAATGAAGTATCTAAAAAAGAAATAAAAAAAATAATCCCATTTATAGTAGCATGAAAAACAATAAAATTCTTAGGAAGAAATGTGACCAAGTAGCTGAACAATCTATACATGAAAAACTAATAAGACATCAATGAAAGAAATTGAAGAAGACACAAATAAATGGAAAGGTATTCCATGCTCATGGATTAGAAAAATTAATATTGTTAAAATGTCCATACTACCTAAGGTAATCTATAGTTTCAAGGCAATCCCTTTCAAAATGCTAATAGTATTTTTTACAGAAATAGAAAAACAAACCTAAAATTTATTTGAAACCACAAAGACCTCAGAAGAACCAAAACAATCTGGAGAAAGAAAAACAAAGCTGGAGGCATCATATTTCCTGATTCCTATAACTATATTACAAAGTTATAGTAATCAAAACAGTATGATATTGGGACAAAAACAGAAACATAGACCAATGGAAATGAATAAAGAGCCCAGAAATAAATCCACACATATACAATCAACTAATATTTGACAAGGAAGCTAAGAATACTCAATAAGGAGACCATAGTTTCTTCAATAAATTGTGCTGGGAAAATTGGATATTCACAGCTATCTTACATAGCTCACAAAAATTACATGTAAAGACTTAAATATAATACCTGAAATTGGAAAACTCCTAGAAGAAAACATAGGGAAAAGTCTCCTTGACATTGGTCTTGGCAATGATTTTTTTTTTTTTTTGATATGACACCAAAAGCACACCAAAAGTGTCTGCATAACAAAAGAAACAATTGATAAAATGAAAAAGCAACTTACAGAATGGGAGAAAATATTTGCAAGTCATACATCTGATAAGGAGTTAATATTCAAAATATATAAGGAATTCATACAATAAATAGAAAAAAACTGATTTAAAAATGAGCAAAGGACCTAAATAGATGTTTTATCAAATAAGGCATACAAATGGCCAATTGGGACATGAAAAGATGTTCAACATCACTAATCATCAAGGAAATGCAAATCAAAACCACAATGAGATATCACTGCTCACCTATTAGAATGGCTATCATCAAAAAGACAAGAGATAACAAGAACTGGCAAAGATGTAAAGAAAAGGAAACCCTGTGTACTGCTGGTAGAAATGTAAATTGGTGCAGCCACTATGGAAAACAGCTGGAAGTTCCTCAAAAAATTAAAAAGTGAACTATCATATGATCCAGCAATCCCACTTCTGGGTCTACACCCGAAGGGAATAAAATCAGGATCTCAAAGAGATATCTACAGTCTCATGTTCACTGCATCATTATTCACAGTAGCCAAGATATAGAAACAACCTAAGTGTTCCTTTACAGAAGAATGGATGGAGAAAATGATATATGCATATAAATAATGGACTACTATTCATCCATCAGACACCGACACCAAATCAGCTGGCACTGTGACCTTGGACTTCCCAGCCTCCGGAACTGTGAAAAATAAAATTTTGTTGTTTAAGCCAATCTGTGGAATTCTGTTATAGCAGCCTGAACAGACCATGACAATGGGGATACAATATCAAATATCCAGACTGTTGGAGTCTCTAAAGGACAACACTCAGCTCCTTGACAGATACACTTAAAAACTAAGGAAAATAGAGAGATATTTATAGATGAAAAGAGATTCAACCAGTTGAATCTTATATAAACAAATAAACTTTAAAAAAAATATGAAACAGTCACAGAAGTTTGAACAGTGGATATTTGATGACAGTAAATAATTATTCTTAATATTTAGATGTGATCATTGTATTCAGTTATGGTTAAACAATATATGAATCACAGTCCTCAACCTCAAGAGGCTCACAGCTAGTAGGGGGAGATACACAGGCGGAAAAATGATTAAAATGCAAGAAGGCAATGCGAGTGACAGGTGAAAAGTATCCTAGGAATGCAGAAAGGCTATCATCTGGAAGGTATGAGAGAGGTGAGTCTTGAAACACAGCAAGTTTGCCAGGGAAATCAGGGAGGAAGAGAGCTTGGAAGCAAGGAATAAATGTGAACAGAGACAAGTGATATGGGAAAAAAAGGCAAAAGAAAAAATAAAATTTCCTTACAAGTTACAGTCCATTGACAAGTCCTTGAAAGAGGCAGAGTGACATTCCTCTAGGAACTTAGCTGCCTTGATGTTAATACTTTGCTACGGGGAAAAGGCATCTTAGCTTAACATTATTCGCCCCCCCCCCCCCGCCAGGATCCTGTGGGTCTACTTTAACATATAAAAATTCCTTTGGAAATTTCCTTTATCTCCACTCCCCAAGATACATGTTGTCAATCATCCCCCAAGGATATGACCCACCGATATACATCTGAAGGGTCTCATGACTAAGGTTTTACTTGACAGTAATAAATGACCTTTTCTTAACAACAGCTAGTCCCCCTCAAGGTCCCAGAAACCTTGCTTCCAAAATTCCTTAGAGACTTCTGCTGTCCCCAACCCACTCCAAACTTGAAAGTGTATAAAGTCACCCATCATAACCCCAGAGCAGCTCTTTCTGCCCACGGGTCTTGTCCCTATGCTTTATTAAAACCACCTTTTTGCACTGAAGATGTCTCAAGAATTCTTTCTTGGCCATCCACTCCAAGCCCCACCACTCCAGACCACAGCACAAGTAGGCATAAGAGAACAGGATGTGCTCTAAGGAGTGCAAATATTTGAATCTGATCACAGCACAGAACAAGTGGGAAGAGACAAGTCTGGAGAGACAGGCTCACATGAGCTCACAGAGGATCTTTTTTGCTTCCATGCTAATGCTAATGGATTATCTGGTTGATTTTTAATTATTTTCAGAGGTGGAGAAATGTCACTGAAGAGTTACAAGTAGATTTCTCTTCCTAGAGATGAGGAGTTCAATGTAGCTTGGGAGAAAATTTGCTTTGTTTTATAAATAAAACCAAAATGGGTCATTGATCATAGAAATATTAAGGAAGCACCAAACTCGGACAAAGTCATGTGAAAGAATAGTGTTATCAAAGAAAAAGCTCCTTAGACTGAGTTTTACAAGGGAAATTAGGAACCGACTACCATATTAAGAAAAATTACTGAGGTTGAAGATGGTAGAGGAGTAGGGGACTCTATTCCAACCAGTCCCCAGAATTGAGCTGGATATCTACCAGACCACTCTGAACACCCATGAAATCAGCCTGAGATGTAAGAGGATAGATCTGGATCTCTACAAACAGAATAGTGCAGGCGGTTGGTTTTAAGCTATGAAGCAGGGAGCTGTGATTCCACGGGCAGATACTGGAAGATAAATGGAAGGGGGAGGGAGCTGCCATAAGCACTGGCACAGGGAAGACGAAATAACACAGGAGCACAAAAGCCTCCCACGCTGGGGACCGGGCACAGACTCACAGATCGATAGCAACAGGGAAAGGACTTTAGGGAAGCCCCCTGGACTGTGGCAGGACTGTGTGTGTGAACTGGAGGCAGCTGGCAGTTTTAGAAGCACAAAGGGCAGAGATGTGCCCCGACCTGGAGGCGAGGACTGGGAGTGTTGCTGAGGGGTGCACAACCCAGGAGACTGCAGTTTACAGCAGCACAGACAGAAACAGAGATAGTGTGACCTGGAGGGCTCACTGAAGAAGAGACTGTGATCTCTCTGCTCTGAGGCAGAGGGTTGGGAAAAGATCTCTTCTGCTCTGACTCTCTGAAGAGATGCGGAAAGCTCCCAGGGAAAGTCGCCAGAGAAAAAAGCCCCCAAAAACCGATTTTCACTGAGCCCATCCCCCCCTCCACAGTGGGCAGGGCAACTCTGCCCAAACAGGGTTGCCTGAGTAACAGCACAGCAGTCCCCTCCCCCAGAAGACAGACTGGGAGAACAAGAGGCCAAGCAACCCTAAAATCCCCATAAAACAGGTGCATCTTGCTTGGGTTGTGGTCAATAATTTGGACTCTGTACATTCCCTCAACCACCCCTCAACAGAATGACTAGGAGGAGGAACCCCCAAAATAGGAAAGACTCAGAGACTGTGACTTCTGCCACAGATTTACAAATGGATACAGATATAACCAAGCTGTCAGAAATGGAATTCAGGGTAGCAATTGTGAAGACAATAGCTAGAATGCAGAAATTGATTAATGGCAACATAGAGTCTCTAAGGGCAGAAATGAAAGCTGAACTGGCAGAACTTAAAAATGCTATCAATGAGATCCAATCTAATCTAGATAATCTAACAGCTAGGGTAAGCGAGGCCGAAGAACAAATTAATGATCTAGAAGACCAATTGATAGAAAAGAAGGGAAAAGACAAGGCCAGGGAAAAACAACTCAAAATCCATGAAAATAGAGTCAGAGAAATAAGTGACACCATGAAACGTTCCAATGTCAGAATTATTGGGATCCCTGAGGGGATGGAGGGAGAGAGAGGACTAGAAAATATATTTGAGCAAATCATAGCTGAGAACTTCCCTAATCTGGGGAATGAAACAAACAGTTGTATCCTAGAGGCAGAGAGGACCCCTTCCAAGATAAAGGAAAACAGGCCAACACCCCAGCATGTAATAGTAAAACTCGCAAATCTTAGAACCAAGGAAACTATCTTAAGGGGAGTTAGGGGGAAGAGATTCCTTATATACAGAGGGAGGAACATCAGAATAAGGTCAGACCTATCCACAGAGACCTGGCAAGCCAGAAAGGCCTGGCAGGACATATTCAGGGTATTAAATGAGAAGAACATTCAGCCAAGAATACCTTATCCGGCAAGGCCGTCATTTAGAATGGATGGAGAGATGTAGAGCTTCCATGACTGGCAGAAACTGAAAGAATATGTGACCACTAAGCCGGCCCTGCAAGAAATATTAAGGAAGGTTCTACAAAAGGAAAAAGACCCCAAGAATGATATAGAACAGAAATTTACAGAGACAATCTATAGAAACAAGGTCTTCACAGGCACATGATGACAATAAATTCATATCTTTCAATAATCACTCTCAATGTGAACAGCCTAAATGCTCCCCTAAAACGGCACAGGGTTGCAGATTGGATAAAAAGACAGGACCCATCCATATGCTGTCAAGAGACTCATTTTGAACCTCAAGATACATCCAGACTGAAAAGTGAAGGGGTGGAGATCCATCTTCCATGCCAACGGACATCAAAAGAAAGCTGGGGTAACAATTCTTATATCAGACAAATTATATTTGAGGCTAAAGACTGTAGTTAGAGACACAGAAGGACACTATATCATTCTTAAAGGGTCTATCCAACAAGAAGATCTAACAATTGTAAATATCTACACCCCCAACAGGGGAACAGCCATCTACATAAGCCAACTGTTAACCAAAATAAAGAGTCATATTGATAACAATACATTAATTGTAGGAGACCTCAATACTCCACTCTCAGCAATAGACAGATCATCTAAGTAGAAAATCAACAAAGAAACAAGAGCTTTGAATGACACACTGGACCAGATGGACCTCATAGATATATACAGAACATTCCACCCTAAAACAACAGAATACTATTCTTCTTGAGTGCACACAGAACTTTCTCCAGAATAGACCACATACTGGGTCGCAAATCAGGTCTCAACCAATATCAAAAGATTGAGATTATTCCCTGCATATTCTCGGACCATAATGCTTTAATGCTCTGAACTCAATCACAAGAAAAAATTTGGAAGAAATTCAAACACTTGGAAGCTAAAGACCACTTTGCTCAAGAATGTTTGGGTCAACCGAGAAATCAAAGAAGAACTTAAACATTTCATGGAAACCAATGAGAATGAAAACACATCAGTCCAAAACCTATGGATACTGCAAAGGCGGTCCTAAGGGGGAAATACATAGCCATCCAAGCTTCACTCAAAAAAATAGAAAAATCCTGAATTCACCAACTAACTCTACACCTTAAAGAACTAGCGAAAAAGCAACAAATGATGCCTAAGCCACACATTAGAAGAGAAATAATTAAGATTAGAGCAGAGATCAATGATTTAGAAACCAGAAACACAGTAGATCAGATCAATGAAACTAGAAGCTGGTTCTTTGAAAGAATTAATAAGATCGATAAACCACTGGTCAGACTTATCCAAAAGAAAAGAGAAAGGACCCAAATTAATAAAATGATGAATGAAAGGGGAGAGATTATTACTAACACCAAGGAAATAGAAACAATTATTAGAAATTATTATCAACAACTATATGCCAATAAACTGAGCAATCTGGATGAAATGGAGGCCTTCCTGGAAACCTATAAACTGCCAAGACTGAAACAGGAAGAAACTGACAACCTGAATAGGCCAATAACCAGTAACAAGATTGAAGCAGTGATCAAAACCTCCCAAAATACAAGAATCCAGGGCCTGATGGATTCCCTGGGGAATTCCACCAAACATTCAAAGAAGAAATAATACCTATTCTACTGAAGCTGTTTCAAAAAACAGAAACAGAAGGAAAGCTTCCAGACTCATTCTATGAGGCCAGCATTACTTTAATCCCCAAACCAGGCAAAGACCCCAACAAAAAGGAGAATTTCAGACCGATATCCCTGATGAATATGGATTCCAAAATTCTCAACAAGATCCTAGCTAATAGGATCCAACAATACATTAAAAGGATCATCCACCACAACCAAGTGGGATTTATCCCTGGGATGCAAGGGTGGTTCAACATTTGCAGATCAATCAATGTGATAGAACACATTAATAAGAGGAGGGAGAAGAACCATATGGTCCTCTCAATTGATGCAGAAAAAGCATTTGACAAAATACAACATCCTTTCCTGATTAAAACCCTTCAGAGTATAGGGATAGAGGTAAGATTTCTCAAGTTCATAAAATCCGTCTATGAAAAACCCACAGTGAATATCATCCTCAATGGGGAAAAGCTGAGAGCCTTTCCCTTAAGATCAGGAACACATCAAAGATACCCACTCTTGTCACTAGTGTTCAACATGGTACTAGAAGTCCTGGCAACAGCAATCAGACAACAAAAAGAAATAAAAGGTATTCAAATTGGCAAAGAAGAAGTCAAACTCTCTCTCTTCGCAGATGACATGGTACTTTATGTGGAAAACCCAAAAGTAAAAAAGGAAAACCCCAAATTACTAGAACTCATAAAGCAATTCAGTAATGTGGCAGGATACAAAATCAATGCAGAGAAATCAGTTGCTTGCTTATACACACTAACAATGCAACTATAGAAAGAGAAATTAGAGAAATGATTCCATTTACAATAGCACCAAAAACCATAAGCTACCTTGGAATAAACCTAACCAAAGAGGTAAAGGATCTATACTCTAGGAACTACAGAACACTCATGAAAGAAATTGAAGAAGACACAAAAAGGTGGAAAAACATTCCATGCTCATGGATCGGAAGAATAAACATTGTTAAAATGTCTCTGCTACCCAGAACAATCTATACCTTCAACGCCATCCCGATCAAAGTTCCAATGACATTTTTCTAAGTGCTGGAACAAATAATGCTAAAATTTGTATGTAATCAGAAAAGACCCTGAATCACCAAGGAAATGTTGAAAAATGTTGAAAAAGAAAAACAAAGCTGGGGGCATCATGTTGTCCAATTTCAAGCTATATTACAAAGCAGTGATCACTAAGACAGCATGGTACTGGCACAAAAACAGACATATAGACCAGTGGAACAGAATAGAGAGCCCCAGGAGATTATTTGACCAACTCTATGGTCAAATACTCTTCAACAAAGCAGGAAAAAATGTGCAATGGAAAAAAGACAGTCTCTTCAATAAATGGTGCTGGGAAGATTGGACAACCACATGCAGAAGAATGAAACTCCGCCATTCTCTAACACCATACACAAAGATAAACTCAAAATGGATGAAAGACCTCAATGTGAGACAGGAATCCATCAAAATCCTAGTGGAGAACATTGGCAGTAACCTCTTTGACATAGGCCACAGCAACTTCTTTCAAGATACATCTCCAAAGGCTAGTGAAACAAAAGCAAAAATGAACTTTTGGGACTTCGTCAAGATAAAAATCTTCTGCACAGCAAAGGAAACAGTCAACAAAACAAAGAGGCAACCCATGGAATGGGAGAAGATATTTGCAAAGGACACTACAGATAAAGGGCTGGTATCTAAGATCTATAAAGAACTTCTCAAACTCAACACCCAAAAAAACAAATAATCAAGTCAAAAAATGGGCAGAAGACATGAACAGACACTTCTCCAAAGAAGACATACAAATGACTAACAGACACATGAAAATATGTTCATCATCATTAGTCATCAGGGAAATTCAAATCAAAACCACATTGAGATACCACCTTACACCAGTTAGAATGGCAAAAATTGACAAGGCAAGAAACAACAAATGTTGGAGAGGTTGTGAAGAAAGGGGAACCTTTCTCCACAAGGGGAGTGGGAATGCAAGTTGGTACAGCCACTTTGGAAAACAGTGTGGAGGTGCCTCAAAAAATTAAAAAGAGAGCTACCCTATGACCTAGCAATTGCACTACTGAGTATTTACCCCAAAGACACAGATGTAGTGAAAAGAAGGGCCATATGCACCCCAATGTTCACAGCAGCAATGTCCGCAATAGCCAAACTGTGGAAAGAGCTGAGATGCCCTTCAATAGATGAATGGATAAAGATGTGGCCCATATATACAATGGAATATTACTCAGCCATCAGAAAGGATGAATACCCAACTTTTACACCAACATGGATGGGACTGGGGGAGATTATGTTAAGTGAAATAAGCCAAGCAGAGAAGGTCAATCATCGTATGGTTTCATTTATTTGTGGAACATAAGGAATAGCATGGAGGACATTAGGAAAAGAAGGGAAAAATGAAGGGGGCGAAATCGGAGAGGGAGACAAACTATGAGAGACTATGGACTCCAAGAAACAGACTGAGGGTTTTGGAGGGGAGGGGAGTTGGGGGATGCGTTGGCCCGGTGGTGGGTATTAAGGAGGGTACGTACTGCATGGAGCACTAGGTATTATACGAAAACATTGAATTGTGGATCACTACCATCAAAAACTAATGATGTATTGTATGGTGACATAACATAATATAACATAATAAAATAAAATAGAATAGTATAGAATAATAAAACAAAATAAAAACTACTGCAGTGGCTTAGCTCTCAATACCATAGAGTTACAACACAAAGTAAGGTTTTTGTCGACTTTGGATACAATGCATCTTTGAGAAAACTTCACAAGAACACCATTGAACATTTACATCTGCTGTTGCAATATTTGAGCCACTAATAATTTTCACAATAAGCATGGTTTTAATAATTTCAGCAATCTAAGTGATCTCTTGAAACACTTGAAATAATAAAGTGACTCTATGGGTATAGTATAACGAGATTATGCTTTATCTTTTTTTTTGGTGCTCTAAGGCATGAGAACAGTAAGTCTGGTAAAAAAAAATACATATATATATATATAGTCCTTAGACATTTTCTTAACTTTTAAATATAGCTGCTAACACTTTAATAAGAAATTGACTTCCTTTCCTTCCTTTCCTCTCTCCCTCATCCCTCCCTTTTTTCCTTTCCCTGTTTCTTAAGCATGAATGTATATGCTTGTATACCATGGCTAGAAAGTCACCATTAACCCACATTTAGATATTTCAAACTAAGAAGTTGTGTTCTAAGGAGGCAAATTAAATACAACTTTAGCAGAACTATGTCCTTTTAGGGTTAGAATTTCTCCACATTTCTGGCAGCCCTATGCCTGGAAAGTACCATTTGTTCTTGAAATCTGCATGCATCCTTTTCATCAAATACTTGCTCACAGGAAGTTCCTAATATTTGTGTCTTCACCTTAACAACAAAGACTATGAAGAGGAACTGACCTGTTTTTGGCATAAAGCAAACTGGATTGTTCCCCCACATGTTGTATTATTTACAAACAAGTCAGACTTGGAAGAACAGATGGTGGCCTGTTGTTCTTTTCTGAGCCATGAAACCTTTGGGTTGGAGTAGAAGATCCACTCCCCCCCCGCCCCAATCTCCCTCTCCTAAACAGAGTCTGCTTGTCCCTCTCCCTTTGCTCCTAAAGAATGAGTATTTCACTGACAATCTTTCTAGGACAACAAGGAAGAGCAAACCATAGAAAGAGGAAGAAAGAATTTTCTACAAATGAAGCAGAAAAGCAAAAGCACTCTGGAGATTCTCCTCAGTAGGAGCCGGTTTGCATTTCACCAAGGGACGAGGAAGAAACTTGGCCTCTGGTTTGGGACCTAAGACTAGACAGCTCTATAGCCTTTTAAAGCTACTATCTGATTATATGTCACTACCAAATGTCAGCAGTTGTGCACATATTAGAACCTGGTCTGACTATACTCTGAGCGGTTTGTCCCCTTGGAGCAAAGCTTCAGTGGCATCATACTGTGTTTTCTGTTTGCAGGAGAACCCAGACTGAAACACCAGCCATACTGTCATTCACATTTATTGGTAGACCAAAGATATTTTCAAACATTCCAAATTACAAAAAAAAAAAAAAATGAGGGGCGCCTGGGTGGCTCAGTCATTAAGCATCTGCCTTCAGCTCAGGTCATGGTCCCACGGTCCTGGGATCGAGCCCCACACATCGGGCTCCCTGCTCCGTGGGAAGCCTGCTTCTCCCTCTCCCACTCCCCCTGCTTGTAGTCCCTCTCTCGCTGTGTCTCTCTCTGTCAAATAAATAAAATCTTTAAAAAAATAAAAAAAATGTATCTTGCACAGGCCCTTTCTCAAATATCTTAGTGTTTATGTTTGATAAAAAGAGAGTTAACAAAGAAGAGGCACCTGGATGGCTCAGTCGGTTAAGCCTCCAACTCCTAATTTCTGCTCAGGTCATGATCTCAGGGTCCTGAGATTGAGCCCCACATCAGGCCCCGAGCTCAGCGCAGAGTCTGCTTGTCTCTCTCCCTTTGCTCCTTCCCCTGCTCTCTCTCTCTCTCAAATAAATAAATAAATAAATTAATTAATTAATTTTTCAAAAGTCTTAAAAAGAGAGAGAAAGTTAACAAAGAACAAGTAAGAAATATGAAAAACAAGCGTAGGGCACAGGAAAGAAGCGAAAGGGATTTCCCAGCGAATTGCAAAGGTAGGTCTCAGGGTGGCAGCCGTGACCACAAAGAAAGAGCTTCTCTCTAGGTTGGAGAAGTGTTAGTCAACATGCAGACTACAATGAAAGTTGTCATCCCTAAGACCCCTACTACCAATGTAAACACAAGGACTTCTTTTAAACATCTTTTAAACACGAGGACAGAACATTCAGGAGAACTGGACCATCTACTTTCCCTTCCAAGTCGTGATGTCTCCTTGGGCCAAGGACAAGGTTCTTCTTCAACATATTCCTGAGACATGGGGTTAGACCTCAGTGAGCTGCTGAGCAAAAGCAGAGATCAGCCCCTCCCTCTGACCATATTTCTTCATAGTTTCTGGGTCTATCCCAACTTACTGCCAAATTTCTTTGTTTCCAGGACTACTTCACAGCTTCATCTACTGGTTTCCTAGAAATAACAATATAAACTCCAAAAGAAGCTGAGGCCAGCCCCTGGCCCAGAAATTCTGTTTGTCTTACCTTCTGGAGCCTTCGTCTAACCTGGGCAATGTTCCCCTTCCCTTGCACACTTAGGTTCATGCTTGCTACTGAATTAAAAGAGAGAGAGAGAAAACTAAAATGAAGCAATATATTAGAAATACATAAGTGGCGAAACTATAATGAAGAACAAGGAAATGATTCACACAAAGACAGGACAGTGGTTTCTTTTGCTGGGGAGGGAGTGGAAGGGCACATGGAGCATTTCTAAAGTACTGAGTATAATCTATTTTGTAATGTAAGTGGGGTAAATTGCTTTTTGTTTTATAATTATTCTTCAAACCATATGTATATGCATTATGTATGCTTTTGTATGTATGCTACATTTGATCATTTCATACATACACACACACAATTGTTAAAAAATTACTGAATTCAAGACAAACATCTTATGGCTTTATCATCAGAAACTCTTCCTCCAGATACCAGGCTTGCAAGTTAACAGCAGAGTGATGTGACTGATACTTACCTTCCCCTTCTAATGAGCAATATGTCCCTCAAAAGGAAGAATGAAGCAAATGTGTGTGAGTATGTGAGGAGCTATAAGTCCATTTTACTAACTACTCTCAAATTCCTGAGCAAACCCATAAAATTAAAATAAAATCTCCTCACTTTGTCCCATGCCCTTGAAACAGAAAAAATATTTTCCACTAAGAGTTAAATGAGGGAGACAAACCATGAGAGACTCTGGACCCCAGGTAACAAACCGAGGGTTTCAGAGGAAAAGGGGGTGGGGCATGGGGTAGCCAGGTGATGGGTATTAAGGAGGGCACGTATTGTGATGAGCATCAGGTGTTATATGCCAATTAATCACTGAACACTACATCAAAAACTAATGATGTACTGTATGTTAGCTAACTGAACATAAAAAAAAAAAGAGTTAAATGAAATACTGGGGCGCCTGCATGGCTCAGTCAGTTAAGCACCCCACTCTTGATTTCGACTCAGGTCATGATCTCAGGATCATGAAATCAAGCTCCAAGCCAGGCTCTGTGCTCAGTAGACGGAGATTCTCTCTCTCCCTCTATCCCTCCCCAACTCATTCTCTCTCTCTCTCTAAAAAAAGAGTTAAATGAAATACCTTACAGCTGAAATTTTTAAGTAAATCTGCTCATGACCAAAAATGATTTATAGCAAAATAGTTCAGGTTTGTAAGAAAGAAAAGAAGTCAGCTATTTTGGGACACCTGGGTGGCTCAGTTGGTTAAGCGTCTGCCTTCAGTCATGAAGCAAGGCCGGGCTCCTTGCTCGGTGGGAAGTTTACTTGCCCCTCCCCCTGCTTGTGCTCTCTCTTTCCCCCTCTCTCTCAAATAAATAAATAAAATCTTAAAAAAAAAAAAAGAAGTCAGTTGTGGGGCAAAAAGTATAGGAAGAAATAAAAAGCTGAAGAAAAATAAACCCAATTAAAAGTGACAGCTCCTCAGACATTTCCAGCAGACATTTTCTTTGCTCCTCCCGTAAACTTTGTGTATGTTAATCTCAATTCTTTAAAAGATTTACCTTTACAATTGCTTTCCTCAGAGCTAGTTTATACACATGTAAGAATTATTTTCTAAAAAAGAAGTATAGATATAATTTCTAATCATTGCTTCACTGAGTCATTATTTGGAATAAAAAAGTATTTAAGGAAGTTAAAAAAAACTCTGTGACGGCGCCTGGGTCGCTCAGTTGGTTGAGCCACCGACTCTTGATTTTGGCTCAGGTCATGATCTCAGCGACTGAGCCCGCCTAGGGTTCCCTGCTCAACACGGAGTCTGCTTGTCCATCTCCCACCCCCTCTGCTACTATCCCGCTTGCTCCCAGCGCGTGCGTGTTCACATACACGTGCTCTCTCTCTCTCTCTCAAATAAATAAATAAATAAATAAATAAATAAATAAATAAATAAATAAAATCTTGAAAAAACAAAACTTCCTCTACTACTATTCGTAAAATGGTATTCCTTCATAATACATATTAACGGCCTCTTCTAAGTAGGTGTTAAGTCTGTTAGGTAAATATATCATTCTGCATTTACAGCACCTCTCCCCATCTCAATCCTGATTCAACTATGTTAGGCTATAAAAATGTATCCTCTAATTCCACAGAAATATTTTTTGATGTTTTTTTTTTTTTAATTCTACTCTTATGGCTCTGTTGGCATCCAAGTATTTTATGTTACTCCCACGCATAATGATGGAGGTTGGGTTTGTGTTGTAACATTTCAGAAAGGTAAAAATGAAGTTGCATTACTCGGGCATAATAGGTCAGACAGTTTGATTCATTCACTGCCTCATTTATTCACTCACTTTTCCCTTCATTCATTCATCACACGTCAATTGTCTTTGGGTTGTAAAACCTTATAAGTGAATTAGACAATGGCACTGACATCAAAGCGCCCACTATCTTATAGGAGGTTGAGATAAGCCCAAATGACTAAAGTATAGCAATTGCCATAGAGAAATAGAGATAAAGTATGGTTCACATGTGACGGCAGACGCCGTTTCGCTTTGGCTCTCCGGTAATCCCTTGCACCTGGAACAGTGCTGGCTCGTGCTGCTGGCTAAGCGCTCATGTTCGCTGAATGGGGGAGGGGGAGGAAGGAGGGAATAAAAGAGGAGGTAACACAGTATATAGGCTTCAGTGATAGAAAGATCTGGTTATGGGAAGATAAAAAAGGCAGGTTTCAAGAACCAAGGTCACCCTGGTGAGTCTTATGTTGATTGCTCTGCTTCAGTTCTTTTGCAGCTGAGCAGTAAAAGCCTCAGTGTGGCCCCAAGCCTCCCTTTCCACACTGTCCTATCACAATCACCTGAAAAGTCATCCATGAACATAAGGGCAAATGAAGTTCCAGAACCTAGGTAAAAGTTGTTGAAATATGGTCCATTCATCAAATGAGTGCTGTCCTTTCAAAGGAGTTACCTTGAGGCTTAGGCATTTAGGTCCACGATATTGACATTATTCCATATACAAAATATCACTCAGTTGCCACCATAATCTGCATCAGCTCTTTTTAATATTCACAATGGTTATCTTTGTATCCTTTAAGAGTGGCTTTGATATTTGGGAGTCCTGATATTTCCTCCACTTAAATGTACAATTAGATCATTCAGTAATGTGATTCTTGAATATCTTAAAGAGAAGCCACAATTACAGAATGTTTGTTCTGCATGATGACAAAGCGTGTAAAGTGAAGAGGAGACTGATTACCTGGTTACACTACTATCTTATTTAAGCAAATCTTCAACTACCCACTATAAGGTAATGGTGTATTTTTTTTCGGCAACAGAACATTGATTTTTACTTTAATAATTTGGTTTTTAAATTTTATTTTATTATCATAAAGACACTGAACAAAAGATCTACCCTCTTATCAAAACTCTAAGTGTACAATTATTGTTGATTATAGGTATGATGTTGTGCAGCAGATCTCTGGGGCTTATTCCTCTTGTTTAACTAAAACTTTACGCCCATTGATTAGTAACTCCCCATTTCTCCCTCCCTCCAGCTCCTGGTAACCACCACCATTCCACTCTTTGATTCTATAAATTTGACTATTTTTAAGATTTTATTTATTTATTTGACAGAGACAGAGACAGCGAGAGCAGGAACACAAGCAGGGGGAGTGGGAGAGGGAAAAGCAGGCTTCCTGCTGAGCTGGAAGCCCGATGTGGGACTCGATCCCAGGACTCTGGGATCATGACCCGAGCCGAAGGCAGTCGCTTAACCAACTGAGCCACCCAGGTGCCCAAATTTGACTATTTTTTAAAAAGATTTTATGTATTTACCTTGAGAGAGAGAGTGGGGGGAGGGGCAGAGGGAGAGGTTGAGAGAGAATCTCAAACAGACTCCATGTGGAGCGGGGCTTGATTTCACAACCCTGAGATCATGACCTGAGTGGAAATCAAGAGTCAGATCCTTAACCAACTGAGCCACCCAGGCGCCCCTAAATTTGACTATTTTAAATGCCTCCTATGAGTGAAATCATGCAGTATTTGTCTTTCTGTGACTGGCTTATTTCACTTACTGTGCTTATCCTCAAGGTTCATCCACGTTGTAGCATATTACAGAATTTTCTTCTTTTGTAAAGCTTGCTAGTAATCCATTGTGTGAATATACTACATTTTCTTTATCCATTCATCTGTTGACAGACATTTGTTTCCACATCTTAGCTCCTGAGAACAGTTCTGTAATGAACCTGGGAATGCTAATATCTCTTTGAGATCCTGATTTCAATTCTTTTGGATAAATACCCAGCAATGGGATTGCTGAACGATATGGCAGTTCTATTTTCAATTTTTTGAGGCATCTCCATACTTTTTTCAATAGTGCTACACCATTTTGTGTTCTGACCAACAGTGTGCAAGGATTGGTAATGTTGTGTTTCTAGAAAGCTCAATGGAACTGAAGTACTAACAACCCATCCATTGGAACTTCTGAATTGCCAGCAATTCAGAACTTGAAGTAAGATGAGACTAACTTGAAAATCTTGTATTATTATTTTAAAGAGTTATTTTATAGCAAAACAAGCACACCAGGAGGACTCGAATTTTTTTATTAATAGAAAACGTGCAGGTGCTTCTGAACAAAAGAAAATATCCTTGCAGGGAACCTGGGTGGCTCAGTTGGTTAAGTATCCAGCTCTTGGTTTCAGCTCAGGTCATGATCTTGGGGTCATGGGACTGAGCCCTGTGTCAGGCTCCGTGAACATTGCAGAATCTGCTTGAGATTCTCTCTCCCTCTCCTTCTCCCTGCTCTCTCTCTTTCTCTAAAATAAATAAATAAATAAAATCTTATGAAAAAAAAAGAAAAAGAAAAAATATCCTTTCAAGAACCTCGAAGAGTGGTTGATTCCCTCCAACATAATACCCACCAGTGACATATACCATGGAAAAAACAAAGGAACACTATTTTCAAAAAGTGTAAGATGGCTCAGAAAGGGATTTATCTGTACTTCTGGATGGTTAGTATACTTTCCCTTGTATCCTCAACATGCTACATTATTAATGCTGTGCCTTCAGTGTCATAGATTAGAGAAGATATGCCAGTGTCTTTAATGTCCAGGATAAACTATATTTTATGCATGCCATCCTTCTAAGCTAACTGTAGATTTCTTCCATTATTCAGGATAATGGAAGATAGTCCAGGATAATAGTCAAAGAAACCCTGTGCTTTTTACCATTGACCCAGAAAATAAATCAACCTGTGGAACATCTCAGATCCTGGTAGTTAAAAAAAAAAAATACTTTCAGAAAGTTCTATTAACTACCAGTAGTGTAAAGAATATTTAAAAGCCCTTGTTGTTTATTTTAAAATGTGTCTATCTCATTTTCCTTTTACTTTGTATCTTAGATTGTCAAAGTTTTCCTCAAAATTATAGTAATAATGTATGAGATAATGTCATGTCCCGTCACTCTTCCAAAATGTTATAAGAACTTCTTACAGGCTTGTGAATATCATTTTCTTGATCTTAATAGAAGAAACTGAGGATGAAAATATTTTAAAAACTAGTGAAACTTAAGAAAATGATCTTTTGAGAGAAAGGCAAACCAAGAAACAGACTGTTAACTATAGAGAATAAAGTGATGGTTACCAGAGGGGAGGTGGGCAGGGGATGGGGGAAACAGGTGATGGGGATGAAGGAGCACCAGGTGATGTATGGAAGTGTTGAGTCACAATTGTACACCTGAAACTAATATTATACTGTATGTTAACTATACTGGAATTTAAATAAAAACTTAAAAAAAAGAAAAGTTAAAAGAAAACAATTTTAAATGTTCTTTCAATTAGTAAGTCATTTATGTAATATATTATAAATAATTACCACTCATTTTTAAACAAGCTGGAACTATTTTCTTGTGTGATTTACATTATAAATCATGAAGCCAAATGGAATATATTTCAGTGCTTCTCAAAAAAAACTTCACCATGGGACTGTGATGCATGGCATTCATAAAACATCCCAGTTGACAGGATCCCAGATAGAGGGCCGCTAAACAAACAGGGCATGCTGAAGATTATAAACAGTTCCCAATAATGCTACCCTCGTGCTCAACAACGCATGCAGGAATGTAAGTGAATAAAAGTGATGCTATTTTTTTACCTTAACTTTTCTCCTTTTTAAGTTACAAGACCTTAGAATTTTAACTATTATTAATAATTTATTACTCGCCTCACATCCGGTCCAGACTCACCAATATTTTATTGTAGTTGCTAATATTGTTCTCTGTCACTCATTAGTTCATTCAGTTGAGCACCCTTCTTGTGCCACAGAGTTATTGAATGTCCACTAGGCTTCAGGCTCTGTGATGGGCACTGGCCTTTTATGGAGACAAACGAGGAGTCCCTGAACTCAGTCCATCTCTTACTGATCATCCACTGAATGCCTGTGAATGTTGAATTGCTGTTTTATGTTAGACTTCTACAAATGACAAATTATTAAGTGCTCTTTATCTTAACTCAAGATTCACGGCAATTTTTAAAATTACTGAACATCTTCCCTATCTTACTTAATATGCATTTACTGAACACTGTGTATGAGAAAGAGGCTGAGTAGAAAATCTTAGGTTTTAAGAAGACAGATCAGAAATGAAGCCATAAGCTTCCTGTAAAGAGGGCAGTTTGTGTGTACAATATGTTCCTCCCTCCCCAGAACCTACTGAAATTAAGGGAAGGGAGGATATTCTATGTATAACTATAATATTCTAATTTAGCTTCCCAACCAAGAAAAATTGAAAATGAACCCTTACGCTCCTCAGTAAAATGAATTGAGTTGAGACAAACACTGAACCATCAAGTGAAAGAAATAAGAGTTTTGTTCAATTCCTAGCTATTTGAATACCAGAGAGCCCAAATCATCTAGCTTCAAACCATCTTAAAATATTTTTAAGGGGAAAAATTGTTAAATACGCTTTTACATTAACGGAAGATGATGCGAGAAATTAAGATAAACCTTGTGAGGCTGGTAACAAAGTTGAAACTCCAGCCTGGGAAATAAGTTTGCAGGCCAGTTGCCTAGAGCACTCTAGTGGTTCTCGAAGTTTGGTCCCTGGACCAGCAGCAGCAGCATCACCGGGAACATGTTAGAAATGCACATTCCTGAGCCCCTTCTTAAAACTACTAAATCGGTAACTCTGGGAGTTAGGCCAGCATCAATGTTTAAACAGAACTACAGTGATTCTGAAATTATAGCATGCATCACAATCCTTTAAAGGGCTTGTGAATTTCCTCAGTACTCTGAGAATCAGCTGCATTGTTAGACATACAGAATCTAAGGCCCATCTCAGAACTACTGGATTGGAACCTGTTACAACAAGATACACAGGTGCCTTGCGCACATTAAAATGGAGTGATCTACAGCACTGTTTTGCAAACTTTTTTGACCCACTGAAAATTTTTCTTTGTGACACGGTATACACACACTGCAGTAGGGTCAGGCCTAGGAGAGGTGAGTGAAATGTGTAGGGTGGAAAACTTAAGGAGGTACTATCAGAGTCAATTGCACTTGAATGAATGTATGAATTGGACTATAGAATATATATTTTTTTGTTTGTCTACATTATTATTTTTTAATTTTTATTTAAATTCAAGTTAGTTAACATACAGTGTATTATTAGTTTCAGGGGTACAAGTTAGTGATTCATCAGTTGCATACAACACCCAGCGCTCATTACTTCAAGTGCCCTCCTTAATGCCCGTCACCCAGTTACCCCATCCCCCCCCACCAATCCTCTAGCAACCCTCAGTTTGTTCCCTATAGTTAAGTGTCTCTTATGGTTTGTCTTCCTTTGTTTTCATCTTATTTTATTTTTCCTTCCCTTTCCCTATATTCATGTTTTGTTTCTTAAATTCCACATATGAATGAAATCAGATGGTATTTGTGTTTTTCTAACTTATTTCATTTAGCATAATACCCTCTAGTTCCATGTTTGTCTGCATTATTAATAAATCCACAATAAACCCGAGTTATTTCTATAATTTATAAAAGAAAAAAATTTCCTCTTAGTCTCCAAAAATAAGAAGGGAGATATGTGAAACAAATACTAAGACTCTTCTTAAGATTGTTACATTAATAGAAGCCCCAAATCACAGTGTGATAGGCATAGGGTTATTATGATTTAGGATTTTAATCAGGAAATTTTATTCATTTATAGGAAAACTGGAATCACTGAGTGCAATGAATGATTAGTATGCATTAAGTTGTAGCACAAAACCAGTTTATTGAAAGTCAGGAAGCCTGGCTTCCACAGCAATACAATAACCATGGCGTCATTATTCTTTCTTGGCACTGAGTTGGGATGAGGAGCATCTCACATGTTTTTGTGCCTATAGAAGTGATGGAAGAGTCTTACACTCAAAATAAATTGTATATTCAGTCTGCCATGCAGCAGAGACAATGTATCCTGAATGGATCCACTGATCTGTTTTTGTTTTCTTGTTTTGTGTCGTTTGCCTTTGTTTGCTTTGTTTTAAATAAAATTAGGTGGGGATGATTCTGCTGAAGACGACAGACCTAAAAATATGACACATCTAACTTTTAAAAGACGTATATTAATAAATCCCTCAATGAGGGCCAAGCCATCTGTAAAGGTTTTCATGTTTGTTCAGCAGAACACGGAACCCAAAGTTTCCACGTGTGCCCCAGGGCTGTAGCAGAGGTAAGGAAGCCCGGAAGTAGGTACAGAAAGATAAAACCATACTTTTAGCAAGCAAGACAGCATTATTTCCAGAAATTGCACTTCCTCCTTCCCCCACAATACTGCAAGCAGATAATGGAATTATTCTTTTAGCAATAACTCTCATTTTGTCAGTTATAGGTAGAAGTGGCCAGAAGGGAATTATAGAAATGTTTGAGGCAGATAAGATCTCAACTAATGGCTTCATTTATGGCTAAGGAAGCTGACATCCAGAGAAGTCACATCACTCTTCAGTGACAACAATGCAGTGAGGAGAAAGCTTTCTTCCTCTTAGTCTTCAAGATAATTATTTGGGTACAGTTGTGGGAACATGACTTATTGGCTTTTCTTAAACTCAGGTTAGAATCTGCTTTAGTTTCTATTGCCATATCACAAACAACCACAAACTTGGTGGCTTAAAACAACTCCTGCGTGTATTGAGTGCTCACAGCACTGTGGGGCAGAAGTCCATGCACAACATGGGGGAGGGGTCCTGGCTCAGGCTCTCACAAAGCTGAAATAAAGGTTTTGTCCAGCTGCACTCTCATCTGGAGCTCATGTGGTTGTAGCAGAATTCAAATCCGTGTGTTTATAGCACTGAAGTCCCCATTTCCTTGCTGATCATCAGCTAAGAGATGCTCTCAGCTTCTAGAAGCTGCCTATACTTCTTGCCATGTGGTCACCTAATGTTCAAAGTCAATAATGAAGAATCTTTCTCGTGTTCAAACCCTCTCACATTTCAACCTTCCTAGACTTCGAACCCCTCTCTCTAGGAAAAGCCCCATTCCTTTTTTTTTTTTTTAAGATTTTATTTATTTATTTTTGAGAGAGAGATGGAAGGAGTGTACATGCGTGAGTGGGGAGAGGGGCAGGGAGGCAAGGAGAGAGAGAATCTCAAGCAGACTCCTCACTGAGCACGGAGCCTGAGGTGAGGCTCCATTCCGTGGGGCCCTGCAATCATGACCTGAGCCGAAACCAAGAGTCGGATGCCTGACCGACTGAGCCACCCAGAGCACCATTCTTTTTAAGGGCTCACCTGATTAAGTCAGGTCACCCAGAATAATCTCCCTTTTTAAAAGCCGACTGTGCCATGTAGCATCACCTAATCATGAGAGCGATAACCCAGCATATTTATAGGTCCCTGCCACACTCAGGGGTTGGAGATCACCTTAGAATTCTACCTACCATAGAACCCTTGCAATTCAGCAGCCTGCCACAGCACTGGTCCAGCTGTGAACTCCACCAAGCTGAACACCTCAAAGACAAAAGGGGGCAGTTCATGCCTAATGCCACATTTCTGAGGGGTGGTGCAACTGAGATTGTGGACATGGAGATTAACAAGCTACAAAAGTTCTTGCTCACTCACCAAATCTCAAAAAAAAAAAAAAAAAAAGGTCTGGAGGTTTACAGCCTTATGTAAAGTGTGGTATCCAATCTAAATAACATGAGATTATCAGAGAAAACAGGAACACTTTAAATTTCTGTTTTGAGATGCTATATATCAACTATTCAGAATCATGCTCTGTTCTGATTCTCCCCTTCATCATGAAAATAAAAGTAATAACAAATGATAGCTTTGCCTATTGTAAAGACAACACTCCATCACTGATGATCTTAAGCCTCTTGTTTTGAGCTAACTCAGTAAAAGATGCACTCATTATAAAGACCAAAATATATTGCATGTTGCTGTCAGATGTCCCATCCGACCATTTACATGGCTACGAACATTTCAGATCTTCTCTATCTTTCTCCTGGACCCTGCCTTAGCCCCTCAGTGCCCCAAGGTCCATTTGGTATGCCTTGTAGTTTTTTCTTGATAACCAGACATGATGTACTGGTTAAAGGAAAGTGCTGAAAACAAACCGTTAGCCGTGTCCTGGTGAGGTACGGGAGAAGGGAAGCATTCTATGGTCCTATGATTAGGTCTCAGTCTTTTAATGAGCCTGTGCTTCTGGACTATGAACTTCACAAGACCTCCTGCATTTTTTTTCTCCCCCCTTAGATAGTACAGGATGGCTAAAGTGGGCTGGAGTTGCCTATTTCCCTTTCCACAGGTCAGTTAGGCTTTGGTAAATTAGGCTGTGGTTAACTAGTTTCCCCTGAGGGCAGACTTTATTAAAAAGAACAGAGTGCTTTGGCATATTTCAAAATGGCACCTTTCCCCCTCTTCCAGCTAGAAGCACTTAGGAAATTTTCCTCTGTTATTTACTTTGGGAACCTGGTCCAAACTCCTGAAGATAAATCTCACAATATTGTGGAGCCCCCCTCTGACTAAGTCCCCTTGGAATGTTTACCTCTCAGACCTTTCTACACGGAACCTCCAGCAATTCCTCAGTTATAGCTCTGGTTTTCCTTCCCCAGCACTGGTTCCTGCTCTGGTTTCCACTCAGGACTCTGCTCGGGTAAGATGTGACTCCCTGTATTTGCTTCTCCAATCTTGGAGACATAGCCAGTGTCAAGAACAAAGTTGCTTTTCCTAAATACTTTAGGTATATTACACACACACACACACACACACACACTAAAACTTTTACTTATGGCATTGACATTTTTTTTTTTTAAGATTTTATTTATTTGAGAGAGAGAGAGCACGAGCGGGGGGAGAGGCAGAGGGAGAGGGAGAAGCAGACTCCCCGCTGAGCAGGGAGCCCAATGTGGGGCTCCATCCCAGAACCCTGAGATCATGACCTGAGCTGGAAGGCAGTTGCTTAACCGACTGAGCCACCCAGTGCCCCAGCATTGACCTTTTAAAGGAGAAGTAGCTGCCACTTGCATAAAAAAAAAATCATGATATACAACTACATTTTCAGTTTGGATTTCTAATGCTAGCTGTGACCTTTCCTACACTCTTCCCTCGTCCATCTACCAAACTCTATTCCAGTTAAGGACCTGGTACCAGTAACAGAGGATTTAGTTTGAATTTAAATCATGTGTCATATTCTCCCAGGGTAACTTCACTTTAAACCTTAAATCCAAAAGTACAATGAATGGATTGTCCACTGTTGTAGATGCTTATAGTATCAACCAGCAGGTAGGGAAAGGTTTTAGAAAGAATGAGAACAATCCAGATAGACCTGAAACCATAGAACATATGCACCGCATGAGACCCGCCCTTCATAAACTTGGCTTTTTGTACTCAAACTTATTTTTAAAACAGAGAAAAAACTCATACTTTCGTTAAAGTTTCAGGAGCTCACGTTTCTAAATACATTGTTTTATTTACAAGTTGTCATTTCCTCTTTGATTCCAAAATGCAGGGTTTTCCCAACATCTTAATTTTCCATCAAATATCAGAAACATTGCCTAATATAATTAAATATATATTAAAGAAAATGATTATGTTAAACTGAAATGCTTTCTCTATGGCTGATTCTTATCACCTGTTTACATAGTTCCCTCCAAAGGAACATGTTATTGAAACAGAAGGGGGATATTATTATGGTGTTTGGTTTACAGCACACAAACACCTAACAGCTTCTCCAACAAAATGCAGGATAGATACTTAAGAAGACAGCCCGTATTTGGGATATGCTATAAAACACTTCTCTTAAATTATACTATGTAGGTGGGATGCTATAAAAAGAATGTTTTTTCTTTTTGTACAATGGGCATTGTACAATGTACAATGTTACATTATTTTGAATTTTTAAAAAGCTTTTTTTTTTTAAGAAGAAGCAATTCAGATACTAAGTATTTCTTGTCTCACCCATGTTATTAAGTTTATCCTTAATTACAAATTACAATCTCAAAGTCTGAGGCTGTTTCATTTAAAAAAAAAAATAGAGGCCACTCCCCTTAGAAAAATAAACTATCAAGGTAAATTTGGATCACTGTGAGTGGCTTTATCTAAATAGTACTAAATATTTGGTTCCGTCCTGGTGCCAAAACCATGTTAGACAAATCAGTCAATAAAGGCTTATTTGGCTATATAAGATGAAAGATTATCTGTTCATTTCCATGCGGGATATAGATGCCAGATCTCTGTTCCTTACAGGGCTAATACTTGAGTTGAACAGACAAAATAAAGCCCTCAAAGACGACAGGGGGCAGGTCATGCCTAATGCCAAATAAGTAGAAATTGGCCCCACAGGAGTTCACAGGAGAAAGATTTCACAGGAAGGGTTTGTTGAGCGAACTTTCTCTTCTCTATGTGGTGTTAAAGTGTCTGTTTTATTTTGAACATACATGCCTATGTTGATATATTCAGACAGCATCTATAGAAGAGATACTTGTCATTTTCACCTTTCTATTACACCGATTCTACCTCTTGCCCTACCGCAGACATAGAAATCCCTGCCCATGTGGCCCTACCAGCAGCACCCACCATCAATTGATCAGCAGTGGGAAGAGGGGGAAACGTGCCTGCCAGACTGCAGTAGGCAGCAGGCTCCCTGCTATCCTCAAACCTTAGCAGGCAGCTTGGCATACAGCAGGTCTTTAATAAAGATGAGCTTCGCTAATTCATTAATTTATAATCCCATTCTTGCCTAGGTATGAACCATTTATTTGGATTTTACTGCTTTCCAGGTCCAAGGAGGGACATTACTGGGAAAGGTTCACTGGTTGGGGGCACTGAGAGCAAAGTAGTAAGGAGTCAAGGAGACAGTGGAATACAGAAAACTAAAAAGGCATAAAGCTGGAGCCCGCAGAGTAGAAGGGGAAGGTATGAAATATAAAGAGCAAATTAATGGCATCAAGATCAAGGTGAGCTGGCTTAAAATCCTAGGGAAGTTACAGCTCTACCTAATAGGTGCCTTTTGTTAAAAGTGTATCCTGTATACAAGTATGTATAGAAAACCTTTGTACAATTTAAAGACCAGTAATAAAATAAGCACTCATATGCCCACTACCCAGGCCAAGAAATAGAATGGTACTGTCCCCAAAAGCCACTCCGTGCCCTCCCTGATTGAATCTCCCTCACGCTTCTCGGTGGTAACCATTATCCTGAAATTGCAATTATTCTATTTTTCTTTCAGTCATTACAACCTACATGCCCCTATGTTTGAACATTTGTAATGGAATGATAACGTGTCTCTTCAATACCTAGCTTCTTTCGTTCAAGTTTATGTTGATGTATGTACTAGAGTGGATTCTTTTCACTGCAGGGTAGTATTTTACTAGATAACTATCGCACACACATTTATCCATCTTACCATTTATGGACACTTGGATTTTTTTCAAGGTTTTTTTTCCTATTACAAACAGTGATTGCTATAAACATTCAGGTACCCGTCTCCTAGTACAAGTGTGCCAAAGTCTTCTGAGAGTATATACTTAGTAGCAGAAATGGCTGGGTCATATGGTATGGTCATGTTCAATTTTACTAAGTAATGCACACTGTTTTTCAAAAGCAGTCATACCAATTTGCCTTCTCAGCAGCAGCAGATCAGAGTTCCCACAGCTCTACGGCTTCGGCTGCATTTGGTGTTCTCAGTCTTTCTAACTTCTGGCCAATTTGATGAAATCTTTAATAGCATGTCCACTCTTTCTTTCACTCATTTTCTCCATTGAATTGGCTGCCTTTTTCTTACTTACTCTTGTGAGTTCTTTACATATTCTGGATCCTAATCCCTTGTTAGTTACCCATGGTTTTGAAAATATTTCTTTCCAGTTAGTGGTTTGTCTTGTCCCTCTTGTGATATCTATAAGTGAGAGATCATCCTGGTTGGGAGTGAGGATTAGAGGGTTGTGATTCACTGGGGAATACCAAAAAAGAGAAGAAAAAAAAAAGAAAGAAAAGAAATCAAGAGAGGTTAGAATAAGAAGTCATTGTAGAGAAGAGAGTCAATTTCTACATAAGGTTAGAATAATCTGGTCCAGGCAGCATTTAAATATAAGCAAAGAAGGAACAAAATTATACTTAAGTGTTTTCACCTAAAAGCCTAATCCACGTTATTTAATTTCCATTAAATGCAATGCTCACTAATATTTTCAAGTTAGCTATTTTAGGGGAGGGCTTTTTTTTAAAGGAAGAATTTTTTTTTTTTTTATTTTATTTAAGGGCACCTGGGTGGCTCAGTCAGTTAAGATTTTATTTATTTATGTGAGAGAGAGAACACGAGGGGAAGGGAGGGGCAGAGAGAGAGGGAGAAGCAGACCCCGAATTGAGCAGGGAGCCCAACTCAGCTCAATCCCGGGACCCAAGATCATGACCTGAGCTGAAGGCAGATGCTTAACCAACTGAGCCACCCAGGCACCCCTTAAAGGAAGAATGTTTGCCTCTACCTCAGATGCTTTCTGAAAGGCCCTTTCAAAAATTCATGGCAGCATACTCAAATTGCTCATTTATTTTTGTGGGAGCACATGAACCCCATGAAAGCAAAACCCTCATGTCTAAACATAAAATGTGACATTGGCAAGTATCCTGTGATTTAAGGTTTGCATTTTATTGTTTCTTTTTTATCCCATTTCTTCATGGTAATGAGCATTAGTTTTCTATTTTTCATTTCTTAGCCTTCTAGCTCCTTTAAAAATGTTTATTACATTGCATCATTACTGTCACACATTAATTCACAAATATTTTGAGCAACAACCAAGTGTCAAGTTCTCTGCCATCACTTATAGTACAACAATAAATAAAACTGGGCACCCCCCTCAAGAAACTTACACCCTAACAGAGAGCAATACAATAAAATAAATCTCACATTCAGTGTGAGAACAAGGTCCCTTGAAAGCAAATGAAAGAGGCATCCAACTCAATCTAGTTCAATCTCATTGCCTTATTCTGAAAGTTCTCCCATAATGCTTTTTTAGTTCATCCATCCATCCCCTAGAACCCCTGGCAACTGCTGATCTTTTTACTGTATCCAGCTTTGCCTTTTTCAGAATATCACATGGTTAGAATCACAAAGTGTGTAGCCTTCTCAGACTGGCTTCTTTCACTTAGAAAAAGGCATTTAAGATTCCTCCATGTCTTTTTTGGTGGCTTGATAACCTATTTCTTTTTATTGCTGAATAATATTCTATTGTCTGGATGTATTGTGGTTTGTTTATCCAGTCACCTAATTGAAGGACATCTTGATTGCTTCCAGGTTTTGGCAATTATGAATAAAATTGCTGTAAAAATGTTTGTGTGCAGGTTTTTGTTTCGACGTAAGTTTCTAACTCATTTGGATAAATTCCAAGGAGCACCATTGCTGGATCGTGTGATAAGTGTGTACTTAGCTTGGAACAAACTGTCAACTGTCTTCCAATGTGGCTGCATCCTTTTGCATTCCCATCAGCAATGAAGGAAAGCTCCTGTCACTCTTCATCTTCACCAGCATTTGGTGTTGTGAGTATTTTGGATTTTTACCATTTTAATAGGTATGTAGTGGTATCTCGTTGTTTTAAGTTCAATCACATTTTTGCTTCAGAAGAAATAATTGCATTCTCTGACAACAAGCTTTGCTTAACCCTTCTCCATAGAATTTTTGAAAGAGTTTTAATACTCTCTCATAGAATTTATATGGGAAAGCAAAAGGCAAATAATAATAATAACCAAGATAATTTTATAGAATAAGAGCAAGCTTTTAGAGGAAAATACCTAAATATAACTTGGTGCCTTATGTTGAAGTACTATCCAAACTAAGTCTACTCATGTATCAGAAATATCTCCAATATCAAGATTTATTATAAAGCTATAGTAATTAATCTATTGTGATGTTGGCATTGGGATAAATACATATACAAAGAGCACAGAATGCAGATACTGAGAATATACCTACCCATATATAGAAATAGGCTGTCTTTGCAGATTAGTGGGGAAAGGATGGGTTCTTAAAATTTGTTGGTACAACTTGTCATTCATATAAAAAATGTTCATTGGTTCTTCATATTATACACAGCAATAAATTCCAAATGGATTGAGGGCCAGATGTAACATTTGAAATTAAAACTTTAAAACTTTAGCAGATAATTAAAAAAAATCTTTATGATCCTGAGGAAGCAAAGGATATATTATACAAGGTTAAAAAAAAAAAAAAAGGCAGCACAATTCAAAAGGAAAGATAAATAAATTCAACTACATTAAAAATGTCCATTTATTGACAGACATCATAAATTAAAAGACAAACCACTGATCACCATGCACATAACTGATAAAGGGTTAGTGTCTAGAATAAATAAATAACTCCTACAAGTTAACAAGAACCCCCACTCTCACCCCCAGCAATCATCTCGGAAAGCTTTAGATGCACAAAATCTATGGTCTAGAATTTTAATTCTTAGGCATTTACCTTAGAAAAACTCATACATATCCATCAGCTGAAGGATGAATAAAGAATTGTGGAATATTTAGTCAATATTTAGTCAATTTACAATAGTGAAAATGGCTTAATCTCAAAAACATAATGTTGAGAAAAGGTTGGAAATTTTTTAAAAGTTAAGAAAGTACATACCCTTTTATTAAAATTTTAAAATATGCAAAACAATACCATATATTGTACAAAACTACCTGTGTATGTCACAGCCATAGAACATTACTAGCAATGATAAACATGAAATTCGGGACGGTGCTTACCTCTGGAGATGGGCCTCCACAGTCTGAATTGTGTTCTTAGCTGAGCAAGGAGTATATAGGTTAGCCTCTTAATCCCCTTTCGTAGGTCCAAAATATTTCTAATTAATGTAATTAAAGGTTAAGAATCTATGGGGGGGAGGAAAGGGAAATACTTAAAATAGAATGTTGTGTGCAGGGCAGGCCTTCTGATGAAAAGATTCTTCTTTAAAAACTTAGACAAGGTGGGGCACCTGGGTGGCTCAGACTCTTGATTTCAGCTCAGGTCGTGATCTCAGGGTTGTGAGATGGAGCTGGCGTGGGGCTCTGTGTTGGGCACAGAGCCTGCTTAAGATTCCTTCCCTCTCCCTATGCCCCTCCCCCCCAAAACAAAACAAAACAAAACCTAGATAAGGTCCCTACAGTGTACATGTCATACCCGGTCTGGAACCCTTCAGCTGTCACCATGCTCCTGCCTTCCATTGCAATGTTGACCCCCTTGACCTAGAACCCTGCTCCTCCTTCTGGCATTTGCCCTCAGGTACCACCAGCCCCAGCAAGCACTGCCCCCCACCTCGACTCAGCCCCTCCTACACCACAGCGTCTCTGCATCCCGCCTTGTCTCTGCCAAAAGAGGCCACAAGCCACCTGCTCTGGCTATTCCCACGTTTCTCTGGTACATCTCAACTTCACGGAATGTGGCAGGAGCCATTTTTTAAAGACATTTCTGAAACGATCAGTGACACGGCATTAATAAAACATTGCTCCCAGCGCGGGCATTTACTGAATGTTCTCATTACTGAACCTCAGGTGGTATCTGCAGAGTGACTGGCTTTCTTCAATAGGCCTTGTTTCTATACACAGCTGGCTTTCCCACTTGATACTCTGCTTAAATACCTACAATTCTGTGTTTAATGGTTAAGTGCAAAATTGCTCTAAGTTTTATTGCCACCACTGGAACGATTTTCCCATCCTCTCTGTGCACTATACCCAAAGCTGAGATAGTATTTGGTGAAAGGATACCACAATATATCATCTTTAAGAAGTTTTTTTGCTGCAAAACACTCCACTACTGCCAAAGGATGTTTTAGTTTTTGAAAACATCTGAATTCCCTAAAAATTGGCAAGGATGTCTCACAGGGAAATTTTTGGTCCTAGGTACTCAAATGAGGGATGTGTCACAATCAATGTGCACAGAAAAAGAGAAGGTAACCCCAAACCGCAAAACAATTTAAAATACAACAAAACGGGTTAATGGAAAAAAACTGAAAAGGAAGCTCAATAAAGAACCTAATCAAAGGATGGGATCCTCGAACATTTAGGTAACTAACAAGTTAGGTTTGGGTACATCGCCAACCCCAACCTCACACCCACCTCCTTTTCTGTTCCTCTTCTCATTCCCAGTAACCGTCCATCTCGCTGTGTCCCTCTGTCCTGCTGTGTTCTGCCTCCTGCTGAAATGAATGACCACAGCTGTGCCCACCTGGCCTCGCTCTTGCTGAGCATTTCTTAACACCCAGAAGCTGTCCTTCCCTTTCACGCCACCATCAAATGCACCTGTTCTACGTCCCATTTACAAGGGTTCATTCCATTTTCTCAGTGGAAACTTGTCTTCTCTGAAGGTACCATGAGAGTTGATGGCTCCCTGTCGCACATCCATGGACTTGTACCCGAGCTCTAATCCAGACAAATGAATCTCTGAGGGTGAAATTTTACACTCCATAAGAGGAACCTAGGGGAGACATTTGGGGGGTAAAGGTGCTTTTTCAGTTTCCCTACATCACAATCCCTGGGTAATTGATAACTCCATCTGCCCCTGAGGCTATGTAGTGGGTGGAACTTGCAGGAATGAACAGAAGCCTACTTTCTCTTCTTTTTTTGTGCTTGTCACCCCAAGAAACCCTGGATTATGCCATGCCGGACAAGATGGAACAAGCAGAGAGAGTTGGTCTCCATACTCTGCTTCTAACTCACTTGGGACCCAGACTCTGAGCCCTCATCGGAGACCACACCGCACCTGTGGTCTACCAGCTCTGGACTTCTTGCTTGGTTTTCTGTTTGAGACTTTGCAACTTTGGTTCTGGTATTCCGTGTTCCATCTCAAGCCCGGTTCAGGCTCCCCTCAGTCCCATATCATATGTAAGTGCTCCAGGTATTTATCCTATCTGATTCAGGTCTGACCCTGAGACTTCCCTGGTGTCAACCTCTCTAGCTGGTGCTTCCTGCTGGCCCTCCCGAGCCCCCTACCTCAAGCCCTGACAGTGGGTCTCAGCTCCAACTTCAGTCCTTCTTTCTCCCATCTAGTGGTCAGGATGAGCAAGGCCAGCCTTAGACATGAGTGCAAAAAATGGCTACCTGCACAGTGATTATGTGTGTGATACCGTTTGAAAGGCCATTGTATAGAAAGATGGTTAGGAACCCACACCCTGGAGTTGGACCACTTGGGTTTGATTTTCACATCCATTACCAATATATTGACTGTTTGACATTGACTTTCTTAACCTCTAAGCTAATCCACCTGTAATCTAACCTCTTAGCTAATGCTGTCATTATCACTACAGCCAAGTGTTATAGGGCCTGTGCTTCCACTATTAGAGATTCAGTCCTTTATCAGCCCCTCCTCAGACCCACCATACTAATTCACAGATTTTTGGTGACAGCCAGAGAACTTTATTCTTGAGAGGAGGGCAGCGAGTACGAGGAAACCTGAGGGTGGTAGTTGGTGGGAAAATTTGAAGAAAAAGGTATAGACGGGGAAGGAAGCACAAAAGATTAATTTTGCAAGTTCGCAGCTGTGCCTGGGCTGACCGCTGTGACCAGTCGGGGTGTATGTCTGCTACTAAGGGATGAAAGGGGAGCTTGTGTGTCGGCTAGGTTACTATCATGGTACTTCCGTGTTGACTAACTCAAGGAGGGCCCTTCACAGGGCAGATGTGCTAGAGGTGCTGTTAAATAGAGCACACTGTGAAGAGTGCCCCCTGGAGTTGTGTGACGGGATGGTGCTGAACTGACAGTATTCACCACACCCCTCAACATCCATTACACATCACCCCCTTCCCCTCCCCGCTGTGTAAAACCTTGCTCCAAAAGCAGAATGAGTGATGTAAGCCAATGGTTCTCACCGGGAGTGATCTGACTCCCAGGGGACGTGTGGTTGTCACAACTGGGCAGGGGAGGGGGCTGCTACTGGCATCTCATGGGTAGAGACCCAAGATGTCACTGAACGTCTGACAGTGCACAGGACAACCCCCATGGCAAAGAAGTATCTGGCTCTGAATGTTAATAGGGCCAGGCTTGAGAAACCTTTTTTTTTTTATTTAAATTCAATCAATTAACATATAATGTATTATTGGTTTCAGAGGTAGAGGTCAGTGATTCATCAGTGTTATATAACACCCAGTGCTCATTACATCACATGCCCTCCCCAATGTCCATCACCCAGTTACCTCATCCCTCCACCCCTTCCCTTCCAGCAACCCTCAGTTTGTTTCCTATAATTAAGAGTCTCTTAGGGTTTATCTCCCTCTCTGGTTTCATCTTGTTTTATTTTTCCCTCCCTTCCCCTATGATCCTCTGTTTTGGAGAAACCCTGTTCTAAGTTAATCATAGCAGTTGTTTCTCCTTGCCAGTGCTGAGTTCAGGGACCCAAACCTTCTAGTGTGAAAAATGTATGGTGTACAGAGGTGGAAAGTAAACAAAGAGTAGAATTTCATGTGTTGGTTGACATGGTGAGGATCCAAGACTCCACAGATGAAGTGATCTTAAGATTATTAATTAGCTCCATCCTCATTCCTCCCTTTAGGAATTCACCAGAAACTAAGTTCGATATCCATTTCACCTAGGTCTAGAGGGAGTAGGAAAGCTGACATTTAAGTTGCCTTTCGATATCTTATAAAGTATATTTTATTTCTAGAAAAACATGCATACTCAGCTCCCGATAAGAAAGCACCCCTCTCCCTAAAACCTACATATACATAATCTTGGGATGTGTTTGGTTTTTTTCTCTGTCTCCTGGCTTTCCTGGGACTTGCCCCTCATCAAGAATTCATCCCTCCCCTCTTCTAAGCACTGACCTAGGCCATAAGCTTCTTAAGGAAGAGTCTCCATCTTCCCCACCTGTTTATTCTACATACCTAAAACAGGTCCTGGTACATAATAAGCACTCCATAAAGGTTCATTGAAGGATTGAATGGGTGAACGTATAGATGAATATAATCTGAAATTGTGGTCCCCATTTATTTTGCTGTTATCCTCCTAAGAATTACTAGGTGTCTTCATTTTTATACATCTACTGGTACCTGATATCAAATGCGACTTCAATGGATCAATTTCATATTTTTTCCTAGGGCATTTTCACCTATTCCCTCAGATTTTTATTTAACATGCTTGTCAGTGAGTCTTATCCATCGTCTTCTTCCTGAGCCTCACAAAACCCACAGAAGGGGGTTTTGCCAGCCTGTCTTTCATCATCTTCGTGCTGAAGCTTGTTCTCTCCCACCCCACAGTTGTGGGGCTGCTCCCACTACCCCAGGAGGAAGAGCCTGTCCCAGGGCTGCTCCGGACCCAGGCAGATCTTTCATCTCCAGTGACTTCAGATATGTCTCCCTGTCCCTGGTGGCTGCACACTGACTTTCCATCCACTGTAGCCACCGGGCTGGATCTCCCCACAAATCCCAGGAATCCCTTCTGTCCAGTTTACATCTTGAATGATTTCCTCCATCCTGTCTCAAAACCCTTCGTCCTCTCTAATAAGAGAGAAAGATGTTCTTCTCTGCACATGCAATTATTGTTCCTATTTTGGATTCTCTTACAGACCTACAGAAGAGAATAATGCTCTGTGTTCTCTCTGCTTCCTTCTTGTTAACACCATCCTCTGTCTCCTCAAATGGTCTGTGAATAGTACTGTTTGGAACGAGGTTTATTGCTTAGCCTAAAATTGAGAGCTCATTTTAAAACTGCTTAATCAGATTGGGCTAATAAATACGTATTTTATTCTCACTTTATTCAAGCACACTGGGTGCTAAGAAATTTGAGTAATCAAAAATAATGTAAGTAAATGTCAAATTTAAGGAAAACAATACAATGCATGATGCTAAACAAATAAGTAGAGAAGGGGCACCTGGGTGGCTCAGTCAGTTAAGCGTCTACCTTCGGCTCAGGTCATGATCCCAGGGTCCTGGGATCGAGCCTTGCATGCGGCTCCCTGCTCAGTGAGGAATCTGCTTCTCCCTCTCCCTTCTTTCCCCTCATCTAAGGAGTAGGGGATGGTTTTGCTCTGATAGATGCACAGGACACACATGGTATAATAAAGAGTCTTACTCCTTATCTTTAGGTTTATTGACAACTTTTAACCCTCTTTCCCGTGTGTCCCACATCTGGGCATGCTCAGAAGGAACCCCGATGCTCCTTCCTTTGGCTCTCTGAAAATCTGAACTATGCAAGTTCCCACCTGTGTGCAGGAACGCTCACCACGGCCCCGCCCTCTACCCACTATAAAAACCCCAAGCCAGTCTCTTTTCTTAGCTTCCTCAAGCCCTGCTCTCCCCAGAGAGTTTCATTATATAAGTAATAAACCTGTTACGGCCAATGTGTGTGTGGCGTCATCAGTCTTGGCATCAAAACTAAATTTTACGTGGGGGCCCATTCTGCCTCTGCAGAGGACTAATGACACACAGTACGTTGGAATAAAAGAGACATGTGCTCAAGCAGTAGACCCTTCTGCAGCGGTAAGGCAAAGGGAGGTCACGGTTGGTGGCAGACATTGTCCCAAAGTGTTCTAGTAAAACTAGAGAAGACGTAACATATTCAGTGTATCCGAGCTCTCTGCCCTGCCCTACCCTACGAAATTAACGAGGTTTTGCTCTGGATGTTGATGAGCATCCCGAGTCTGGCCAGTTTGAATGGAGGAAAATCAAAACAAAGCCAAATGTGGCTGCTCCTCATTGCTGCTACATAAAGTGGGAGAAATCCCGTCAGAAGTGCATAGTTGGGCCACAAGCTACAGGCAGGGATCATTCTGTCAAAGCAGAAAATTCTTCATGCTGCTTATAGTCTGCGGTTTTTTTGTTTCTTTTTTTTCCCAAAAAAATTCACACAAAAAAGTATCCATCTCTAAATGGAAGTAGGACATTGCTTGACTATGATGCCTCATCCAGCTGGCAGGTTTAATGAGATGAATACTACAGGGCCCGCAATCAAGCTTATCAGATTAAAATCCAATTTGCCAACTGAGACAGAAGTGTTCCTCAATTTGGTAAATATGTGGAAGAGAAAAATTAGTTTCTGTATTTGACAAACAGAAAAAAATGTTGTCAATAACTTCCTCTGAATTAAAGAAAAAACTTTAAAATAATACATTTCATTTTCCCACTGACATACTTCAGGATCAGTGTATTAGCTAATGTGCTAAGAGGACTGAAGCAATGTTTTCCCTTCTCTTCTTTATCATGTTTTATGATTCTTATTTCCTCTACATCTTAGAAGTCAAGAATGGAATAAATAGCTGTGAAGGATGGAACTTCAGGGAATTATTCCTCTCCGTGCTTTGTAATTTCACAAGTCATTCTGTGTCTGGTATTCATTTCCTGCTAGTGGCTGAATGGATGTCTTTAATGTCTCTTTACAGATGAGAGCCCAGGAGATAGGTAGGCAAAACCTTTATCACTGATCACCATCAGCCAACGATTACTGAGCATCATCTATGGTCATGACAAGAGACAGACGACAGGAAGCTGGGGTGGGTTAATCCAGAAAATGCTACATTCCCTGCCAAGTTGCAACTTGCCTTCTGGGACAGAAAGACTTATACGAGCAGAGATGGGAGTGTTTGAGTAATTTTTTTTAAACTTACATTAATAACCAGTATCTATTATGTTTTATTCACCCCACGACTAATATGCTACTTAGCACACAGTAGGGGTGCCTGGGTGGCTACCTCGGTTAAGCGTCTGCCTTTGGCTCAGGTCATGATCTCAGGGTCCCAAGATGGAACGCTATGTCAAGCTTGCAGCTCAGCGGGGAGCCTGCTTCTCCCTTTCCCTCTGTCTCTGCTGCTCCCCCTGCTCATGCTCTCTCTCTTTCTCTCTCTCCTTCAAATAAATAAAATCTTTAGAAAAACTAAAAAAAAGAAAAGAAAATGAATGAATAGCGTTAGAATCATTGGGTATTCTCTCTAACCGTCAAAGTTTATTTTATCTTATTTCATTTTAACATGCACTGATGAATTAAATATTGAGATAGCTAAGTCATTCTCATTGAAAAATTAGTATGGCCATCATGATCTAAATTATGCTGATAGAAAAATGCTCACTCAAAAACTGTAAAGAACATTTGCAGGCATTTCCCTGGATATTCAGGAAAGGGTTTCTCTAAGCTACATTCTCAGCCTGGGAGGTGCTTGGTCAGGGGGTTTTCTTATCTTTAAGTTTACTAGACATTACCAGTTTTCTCCCCAAAATGAAGGTGTCAGTTCAAACTTCCTCAAGCTGCATAAAAAAAGTTTTCATCAATCCACATCTTTACTAGCATTGGGCTTATCATGCTTTTTAAATTTTTATAGTGTGTTAAGTATAGTTTTTTTTTTTCTTTTTGCATTTTTGTTGATTTGTAGTGAGACGGGGTATCTTTTAATGTTTTATTGGCTACTCAGGTTTATTCTTCTGCTCCTCTGTAAATTACCTCATAACTTTTCCATTTTTCAATTGAGTTTTTTAATCTTCTTCCTATTGATTTGTAAAGTTCTAACCCTCTGTTGGTTGTATGCACTGGAAATATATTCAATGGGTTGTCTTTTCCACTTTCTTCAAATGCTTTTGATACGGTGTTTATTTTAATATAATTCAATCCTTTGATCCTTTCTTTCTTAATCACAGCAGCATTGTTTGGAATAGTGGGGAAAAAATCAAAACAATACATCACCAGGGAAATGGAAAAATGAACAAATAAATTCAGATATGGTCAAACAATGAAATGTTATGCAACGGGAAAAGAATTGGAGGTACACACATCAGCATGGATAGATCTCACAGATAAAACTTTGAGTGAGAAAAACAGGTTGAAGATAATATATGTATATAAATACATATAAGCTTTAAAAAAATTTTAAATGAACATAAAGCATAAAGAAATACATGAGGGGCGCCTGGGTGGCTCAGTCGTTAAGCGTCTGCCTTCGGCTCAGGTCATGATCCCAGGGTCCTGGGATCGAGCCCCACATCGGGCTCTCTGCTCCGCGGGAAGCCTGCTTCTCCCTCTCCCACTCTGCCTGCTTGTGTTCCCTCTCTCGCTGTGGGTCTCTCTCTGTCACATAAATAAATAAATAAAATCTTTAAAAAAAATACATGAGAATACAAATTCTCGAATCAGGTTTATCATATAATTCTTGTATATTTTCATATTTTTCTCTTTGAAATTATAAGTTTATTGAATGCATAAGCAGCTGTGGTGTCTATATCTTTCTTCATCGAGCCAGGTCAATCATCCCCAGAAGCCATGTTGAAGAAACACACCATGGGCACTGGTCCTCTTCCACAGATTCCTAAGAGAGTGTCTTCCAGGAAGACATGGTTGAGTTCCTGGCCAATGCTCAGGGAAAGAAGATCATTAAAGCTATGTCATTTTTACAGACATACAATGATTGATCCCAGACACTGCGGATAATCAAGTTAGAACCAACCCCACAACATGATTTTTAGTGTCAAGTGTACAACTGAACATAGATTTAATTATGCAACTCTCCACTAAGACAAGCAGGCCAAAAATCTAGAGCATAAGGAGATTAAAAATTATGTATTTATTTAAAGTTTGGTTTGAACAAAATTAACAGAATTTCAGGGGATTACTTTGGCAAGCTGGCACATCCTGCAGAGCTTTAATGACTCCCAGTGCCAGGGCACAAACACTTCTAGAAACATTGCTGATCTTAGCATTGTCAGTGAGCCAAATGCCACTGCCCCTGCTTATGGCTTAGAGAGGATAGTTGTCAAATGAAATGTGTTAATCTCTGACACAGGAGGTGGTGTTTTTGATGTATTAATCCTCCCTTTTGAAGAATAAATTCTTCATTTCTAGTCTTCAACTAGGGAGGCGGGACATCTGCTTGGGTGAAGAAAAACTCCTTAACCAAAGGTCAACCTTTTCAATATCAAGGTCAGGGAAACATAAGAAGGACATTAGTAGGAACAAGAAGGCTATCTGATGCTTCTCTAATGCTTGTGGACACTTTAAACACATACTCTTTCAGCACCCTAGACAACATTTGGATTAATTTCATCTACATCTACCTTACATATATCCATTTTTTAAAAGATTTTATTTATTTGACAGAAGAGAGAGAGCATACAAACAAAGGGAGAGGGAGAAGCAGGCTTCCCACTGAGCAGGGAACCCAACATGGGGCTTGATCCCAGGACCCCAGGATCAGGACCTGAGCCAAAGGCAGACACTAATGACTGAACCACCCAGGCGCCCCACGTATATCCATTTTGATAACTAAATGCCAGCCTGTGTTATAGCTTGCTGGACCATGTGGCAAAAACCCTTCATGAAGTTGAATGAAGACAAGTCACACCTGGCTCAGAAGCTCCTTTGGAACTTCCTCAGAAGTAAGAATTTAAGGTGGACCTTAAACACTTATGAGGCCATTGCTTATGGTAGAAGTCCAGACAACCATCATAGTTGAAGAAAAATCTAACTATGTCTAGGATTTGGTGCTCATTGTAGCTCTTGTTGTTCCCTGGTATTATAACTGCTGATCCCATCATTCTGTGAAGTAGGCACAAACTGTCATTACCTTTAATGATCAGCCTGGTATGCTCATTCAGGTCTATGAAGCTGAGTGGGCAATAACCAAGAATAATCATATGCTAGGCAAGTTTGAACTCACAGATGCTTCTAAGATTGAAGAAACATCTGATATAGGTCTTTTCAGCATCTTCAACATGTCTGCTGCACACAAGAATACATAAAAAGAGGCCAGGATTATGACAAAGGCCATTGGAACAAGGAAGATATTGAGCAGATAGCCCAGGAAGATGAATGAAGAGATAAGTTGTTCCCCCAAGAACTTCTTCAAATCCTTGCATTCATCATGAATACCAACATGGAAGTTGAAGAACATCAAGGCAAGATCAATAATGATGACAAATAGACAATTCTCGAATAGTGTAACAAAACACTTAGTTAGCTAGGCAAGAATCATACTGCTGAGAAGGAAGACTATGTACCTAAAAAGAAGAGATAGAGATGATCTGACACCCCATCATTCTCAACTGTATCAGAATGTTGGCAGCTTACTAGGAAGAGTGTCTAGAAGCATCCTTAGGGCAGAACTCTTCATCTACATGACGATTATAGATTCAGTCTGTCCTGGACATTCTTAGTTTATGCCTGTTATCCTGAGCTAAATATTAATATTAATAGTGCTACCTTCACTTTAAGGGAGTCCCAGTTTGAAGGATAACTTACATGGTCACTCTTCATCATGGCCCACCACTGAAGAGGCTAGTCATACCAGAGAGCAAAAAGCATATTCTACATAATCACAAAATTTGTAGGACTCACATTTGTAATGAGAAATCCTGTGAAAGCTTTTTTTAAAATCCTATATGTACTTGGGTATAAATACCTTAATGGGCATTCTGAATGTTTGAATGTGGGGAAACAGAAAAAGTGAATACATTGCACTTGGTCATTCTAAAAACAAGTGGAAGGGTAATGCTATTTTTTTTAATTTAATTTTATTTTTTTTTAAAGATTTTATTTATTTATTTGAGAAAGTCAGAGATAGTGACAGAGAGCATGAGTGGGGAGGAGAGGGAGAAGCAGGCTCCCCGCCGAGCAGGGAGCCCGATGCGGGGCTCGATCCCAGGACCCTGGGATCATGACCTGAGCAGAAGGCAGACGCTTAACCGACTGAGCCACCCAGGTGCCCCTAAATTTTATTTTATTATGTTATGTTAATCACCATACATTACATCATTAGTTTTTGATGTAGTGTTCCATGATTCATTGTTTGCATATAACACCCAGTGCTCCATTCAATATGTGCCCTCTTAAAAATAGGCAACATATAAAATAGAAATATTGTATAACAAATGTTTTACAAGGAACCAAAAAAACAACTAAATGAAATACAGCACAATGCTAAAAACAGCTGTCTTTGGAGTAGAGGATTAGAACGGCTTGCTTGCTTTCTTCTTTATATTTTCTGTAGTTCCCAGTTGTTTCACAGTAAGCACATATTGCTCTTATACTCAGAAAAAGATTTAATTAAATTTTCAGGGTAACTCACAAAAAGGCAAAGCATAATTGCAGAATACAAGACAAACTTAGAGTGATTCCTAAAGGCTGACAGTAAAAAGATGAGCAAAGGGACATTAGGAGAGTGCAAACCACAACTTGAGATCAAGACACCTGACAATGTAGAATTGAGGCCACAAAGCACTAAACAAGACAAAGATGGACAAGTTTTCATGCTAAAGGCCACATCTACAAAAGCCATAATATATCTATGTATGCAAATAACAGAACAGCAACCTTCAAAACTCAGAAACCACAAGGAGAAGCAAGAATAAACAAAAGCTTAATAATATCATGTTGTTTCCCAAGTAAACAGGGAACACTCATAAAAATTGACCATATGTTAACTCCCAAAGAAAATTTCATCAAGTCTCATCAAGTAAAAATAATCAAAAATATTATTTAATTAGGGTACAATAAACCAGAAGTTCATAATAAAGTTTTCAAAGATCCTTCTACATGGAAATTAAAAAATTCAATATGACACAATTCTTGAGTCAAGGTAGAAACACAAACTGAAATTGCAGAATTCTTTTTTTTTTTTTTAAAGATTTTATTTATTTATTTGAGACAGAGAGAATGAGAGACAGAGAGCATGAGAGGGAGGAGGGTCAGAGGGAGAAGCAGACTCCCTGCCGAGCAGGGAGCCGATGCGGGACTCGATCCCGGGACTCCAGGATCATGACCTGAGCCGAAGGCAGTCGCTTAACCAACTGAGCCACCCAGGCGCCCGAAATTGCAGAATTCTTAAGAAAGACTGATGAAAATACCACATATAAAAATCTATGGGGTGCAATTAAAGCAGTGAAGAGAAGGAAATGGATAACATTAAATATCGATAAAATAAAATAATAAAAATTAATGCAACATCCAACTCAAAAAATTAGAAAAATTTAGCCACAATGAATCTGTTTACTCCTCTGTAAAATGGAGATAATAAAATCTATTTCAAAGTGTTAAAAAAAATTAGAAGAAAAGGAATGCCCACAAAAAATCAGAAGGAATAAATTAATAAAAGTATAAATTAATGTCAGTAAAAAGAACACTTAAAATGAAGAAAAGGTTGTTTGAAAAGATCAAATAAATGAACAAACCACTAGCTAACCTTATCAAGAAAAAGGGGAGACTTCAAGCACATATACCCGAAATAAGAAATTTCAAGGTGGAAGTAACCATCAGAACAGGGGAAATTAAAAATCTTAAGACTGTTGAATCACAGACCTGTACCTCTGAAACAAATAATACATAATATGTTTAAAAAAAAAAAAAGGAAGAAGATAGAAGGAAGGGAGAAATGAAGGGGGGGGGAAATCAGAGGGAGAGATGAAACATGAGAGACCATGGACTCTGAGAAACAAACTGAGGGTTCTAGAGGGGAGGCGGTGGGGGGATGGGTTAGCCTGGTGATGGGTATTAAGGAGGGCACGTACTGCATGGAGCACTGGGTGTTATACGCAAACAGTGAATCATGAAACACTACATCAAAAACTAATTATGTAATGTATGGTGATTAATAGAACATAATAAAATTTTTAAAAAATAAAATAAAAATAAAAATCTTAGGCGATTACTTCACAATTGTATGCCAGCACATGCCGGGAATGGCCAGCAATCCCTGTACCGATGGATGAAAGATTACTCCAGACTTTGCTATGAAAGAGAGGAGAAGGCAAGGGGGTTAACACTCAGAGATGAAGATCCTTCGCCCCTCTTTGCTCCCACCTTTATTGGTGCTTAAGGTTAATCATAAATCTTTATTACTCTGGAATGTGTGGCAAGGGGTCTTACAGATAATAGAAGAGTCTGATCAGTGTACTTTATGAGTTCGGCTAAACATAGCTTAGGGGACAATACACACATCTCTTAGATCACAGGCCAGCTGCTTGGGCTATGAAAGCTCGGGGAAGGCAACTCCCTGGGGCATTCCTAGGGCAGAGTTGTCACCCAGGCCTTGGCATTCCAAAGACCTACAGCCTCCTGCGAAACCTTCCCTCACCCCCAGCGGCCTCCGTGTTACATTTTGGCAAGCCAGGTATTATGGATGATTTCATGCTCTACATTAACCCCAACAAACAAACACCTTGAAAACCTTGATGAAATAGATAGTTTTCTAGGAAAATTTAATTTCCCAAGGCTAACCCCAGCAAAGTTTTTTAAAGATATGTTTAAATATATCAGTTCTCTAGAAGACATAGCAAAAAAGACCAAAGATCTATCCTGCCCCATGAAAGCACAAGCCATCACGGAGGAAATCCACCAACTTCCAAAGACGGATGATAGCAACCAATTTTAAATGTTCTCACATATAGATAAAGAAAAAGAAAACTTAAAAAACAATTAGTTCAATAAACATTCAACATTCATGCCAATTCATGCCATTCAATACAACATTCATGCCAAAATCTGATGAAGATTATACACATACACATATACACAAGAAAGCCATGGACCACTCCCTCTTATAGCATTGCAAAAATCTTAAATTGGATATTAGCAAACAAAACCCAACAGCAACTTTTTAAAAACATGTCATAACGAATTAGAGTTTATTTAAGAAATTAAAGGAAATATTACTATTGGAAAATCCATTCATATAAAATTATATTATATTAAGGGATTGGAGGAGAAGAGAAACTTGATCCTCTCCATAGATGCTAAAATTTATTCAACAAAAAGCTAAAACTCTTTCTAATAAAACTTAATAAACCATACAGTGAAACATACTTTCTGAACGTGAATTCATGTTTCATATGTATGTACCAGTGCATATACCCTGGTTGAATATACCTTGAGAAGAAGGGGAATGAAAATATCATTTTACAAATAATGAAATTTGAATCTGGACAAGATATCAGGCGGTATTAGGAAGCTATTGTTAATTACCTTTGTTCTATTAACAGTGTTGTGGTTATCTAGGAGAATATCTAAGAAGATGCATACTGAAGTATTTAGGATGTGAGGTGTCATGATTTTGAAACTTAATTCCAAATTATTCTACAGAAAAAAAAGTATGTATGAAAAATGCTAACAATTGTTGAGTTTGGGGGGAGGATATAGAGATGTTCATTGCACTATTCTTTCAACTTTTCTTTAAGATTTTATTTACTTATTTGACAGAGAGAGAGACAGCAAGAGAGGGAACACAAACAGGGGGAGTGGGAGAGGGAGAAGCAGGCCTTCCTCTGAGCAGGGAGCCTGATGCGGGGCTCGATCCCAGGACCCCGGGATCATGACCTGAGCCGAAGGTGGACGCTTAACGACTGAGCCACCCAGGTGCCCCTCTTTCAACTTTTCTGTTTGAAATTTTTCTAGTAAAATGTTGGAGATTAGATGAAATTTATTAAAATAGTACTAACAGTGCCATTGCAATACACTTTTCTCTCTAACTACTTTAGTTACACTTCTTCGGTTCCAAGGATCAGAGATCCACTTAAGTTACCTGGAGAGAATGATTCTCAAGGATGCAGGTGGACTGGATCTAAGATTGGAATCCAACATTCATGGGCACTCAACTGGCTCTAAGAACTGTTTGCTCTCACTGTGGCCCTAGGGCGGTCCACCTCACAGCCCTCTCTGGGTCTCCACTCTCCTCAGTGTTTCTACTGCCTTCTCAACTCTCCACCAACGGACTTCCTTCATTATCCTGAGTTTCAGGTTACCACATCTACTAAAGTTCCATCAACCTCACTCCTAGAAATCTACCTCAAAGTCATGCTGGCAAAAATACAAGATGGTACCTACACAAGGCTATGCATTGTGGCATCACTTTTACTAGGACAAAGTGTTTTGTTTTCATAACCCAGCTCCCTTCAAAATGAGACCAGTCTCTACATTCTGATATAGAGTAATCTCCAGGTTGCATTGAAAAGTGAAAAAAGCTATGTATATTATACTAATTATGGTGTGATCCCTTTTTGGGTAAGAAAAAAAGGCACACATAAATACATATGAATATACATATTTATGTCTATTTTCATAAAGAAACAATGGGAGGATAAACTAAAAATTAATAAAAACGCTCCTCTGCAGTGGGAGGAGAAAAGGGAAAAGAGGATGGGGGAGCCAGAGAGGAAAGCAAGCTTCCCGAAATGTTACTTATTTTCTAGTTTTGCCAGGCTTGCTGGAGCCTGGGCTGTGACTGGCAGAGTGGAATCTATTGGCCAAACAGGGTACAGGAGTCAGCCCGGATTCAAGGAAGGGAAAGAGCTCCCACCTCTCTGTGGGAGGTGTGACAAAGAGTAGGTGGCCAATTTTAGTCTGTTTCAGAAAGTGGGACAACCTGACATTATGTGTTTCATAAGGTGATGTGATAAAAAGTATGCAACAGTAGCAATAAAGCAATCTTGTCTTAAAATCTAAATCCCAGCCTCTCACTCCCAGTTTCTGACTATTTAATGGACAGAAGAAAAAGTTAAACAACACCTTACAGACGCAATCAACCAAATCCAGAATATGGGACATTCTATAGAACAAATAACCACAGTGGGGCTGTTACAGAACACCTAAAAGCAATATGAAGGTTTTGTTTGGATTCTGATTCCAACAAACTGAACTGTAAAAAGACATCTTTCAGACAATTGGAGAAACTTGAATATGGACTGGGTATTAGAGGAGATGAAAGGTGACAGAATGTGCCACCCCAAAATATGACTGTAGGAGTTTAGGACATGCCAACCCAAAATATGCTGCTTTGATGCCATGTTGATGATTTTGAAACATAGGCCTCAAAAATGGCAAATACCGGGAAGGGCTTTCCCTGAACTCCCCTTATCTGCCTCAGTACAGATCTTCCAAAAGGAAGTCAAATGTCACAGATACCATCTTGGGAGTTTCATCAAGCAGGGAGGATCGACTCTTATCATAGGAGAGGAGGCTGGAAGTCCATACCACACTCTGACAAACTGTCACAAACTATACCCCCCATCTATTTTTCTAAAGACCCGTTCATCTTTCCTAAAATCCTTTTACTCTCCCAAAGGCCTATACTCTTTCCCTCTTTTCCCAGTTAAGGTGCTGTTTAAGTCTGAATTCTAAGCCATCTGGGGGAATTATTCATTTTTCCCTGGATCTCTCCCATGTAAATATGAAGTAAACATGTTAATAAATTTCTATTTGTGTTTCTCTTGTTAATCTATCTTTTATTACATGGGTCTCAGCTAAGAACTCAGATAGGTAGAGGGAAAATTATTTCCTCCCCTACACTATTAAATCTGTTAAAATGTTAAAGAGAGAGAGAGAATCCTTATCTATTAAAGATATGTAATGAAGTATTTAGAGGTGAAATAACATGACATCTGAGATTCACTATACAAACATAAAAGAAAGAGGTGGGAGATGGATGAAAAACAATGAATAAAATGTTGAACCTCCCCCCTTTGGGGGGCATTTTTCAGTTACCATCAGCTGGCCTTTTGGTGTTACTTGGTTCAAAATCCCTGAATGAATAAATATAATTGACTCTACCAAGCTGCTGGCCACTCTCTGGGGCCTATGGCATCCCTATCTTTGGGTTTACTCTCCACTCAGCCTGTTTCCAAAGAGCTGGGAGGAGTGGGTTATAAGGTTAAAAAACCTGATCACCTGGGCCTGCCCCTTCAGCAGAGTGTTGATGGAGGCGGGCGGGGAGGATTTCCTTAGAGTGGAAGCAGCTGGGAGGAAAGAAGCAGACCCACTAATTAGCATCTTCCTGACGGTGGGAGAAACTGATCTTTGAAGAGGATCAGGTTTGCATGCTCCAATTTCATTTCAAAAACAACAATAACATGTTTTCGACTCACTAACTTGGCATGTACCCCACATCTATTTGGCTATCATCTCCTCTGACTGCTCATTGCTCACAAGGAGTGAACGGGGATCAGGAATTACTCTCATACCTTTATAGCTGAGGCAAGTGGCAGAGTGACTTACCCAAGGCACAGAGCAGATGGTTCTAGGGGAAATAAATGAATTGTACTTTTGAAAATCAACTAGACTGCATCTTTAGTTAGAGGATTGTGTTGCATTAAAAGCAATTTTCAAAGTAACTCAAATTATTCTTAAGTACCAACCACCACCACCCCTTTTAAAATTTCTTTTAAGATTATCCTATGGAAGATCTGCATTGCCAACACTGATGGGTGCTGGAATAGTAGGAAATGGGTTGGAGAGTCAGAGAATATCCTGTTTATGAAAGACATGAAGAAAGAGGAGTTTAGAACTCATGGCTTTGCTAAACATGGTGACCAAGAAGGTAAAGTTCATAAAAAACCAGGGCAAGTTAAAAAGAGAAAGGTTGATGAAAGTTGGGATACCAGCAAGGAAGTTCAGTAATAAAGACCTGATTTACAAAAAGTAGCAGTGGAAAGGTAGAGAATGCAAAATATCTGAAAGCTATGCCAAAGTGAGAAATTATTTATTTTGGTGACCCTGGAGTTAGGGGATAGAGGAGAATAAAAAGTCAAAGATGACCTGAAAAGCATCTGACTAAAATGTAATGCTACCCCAGACAGTTATGGAATAAGAATAGGAACCTCAGTGGAGTAAGGGCAGCCACTCAACCAGCTTCTAATTAGTAAGAGTTGGGTAAAAAAATATCTTAAAGGCAATAACTTTGTACCTATCACATACGTATACAAAATTCTCCAATTCCTTTATAAACATCTATTAAATTGTGAAAAAAAATGGAATTCAGGAAATTCAAACAACTTTCACTATTTTGAGAAGCTAACTCTGGGCCCAGAAAATTAATCTTGAAATTTATTTTTACCACAGTTATACACTGGGTGAGCTGGGAGTTTAGGATATCTGTAAAGTTATTTAATCATTCTTGCATTTTCTTTACACCACTGATTCTAAAAGTTTTACCAGCAGTCTAATAATCTTGGCCATGGGAAATTACATAAAATTCCCTTAGTTTAAATTCTATTTATTATGAAATGTAAAATTCAACCGGCAATGAGACTCATTCCCAGGTTTGAATGCAGATTTGACAGTCGAGTGATTACCTCGGTTGATGCTATGGCCTGCAGAGAAAACAGCAACCTAATTTCATCTGGAAGCCAATGTATTATATCCCAGTGTCAGGATCTTCAAACAGTGATAATCCGAACAAATTGTAGGCTATTTCCCAAGAGAAATGGCTCTAAAGGTACACCTAGCTCTCTGATTTTGTAAACACATATATCTTGTTCCAATCTGACCATCATCTAAAAGTTAACTCTTTGAAATTGAGAATGGATCTCTCTGGTATCCAGTAGCTTTCAATCTTGGCTACACATTGAAATCGCATGAAGAACTTTAAAAAAAAAAAAAGGCACTGATATTTATCTCCCCTCCTCCCCCCCATTCTAATCTGACTGGTCTGGAGGATGATCTGAGGAACAAAGGTTTAGATGCTCCCCAGGTGATTCTAATGTGCAGACAAGGTTGAGAATGTCTATTCATAATGATTCTTTGAAAGATCAGATTTCTTTTCATTTTTTTCAGTTTCCTGAAGTTAGGAAAAACCTTATTAAAATATACCACCAGTAGAATGAGGAAAAAATGGCGGAGGGAATCAAATAAACAACAAACAAAAATAATGCAAAGACCAAAAAGAGTAGTTTTTCTAGGAAGTAGGGGATCTTGATAGGGAGAAAGTTATTTAAACTCTTTTTAAATGGACAAAGCCAATACCAAAGACTACTCTGTATCAGAAATGTTGAGTCTAAAGGAAGTTGAAATTGTTCAGCCTAATAGGTAAAAAGATGTTTCCCTTTGACAGAGAAGCTATTTCCTATTGGCTTTCTTATTATTTGATTGGCCAATAGTTTTTATTTTCTTAAAGTGAGTATTTTGCTGATTGTTCTGGCAGCTGAGAAGCTGCTGGTTGGTTGGTTGGTTGGTTGGTTGGTTCTAGGAGAGGACTTTGGGAGGAGAGAGAGAAGAAATTGGGAGATGGACTTAAAATAGCCTCCATATGCATGCCAATAGGCCAGATCCTAAGATCTGGGGAGAAATTGCCAGTGAAAGCCTTCTATAGCAGGGTTTGGTTGCTAGAGGTTTGAAACAGCAATGTCAAGGACCTTTCTTTTCCATGTTAGAATCCCTTCTTGATTGTCTACCCAGGTCTTCAGTAATGCTTTGCTAATAATCAGTACTATTCATTGTCTATCTTGTGTTGGTGTGGTCTTAAGGAATGAAGAAAACAAGCTCTGGTCATGTTTATAGTGAAGTGGGACAACCTGCAGTAGCAGAAATGAAACATCAAAAGCAAGGGAAAAAGCTCTTGGATTATGGGTGACAAACTGAAATCCTATAAGGACTTCAGTGCAATTTTCTGCAGTTATACAGGAAGATATCCCGAGATGTGCTATTTAGACATGAGTGGAATAGATAACTAGAAAGTTTAAGAAACTGAGGAATATATGCCTTTATGGAAGGGAGCCTCGTTCCAGATCATTGTAAATGTACTACAGTAGAGAATGCTAGCACTCCTCAATATCCATATTTTTTCTCCTCTTCCTGAGAACACCTGAATAACATTTCCTTCCCTCCTTACTATGAACTTAGGCCATATGATTGGGTTCCAGCTAATGGAAAGAGGGCAAAAGTAATTTAAAGCATTTTCAGGCTTGACTTCTAGAACTTTTACTATGATCTCCCATGTTCTTTCTCTTTACTCATTATGCAACGGAATGCAGAGATCTGTTCCACGTGGAAATTTGAGACTACCCTAGAGGATAACAGAACCAAAATAAAGGAGCCTGGGTACCTAAATCATCACAAGAAAAGCTGCCCATCAAACATACTTTGGACTATGAGAAAGATAAAAATATGTATTATGTTAAGCAACTGAGATTGGGGGTTGTTTGTTACAGCAGTTAGTTTCACTTAACTTGACAATGTACAAAGTGACTATCCAAATCCAAAGATTCCCATTCCGTACAGTTATTTGAAAAAAAAAAATTTTTTTAATTTAAAAACAGACCCCCAAAACCCTCAATAAATTTAAAAGAGTTCAAAATGATTTCTGACCAGAATGGAATTAAATTAGGAAATCAACAACAGAAAAAAATCTGGGAAATCCCCAAATATTTTAAAACTGAAACACATCTAAGAAACTCATGGGTTGAAGAAGAAGTCAAAAGAGAAATAGATATTTTGAACAGAATGAAAATAAAACCACATTTCAAAATTTGTAGAATGTTAAAGCAGTATTTAGGGAGATGTACCGCACATTATATTATAGTTATTTCTTTAGTAAATCAGTATCCTATCTCTTCAATTCTGTTCCTCTCTTGCTCATTATTTCCTTTCTGCCCATGTGAAGATGGAAACTATGATTTGATCTTCTTTGTATTACCACTAACTATCATAATTTACCCACTAAATAAATATGTATTGAGAGACTACTGTTGGCCTATAATGCTGGTTCGGAATAAGGCTTGATAAATAGTTACTGAATCAATAATGAGAAAATTTTGGCTTGGAGAGAGAGAAACAAAGGAAAGGAAGAAATTCGGCAGCTCCACTGTCCAGATAGCTTTGCCAAATAAGAACATTTCATATTCAGGTTCATTCCCCTTAGAATCTTTTTTTTCCTTCATAATCTTGATGCTCATTTTCCTCTCTTTTTAAAGTCATAGAATTACAAATCTAATGTCATTGCATTTAATGCACAGATCTCTGGTGGCTACAAAAAGATCCTATCCAGCCTCCTCTAAGTACCTCCAAGAAGACTATCCAAATTGCCTATGCATTTCCGTGATAGTACAATGCTTTGGCTTTACCTTTCTAAACTGATCTGTAATTCTGATGAAAATAGGAATGTATTGGCATTGAGTTTGACTTGAAATCCTTCCTGCTCAAGTGGTCTGTCCTATAACCAAAAGTAGCTTGTAGAAAAGCAGAGCTGTCTTCACTCAGTGACTTCAGCCTCCAAAGAGAAAGGAGGTATCCCCAAAACTTCCATTTTCATCCCTTTGCAATGTGTTAGAAAGTAACAGGTCTGGGTACCTCACTTTAAACATGTTTGTGTTTCCATTTTCTACAAACTCTCCATATGCAAACTCCATGAATGTACACAATTGAAAGCAACACTTGTCTTTAAATGCCCTATATTAACCCCTTCAAAGATAAGGCAGTGCCCGATGACCCCTGAAAAAATGATTCTCACCACATTCCTACCCCCTTATAATGAACATCCACGTTTTGATTGACTGGTACATGATTCCTACTCATTTCCCTTGACTATTTTAATGGACTCTTTCCAGATTTCTGCATCCCCATTATATCTTCCTTATGGCTTTAAAAATGCACATATTATCCAAGAGCTTACATAAGAGGAAGACGGTGTTTGCAGTTTGATACGCATTGCCTTTCTCATGATTCCTTCCATTTGGATGGCATTATTGTCTGCATTCCAGAACGTGCCTTGCCAATGTCTTCGAGGAACAATTACCCATTACTGCCACATCCTGTTCTCGAGCTAAAACTTAAAGCACAAAATTTATCATAATTTATATTTTGGAATCTCATTTTCTAAAATGCATTACTTAAGTGTGGCCACAATAACAAATCCTGCTCGTAAACTTTTTTGTCACTATTTAATGTTTCTCATATGTCAATTTAATAAGCCTTTTGTGTTCCATGTCTGGTGGCCTAACATTTTAAATGACATCATGTTAAGCATATAAATTCAGCTCCCTCCTTCTGAGGTAGTGTGTGACTCTTACTAATTTTTATTAGAACACAATAAACCTTGCCATTAAGATAGCATTTTTAGATAGAAGCTGGGTAAAGCCAACACTTTGAATTCAGAATGACAGGTTAATAATCACTGCCATCTGCAGGCAACAACAACAACAACAAAAAACCTCTGGCTTCTACCCACTTGCTTGATCAAAGGTTACTAACATAAGAATATATTCTACCTCATTAATAATCCACTGAGCATAAATCATATAAATTAAAATAACAAAGAAGTAATATTTGTACCTATAGAATTGAAAACTTTAAGTGAAAATATTCAGTATTGGTGAAGATTCAAAGACATGAGTGAAGAGAGACAAAAATTGATGTAGCCAATATGGAGGAAATTTAACCATAGCCTCAAAGCCTTCAAATTTTGCAATTTATTTAATCCATCAACCCTACCTTTGGGAATTTAGACCGGGAATATAATTATAGTTGTGAACAAAAATTTGGCTACAAGGTTGTTCATTGAATCATTATTTTTTGTAGTAACAAGGTAGATGCAACTTACATTTTTAAGAACAGGGAAATTAGATTTAAATACTATTAGTAGAAGATAAAATAATTGTGAACTAAAAATAACGCACTTGAAAAATATTAATGGCATGGAAAATACTCTTAGTATATTATTAAGGGGAAAAAAGCAGGATACAAAACACTATGTTTAATATAATACCCTTTCTGTAAAATATATGTATGGGTGTATGTGTATATGTTTATATACTCATATATATATTATAGAAAGATACAAAGAAAGAGAGGTACTATATATCCCTCATAGAGACAGCCTGTCTATCTTGTTTTTCTTTGCAAACTCATACCTAGCATGGTGCCTGGCACATAGAGTGTGTATTGAGATTGTACCAAGTTGGGGTGCCTGGGTGGCTCAGTCGTTAAACGTCTGCCTTCTGCTCAGGTCATGATCCCAGGGTCCTGGGATCGAGCCCCGCATCGGGCTCCCTGCTCAGCGGGAAGCCTGTTTCTCCCTCTCCCACTTCCCCCGCTTGTGTTCCTTCTCTCCTATCTATCTGTGTCAAATAAATAAATTTTTAAAAATCTTTAAAAAAAAAGAGTGTACCAAGTCAATCACATATGTAAGTGAATGATTAATAAAGGACCATGAAAAACATTCACTAAAATATTTATTGCTTATTGGAGCTGAAATTAATGATTTTTCATCTTTTTTCTCTTTGCTTATCTTTATTTTCTGGGTTTTATTCAATGAATATATATTACTTTTGTACCTTAAAAAAAAGTGTAAGAAGTCATAGGGGAAGCCTTAATTTAGTTAGAAATTTTTAGATCTTAAGGGGAAAGATTTTTTACACATGCTGTAGGAATTTTGCCTTTTTATCATGCTCAGCTGTTCCTTGGCCATAATTTGAACTAATATAAGTGCCTACTCACCTGCCGGGGGAAAAAAGTGTTTCCCCACCCTCCTCTGGTGCCTCGGAAAACAATAAGGCTCTGAACCATCCCCCCTTCCTAGGAAGCAAGAACAGGGTAACCGGGGAAAAGAGCCCCTGGGAACACTGAAGAGAACAAGATTCTAGTGTTAATTGTACTGTAACTCTGAAATGGTGCAAGTGTTATAGAAACGATGTTAGGCTCTTGGATTTTTATGTTTGCGGTGGTTCTTGTTTGAAGTGGTATGTATCTTATGTCAACTGATGTCAATTTCATAGTTATAGTTTGAGGGATAGTTTAATTGCTTTTATGAAGTTGTAAATTGTAGTTAAGTCCCTGTCTAGAAACAATAAATGATCTACTGTGACAAACAAGCAAGAGTCCCACCTAGTGGCAGCTCACTTAATATGCACGTAGTTCTTGGGCCCTGGAAAGAATTTAAGAAAGAATCCTACAAAGGAATATTGCAGGGATTGGGCTCTCTGACCTAATGTGCCTGACCAGCTCCAGTATATTGATTGTGAAGACTCCCTCCTACCTAGGATTTTAGATTTCAGAAATGTGACGGTTCCTGTCAACTTGGGAAACATATAATCCTGAATTGCTACTATCGCTACCGTATGTTACCAAATATAAAGTTCTTCTGGAAGATGTGGTATATATACACAATCGAGTATTACTCAGCCATAAAAAAATGAAATCTTGCAACGTGAAACAACATGGATGGATCCTAGAGGGTATCATGCTTAGTGAAATAAGCCAGAGAAATACAAATATCATATGAATTCACATGTGGAATCTAAAAAACAAAAAAATGAACAAACAAAAACAAGGAGAAATGGATTCATAAATATGGAGAACAAACTAGTAGTTGTCAGAGGGGAGGGGGTGCAGGGATGGGAGAAACAGGTGAAGGGGATCGAGAGGTACAAACTGCCAGCCATAAAATAAATAAGTCACAGGGATGAAAAGCACAGCATAGGGAATATAGTCAAGAATATTATAACTTCGGTGACAGATGGTGACTAAGTGTGGTGAGCATTTTGTAATGTGTATAATTGTGGAATCATTGTACACCTGAAACTAATGTAATATTGTATGTCATACTCCAATAAAAATTAAAATAATTAAAAAATTAAATGTTCTTCGGAGATGACCATTGATCTTTCATAGCTTTTTTTTTTTTTAAGAGAGAGAGTGGGAGAGGGAAAGAGAGAATCTTTAGGCAGGCTCCATGCCAGCCTGGAGCCCAGGCGGGGCTTCATCTCACAGTCCTTGAGATCATGACCTGAGCTGAAATCAAGAGTCTACTGCTTAACGGACTGAGCCACCCAGGTGCCCCCATAGCATCTTTTTTAATACAACCCAAATCATCAGGTTTCAGGGAGCCATTGTCCTCACATTCACTTATTCAATCACTTCAGGAACATTTATTGAGCACCTCTAATTCCCAGAAGCTGAAATTAAGCACTGAAAATGTAAAGATGATTGAGGAACATACTCGAGCTGAGGAGGAGTTCATAATCTATCATGTGACACGGCGCTGGATAATCTGTTGCAGCTCAGCACCACCACCGTCCCCTTTAAAGTTTGCTCTCAAAAATCCCCTTCCCTGGGATTGGAGCTTCCCATAAGAGGAAGTTGCTGGAGATTCAGAGGGTGGAAGAGAAAGAGGGGCTGTATACTCTAGAGGTAACTGCAGCTAGACTCAGGAGCAGATGAGAGATTCAGAGCAGCTCCCTGGTGAGCTCTTGGGGACTGTGGTGCCCAGAGCACCTGAGAGTGCTTCTCGGAGCGCAGCATGTTCCTGGTGAGTTTCTGAGACCCGCCCTCACTGTTACTTCCTGCCAGGTCTTCTTCAGTGTTGGTGGCCCTCCCCTGGGCTCCCCTGCCTTCATGATTTCCTCAGCTCTTCCAATGTTCAAGTAAGGTCCTCATTCCTGGAGCAAATCCTGAAAGCCCAGAAAACATGGAGTGCTTTCTGTTTTCCTGACCAAGCCCTGACTGATTCAGTCACGCAGTGGGTTAATCCTACAACACAATGATGCAGGAATATACGAGCTATTTATGAGAACTGAGTAGTAGAAACGCATCCCAGGTTTAGAAGGATCAGGGAAGGCTTCCCAGAGAAACTGGCATCTGAGATAAGTCTTAAAGGTGAAAAGAAATTATCCAGGTAAAAAGGAAGACGTAGAGACTAAAGTATTTAGAAAAAAAAGCCAGGTTTTGGGAAGACTAGCTAACCAAAATAGAAACATGTTTAAAGGAAAGACAACAACACAAGACTGTAAGTTCTCAAGTTTACAATTAGTGTGTTGACAGAATAAAATGGCAGTGTGCTCACATGAGTATCATTTCTGTAAAGCTCATTATAGATTTGTAGATATCAATGTGGCAAAATATAGCAATGCTGTTCGTACTTCATCCACGCCATCGCCTTAAATCAGACGGGCACACCAAACTCCCCAGCTGCTGTGGAAGCTAGCTGCGAACAGCTCAGAGCTGTAGCCTCTCCAGAGAATGACCTTCAGCAGAGGGGAGGTCCCTCACCTGGAAGTGCCTGGAAGGTTTTGCCTTCCTTGAAGGGCATCAGGAGCCCCGGGCTGACTGATCCAGGCGGACAAAAGCCTGGCCCCCTTGCCTAAAGGTGAGATAACTTTGTGGTGCCATATGCTTTCCCCGTGAGAACAGGTTGAGAATAGACATTAGGAGAAACTTTGTCTTTGCTTCACTTTCCTCTTGTCCTTTCCTCTGCTTTCCTCACTTCTTGACATGTGCCAGAACTGTAAAAGTTTGGAAGTGGTTAAGCATGAAAGGTAAGGCATGTCTTAGCCTAACCACGCCAGAGCTTCTTGCATACTGTGCAAAGGGAGTTTGAACTTTATCTACCAGAAGCATGGTCTTAAAATGTTTGATTGTTTAGACCATCAGTAAAGAAATTTAGAGCATGCTATACGGATGTGTTTATTAGTATACCAATATGTCCTACATTTTGTAAATGATGAACAGAAATTTTAAACAGAAAAATTTTAAATAGAAGTTCTATTTTTCCATGTACCCCGTAAATCATCTTGCACCTTGCTTTAGATGGCATGCACCACTTTGGGCACCATGGAGGCAGAGAGGAAGTTTGGTCAACTTTGCATTTCAGACCTATGATCCCATTAGGCTTCTCCTCTCTAGGCCAATGATGTGTAGGTCTTTGCTGGAATGGGTCTCTAATACCTGCTCTTGAGGCAGGAGGGAGCAGAGATTACAGGGCTACTCTATTTCATCTTCTGATGGGCATCTTACCTAAGAAACACACACACACACACACACACATATATACATATATATATACACATATAGAGAGAGAGCAAGAGAGAGATAGAGTCAGGCAACTCTTTACCAGAATTTCCAGCAAGAATCTAAACAGTAGGGATGTAGGAGATGGGGATGGAAAGTCCGTGTCCCTGCCTCCCACCTGCCAAAAACACACATATACACACATGCCCTCTAGCTTTCTCCTCCTTTCCACCTTAAGAAAGCACTGACCTCTGCCTAAATCTCCTGGATATGACCATTGGGGACACTCCTTAGGCCACTGAAAAGCACCCTATTTGCTTTTGCTTTCTGTGCCCCTTGTTCCTCTTTTCTCCCCACCACCCCCAGGTCTTCCTCCCAATGCCTCCATTTTGCTAGACTGCTACTCTTTTCTCAAGAAGTAAGCAAGTCTCAAAACTTCTCTTGGGTCAGATACATTTTTACAGTCTCCTCTTCTCTGTGTGACTCTATCCCAGCCACCCTTGCTCTTCTGCTCAATGTTGCCACTAAGCAGAGGATTTGGGGAAGCTTCTGAACCTAAGAGGGAGCAGAGAGGAAGATCGTTTGGGCAGTCCTCCTCCCATTATTGCCTGCTTTTGTTTTTCTCAAGTTATCCCCTAGAGTCTGGAAAAGGAAGCCTCAGACATTTCTCACAAGCACGAATCTCCTCTCCCGGTGCCACAGGGTTCAAGGAGGAAATTGTCACCTCCACAAGTAGCATCACTTTGACCTTACGGGAATTTATGGGACCTGGGATGACAGTCCAAATGGAGTCCCTCGAATATCTAAATGATCAAAAGTTATAAATCAAATAAATACAATTCCAGAATATAATTTGTTCTAGTTGCCTACCTTGACAAATACACCATCGTAAGGTCAAAATTGAAAAACGGAGTGACTAGTATGTGCCTGGAATTTGTTACGGTCTTAGGTGGTGCTATTTGTGTCTTTCTCACACCTTAGGTCATACTGGAAAGCCAGCTTGCTTCCATCAGCCTGACACTGATACATGCCATGTTTGTTGCTGCTTCCTAATTCTGTGACTCACCCGGGCTGGTGGTGAGGGAAGGAGCTCTTCTCATCTCAGACCCACACCTGAGATAGGGAATGAAGAGAGAAAGTGGGTGGGCAAGACGTGAGTTTCATTTTGGGCAGCAAAGTTTGTGATGACAGAAAACTGGAGATGCCCAAGAGTTAGATGGGAGTCTGAGATGTGACATTTTCAGCATCATCACATTAAAAGTCCTACCATCTGCTGAGGCTTTAATTCTAGTAGCAAGTAAGAATGGATGGGAGAATGAGATTGACCCTTTCTTTTACTCTAGCCAGTTATTCCACAGAATAAAAAAAGCTTTCATGTCTCTGCGAGAGATAGACATAGTAGATGTCTTTTGAATGAGCACAAAATGATAAGTAACTCAATCAACAGTGTATTAAGAGCCTGCAGTTTCCACGATCCCAAATCAGGCTCTAGACCATGTTTAAAACTAAAGAGCTCTGATGTCTGACAACTGGGAATCTAAAATTTACAGGGACAGGCAACAGAAACAAGACAGCTATATACGACAGGCCATATATTCACAAAACCTTTATTCTCTACTGAGTAGAGTAAGGGAGGAAAAACTTCTTTCTACCCTCCTGGGTTCTGTGGCTGGCCTAGGAATTAAACTGATAGAAGAGAGATGGATGGAGAAAAACATACAGATTTGACTCCACATGTACAAGGGAGTGTCTACAGGAAAATGAAGACCCCAAGAGCAGAAAGGCCCAAGTGCTCATATACTAGACTGAACAAAGAGTAGTAATTGTGAAAAAGGAACAAAGATGTCATGGGGAGACTAAAGGAAGGTAAGAGTTATTTTAGTAATGTCTGTTCCTATAGATTTCTCTCGACCTCAACTCTGCCTCTGGTGGTAAGAATATTTCTTTCCTCCTGGCACAGAGAGAGTATCTTTCACAAGGTAGTTTTATCTCCTGCTTTCAGAAAGAAAAAGGGAAGGTCAGTGTGTTTTTGCACCTGCTGCTTTTCCAAGTGCATTTAGCTCAAAACAATCCTTATGTTAAAATGGCATATTTGGGGGTGGCCTCTTCTGATACCCTTCATTCCCTCCCTTTGAAACTTCCCTGGGAAGTTTCCCAGTCCAGCAGCTGAGTTGGTAGGTTGTTCCATATCTCACTGAACTGGTCTCTTAGTCCTGAGAAGAGGCCCATTCAGTCAAACAGCTGTGTTTTATTTCAGGAGGCCCATCTAAATTAGGCCTGTATATGGTGTGAGTAATCAGGCATTTTATGAGGGGCATTTCTATGACAACAAAAGAAAAGCAAAGGTTAGTGATGAGAAGAAACTGCAAGCTCAGTTTTGACTTCACAGGGCAATCCGTCAAGAAGATTTTTAGATCTTGGGCTCAACACCTCTTTAGATGGTGGGATGAGGACAGGTGGTGGCGGTCTGATGAATTTTCCTTGGTTTGCAGTTTGAATGTGTCTTCTGGTGGCATCAGGTGCTCTGACGAACGTCCTGAGTGGCTGAGGCGGCAGCAGCGATAAAGGCTGTTCGTACACAACCTGTCGTGGGGATTTCTTGGAAATTCATATCCCGTCACTCAGTCCCCATTTGCCCGACTTCGGAAGAAAGGCAGTTACATTTCTCAGTGATGTCAAGTCAGGAGCATAGGAGGAAAACTGGAAATGTTACCCACTGACAAAATGCACAAAATGGCAGGAGACGGTTTACAAAGAGGAAGAAAGGCTCCAAGTCCGTGACCATGACACTGTTCAACAACCCACAAGGCTATCTTATAGATAGTTTTTATTGAAATGTAGAATTTTTGCCCTACGATCACTCCCATTTTTATCAAAGATAATCTAAGACTAATTTGTTCACAAACTAAGTCTAGTCTCCTTAAAGTTGGCCCAGTGATTTACGTAAATGCAGCAACAATAGTGATTTACCTATCATACAGGCTTTTTTTAAGTTTGCTTTACTGGAACTTTTCATGAGGAATCTCAGCTTGGACTTTTAAAAGCCTTGTGAGGCTAAGAAGCTACATCAGAAACATGCCACCCGACTTCACTGTCATTACCTACAGATTGGGGTGAACTCTTCTTTAGGTTTGCAAGATATCTTGAGGTTCCTGGGTCTGCCAGGCAGTAACCTTCTTTACAAACCCTTAAGGCTGAGAACCAGGGAGGCCAGGTACCAGGCCAGTAGTCCAAGAGAGTTTTCTAAGTATTGGTTCCATAACATCAAAATTAGTTTCTTAAATCTGGTCATATCTGATTCCGTGCATATTGTTCTCAAATATGACAGTCCTGTCAAAGCCTTGGTAATATAACTGATGTTTCCAATTGTGTCCTGTTATAAGGAGAACAGATTCTTATTGAACTTACGCAAATTATTGTATTTCCATGAAAATAAGAATACTTAATATGAGTTTCTGAATTCAAGGGGGATCAGCAAGGGAGAAAAATAAATGTTTCATTTTGTTTACAAAGGTACAGTCTACTAAATTGTTGCAAGTTACAGTTAGCTTAAGTGAAAAGAAAAAAAAAAAAAAAGGTTTCCTTAAATCTGGAACACAAAGCACTAAGGAACCAGTAGTGTTTCCCAGTCAAAGTTATTATCATCCTCATCAGGTCACTTAGTCCCATGTAATCAACTCTTTTTTTTTTTTTTTTTTTTAGATTTTATTTATTTCTTTGACAGAGAGCACAAGCCGGGGGAGCAGCAGACAGAGGGAGAGGGAGAGAGGGAGAAGCAGGCTCACCAAGCAGGGAGCCAGATACAGGACTCGATCCCAGGACCCTGGTATCATGACCTGAGGCCAAGGCAGATGCTCAACAACTAAGCCATGCAGGCGTTTCCCGCCCCCCGCCCCCCCACACACAAGGAATCAACTCTTGCTCTGCTTGATCTTGGGTTAGCAGTTTTCTGAACTCGTTGGTTTCTTTATTAGAATTCTGGAAATTCTCATCCAGTTCACTGGAATGATTTTGAAGTTATCAGGAACCTGGACACTACAGTAATTGTCAGAGTCCTTTCTATGGATCTCCTTTAAGGTGGAGCGCTTTTTGCCCATAGTTGATTGCAAAAGCTTTCAGAAAAGCATCAGAGTAAAACAGAAGTTTTTGAATGTCAAGACTGAAAAATAGACATGGTTAAAGATCTGGTGAGAGTTAATTATAATGCAATTGACAAAGAAATTTGGTTATTTCTTTGGCATACAACATTCTCAGATAATAACTGGAATTATACCTGATTACACAGTATAAAGACTGACATATTTCTGTGAATTTGGATATAATTCAGTCTGCATACAAAATAATTTCTGAAACCTTTATATTGGTAACACATGCCCATAGAAATATCATCTAAAGATTTAACATTACTTCTTATTTGACAATGTTTCTCATGTATTTTAACATATTAAATAAACCTAGTTAGTTTAACATCTCTCTTTTTTTTTTTTTTACAAAGTCAGAGAACACATTCTTTTGAGATTTTCCAGGGACCCTCTGGGCAATCTCGAAGTCAGTCTGAAGTCAAAAAGAGTTTACTTACAATTTGATTTGGGAAGTTTGACAAAAATGTCAAAAGGCTTGAACGCTTGATCAAATAAGAACACAGATCACTGTGAAACAATTCTTAGCTATTTATGTAACAAAGTGATAATAAAAGATTTCAAAGATAAGTATTGAAGATTACATGACTGTAAAGAAAACCTTAGCTCTTTCAATATTGAGAAGACTCCGTTTTCTCATTCTCAAATTATCAAAGACCTGATAAAGACAACATGAAGCACAGGAAATTATTTTGATAAAACACAGACTCTGTGTTTTCTAGGCAGATTATTCAACAGGTAAAGAAAGTCTTTTACAACAATCTAGGAAAACTTTGTTCTTTTAACTGAGAAAGGAAATTAAATTCTACTGTTGCGTAGGTACAGTATTGATATTGAAGCTCATTTTTTAAAAACCCTTTTAATAAATTCATTAAATTTTAGCCAGCTTGACATCACAAGACTCTCTTCTCTCTCTTTTTTTAATCCAGTTTTTTTGTCCTTTATTTTCCTCTTTTTAAATTTTTAAACAACCTTTAAATATCCTTAACTAGGACAAAATTACTCTACTCTTCCCTAACAAAACACATTCTTTACACCTCATACTTTTCCTTAGCACAAAGACATCATATTTTTCTTGAAATTTTGCATATGGTTTCTTCCCTCTACCTTCATTATTCCTAGTAGTTTTATTTACATGTATTTATTAGATTTCCCTAATTTCCAGTGAAAACCAGGAATTAAGTAGTTGTGAACTGTTTCTCACCTACCAACATTCTGTAGTAGATTACCAAATTTATGAATAAACCATTCATAACTTCTAGAGGCACGTGCTTCCTCATAGTATAATTTTTCAATGTGGTGAAAAACATGTTTACTGATCGAAATATCTTTCCTCTCTCAAATAAGAAGCCAAAGGTAGGTAAACTATACATTTAGCTATTAATATTTCAGTATTTTATTTGGAAATGATCTAGATATTCAGTGCATATCCATCATTTAATTTAATTTAGTATAACTGTAAGATTTCAAGTTACTAAAAATATTTCAGAAAATATTAAGTAGACACATTGTAAAACTTAATTATTGTTGAAAAGTTCATTTATAAACTTTATCCTTTATTTAATTTACTTGTTTTTAACCATTTTGCTTGAATTACTCATGAAAATTTCATAAGACATTAAACAAAGATGGCCATGGTCGTATTTTTCTTGTTGACAAATGAGACAAGTATCAGAAAAAATTTAGAGAAGCAAAGAACCTAGAAGTTAAAATATACAGCTGTCTCCAACCTTTTTTTTTTTTTTACTGCTGTGTTTGACATACATCAATTTATTTTTATTGTACATTTTGTTCTTAGGTTGAAAATTTAAACTTCTGTAACTTAAACATCTAGTAGAGATAACATAAGCTTCTGCGACTAGTAAACCCTGGTAGAAAAAGTTCTAAGTCTGCATCATATTTAATGTTGACAACTTTAAAGACGTCTGTTTTTATTAAACCAACAAATTTAAACTAGCTTTTATTTACTGAAGATTATCCCAGACCACATGACCTTGAAAACTATTTGGGTTAGTTTCTATATTTCTGAGAGTTTTTAAAATAGTTACTTCATGTAAACACTTATTATTTTTAAAACCAGTTAAAGCAGAGCTCCTTTATGAATTAATTTTGGCAATAACAGTCAAAGGTAGTAAATACCTATACACACATACATATATGCGTACATATATAGAGACATCCATAACCATACAGGCAGATGCAAATAGAGATCTTAAAATTTTCATTTTAAATCTCAGCCATGAGTTAGTAAATTCTGTTTCTATATTATACCTGACATCTATAAGTTGATGTCATCTTTGCATTATTACTGTTGTGATGATGATGATGACTATTACTTTATCTAAATTCTGTTTTTAGGCAGATGGAACAAGTTAAGGTTACCTGCTCAGTAATGGCTAAATCTTCTTACCAGTATTTATGGGAAAGACTTTTAAGATTTTTATTTGCCTTTGATAGGTAATTTTATGGAGGCAGTGGACTAAATTTGGGGTGGGGGACCCTGTGGAAATACAAATAGCAGGGTTTTTTTGTTTTTTTTTTTTTAAAGACTCTTTTTCCTTTTTTTTTCTTTCTGTCTCAGAGGTTATATTAGCCAAGAATTACCTTCTGGAATATTTATATTTACATTTCCAAGGGTTTGAGAAAGGATGTAGGATTTCTCTAAGAAGGAATTCAGAGGTACATTTGCCTATTATCAGATATCTAGGGTTATTGCCATTTAATTTTTTTCTTTAAGTATAGGATAGTCCAAGGAATTGTGTGTGTCAAGGGGTGGGGGGGCATATGGAAAGGCCTGGAATCAGTGGGGTGTGGTTAGAATAAGGAACATAAATTGAGCCCTCCTGCCTGTTTTCAGTGACCTTGTCAAAACCTTTGGGCGGGGGCGGGGGGGGGGGGGCCTGGGGAGCTATCAGTGTTTTATGTAGGTTTCAGGCTTGCTTGAGTGTCTTTTGCATTTCTTAATTTTTGCTCGAAGTCTGATCTCTACCACCTAATCTAGTCAAGGGAATCTTAAACCAGCCAAGGCATTCTCTTGTATCTTTTTTTTTCTCTCCCTTTTTCAGTCTGATCTTCCCATAGGTATTAATAGGATATTTGTTTAGGATGAGAGCTCTCTAACATTCCTTTTAGATATAAAAGCCAAAGTCTTCAAAGGTATACCTATTTCTTTTTTTAAAAAAGATGTATTTATTTGGGGGGGGTGCAGGGCAGAGGGGCAGAGGGGTAGAGGAGCAGAGCGAGAGAAAGTCTTAAGCAAACTCCATGCCGAGCGTGAAGCCAGACACATGGCTTGATCTCACAACACTGAGATCACAACCCTGAGATCATGACCTGAGCTGAAACCAAGAGTCGGATGCTCAACAGACTGAGCCACCCAGGTGCCCCAGAGGTGTATCTATTTCACTGTGACTCCAAAGCAATAAGCCTTTCTGTGACTTAACTATGGACACAAGAGGCTTCCTTAAAGAAGAGGCAAAGATGCAGCCCCATCCAAGATCCAGAGTTACTCCTAAAACATAGCTTAAGAAAGTAAAGACCTTCATTGTCACAGACAGTAAGAATAGTTCATGTTTGTGAAAACTTCTCTCTGGTTCTCCCATGAACGTGGCAGTCCAGTCACAGACCTGCTCATCTGTGATACTGAGTAGGCAATGCTAGGATGAGACTTTTTAAGAGCTAACAAGGCAACTAAGGTGGAGATGACAAAGGCCCCTTATGGACCGAGACCCCTTTATTAAGACAAATTCCCCTGAGAACTAGCATGGTCCGCAAAGAGAATTCTGCTTGTCATTTTGTGTTCAGGGTGCCTAGCCAGCTAACTAACCACCTGATACAAGTCCAATAACCAGAGAGAATATTCTCATTAGTCACAAAGCCATGGTCCGAGGACATATCAATTCCAGTGTGAGGGCTTTCTCCCCATATATCCAAGCAATTTTCTAATTCTTTGTAGACACTGACCAAGTGTCCCACAAATGTAACTCAATTCTGACACTTTCTACCTGAAGATAGCATCAGATCCCACAGATTAAGGGCTCTGTCCCACAGGACTGCCCCCCACTTCAGATGCCAGTCCCAAATTCAGATTGTTCACCTGTACTCTGACTGATCAGACCCCATGACCCCCCTCCTTGAGTTTGATGAACTTGCTAGAATGGCTCACAGAACCAAGGAAACCATTTTTTTTCTAGATTACCAGTTTATGACAGAGGATATTAAAGAATATGAATCACCAGCTAGATGAATAAATACATATGGCAGGGTCTCAAGCCTCTGTCCCCGTGGAGTTTGGGACATAACACATGGATGCATTCTGGTACACCAACCCGGAAACTGTCTGAACCCTGTCTTTTTGGATTTTTATAGAGGTGACATTACATAGGCACAATTGATTAAGTCATTAACCTTTGGCAATTGATTTAACTTCCAGGCCTGTTCCCCTACCTTGGTGTGGGGGGATGGTGGGACTGAAAGTTCTAATCCTCTAATCACCTGGTTGGTTCCCCTGGTAACCAGCCCCCATCCTTAGGTGTTTTCTCAAAGTCACCTCATGATCATAAACTCAGGTGTGCTTGAAAGGAGTTTGTTATAAATATCAAGACCCATTTATTGCTCTTCCTAGGAAATTTCAAGAGGAAAACATACAAATTTTATCTTACATGTACATAGCAGTTTCCACGAGAAAATGAAGACCCAAAAAGCAGAAAGGTGCAAGTGCTTATATGTACTAGGTTGAGCAGAGTAGTGAGTAATTGTGAAAAAGGAACAAAGATGTCATGGGGAGACTAAAGGAAGATATTTTGTCAAAGTCTGTTTGTACCTCTTTCTCTCAACCTCAGCTCTCTGTCTCTCCTGATAAGAATGTTTTTCTCCTCCTAATATAAGGAGGGCAGCTTTTACCCTGGAGTATCATCTCCTGCTTTCAGGAAGTAAAAGGCAATGTCAGTGTGATCTTGCACCTGCTGTTTTTCAAGTACCTTTAGCTCAAAATAATCCTTATGCTGGAAGTGACCTATTTTGAGGGGTTACGTGTTCTGCCACCCACAGTAGCCCCACGTCTGTCACAGGGTCTTTAAGATAGGCATAACTGAACGAGTAAAATAAAACTACAAAAAAAAAATTCCTTCTTGGGCGCCTGGGTGGCTCAGTCGTTAAGCATCTGCCTTCGGCTCAGGTCATGATCCCAGGGTCCTGGGATCGAGCCCCACATCGGGCTCCCTGCTCCGCGGGAAGCCTGCTTCTCCCTCTCCCACTCCCTCTGCTTGTGTTCCCCCACTTGCTGTCTCTCTCTGTCAAATAAATAAATAAGATCTTTAAAAAAAAATTCCTGTAGTTAACAATGTGCTGGACTTCATATCAAGAAAAGCAGTCAGAAGGCCACCGATTTTTGTGTTGTTATTTTGTATAGATTTATGTATAGATTAATTTATACTGATTAATGTAGTCCATGGGCATGTTTTGTTTGGCTTGAAATTATTAAACATTTAATAATCAATGGATTTTTCTCCCATTTTATTGAGATACAAATGACACGTAACACTATATTTACAGTTGTACAACCATAATTGTACAATATACAATGAAGTACGACTGTATGTTGTATTTACAGTGTACAACACAATGTCTTGATGTACATATATATTGTGAAATGGCTACCGCAGTAAGATTAGGCAACATCCATCACTTCACATAGGTAAAAAAGATTTTGTTGTTGTGATTAAAATGTTTAAGATTTACTCTCTTAGCAACTTTCAAAAATACAATATGCTATTATTTATTATAGTCACCATGCTACACCTTATATCCCTGGAAATTAGTCATCTTATAACTGGAAGTTTGTACCTTTTGACCATCTTCATTCATTCCCCCCCCCATACACCCCCATCTCCTGCCTTTGGCAATCACCAATCTGTTCTCTGTTTCTATGAATTCAATTTTTATTAGATTACACATATAAATGAGATCATGCAGCATTTGTTATTTCTGTCTTGTTTCAACTAGCAGAATGCCTTCAGGTCCTTCTATGTGGACAAAAATTATAGGATTTCCTTCTCTTTTGTGGATGAATAATATTCCATTGTATATATATACACCACAGTTTCCTTTGCATTTATCCATTGATAGCCACTTAGGTGGTTTCCACTTTTTGGCTATTGCAAATAATGCTGCAATGACCATGGGAGTGTAGATACCTCTTCCAGATAGTGATTTTGTTTTTATTGCATAGGGGCGCCTGGGTGGCTCAGTCATTTAAGTGGCTGCCTTCGGCTCAGGTCATGATCCCAGGGTCCTGGGATCGAGCCCCACATCGGGCTCCCTGCTCGGCGGGAAGCCTGCTTCTCCCTCTCCCACTCCCCCTGTTTGTGTTCCCTCTCTTGCTGTATCTCTCTGTCAAATAAATAAATAAAATATTAAAAAAAAAAAAAGATTCTCCCTCTCCCTTTACTTCTTCCTTCTCTGCTCATGCACACTCTCTCTCTTTCCCTCTCTCTCTCAAATAAATAAATCTTAAAATGTTTTTATTACATAAATAACCAGAAGTAGAATTGCTGGATCATGGTAGTTCTATTTTTAATTTTTTGATAAACCTCCACCCTTTTTCCATAGTGGTTGCAACAATTTATATTCCCACCAACAGAGCACATAAGAGTTCCTTTTTCTCCATATCCTTATCATCACTTATTATCTCATTTTTTGATGATAGCCATGCTAACAGGTGTGAGGTGATATCTCATTATAGTCTTGGTGTGCATTTCCTTGATGATCAGTGATGTTCAACACTTTTTCAAGTATCTGTTGACCATTTGTATACCTTCTTTGGAACACTGTCTATTCAGATCCTCTGCCCAATTTTTTTTTAATTTTTTAATTTTTTATTTATTTATTTGAGAGAGAGAGAGAGAGAAACAGCATGAGAGGGGATAGGGTCAGAGGGAGAAGCAAGCTCCCCGCCGAACCGGGAGTCCGATGTGGGACTCCATCCCAGGACTCTGGGATCATGACCTGAGCCGAAGGCAGCCGCTTAACCAACTGAGCCACCCAGGCGCCCACTCTGCCCAATTTTTAACCATATTGTTTGCTATTGAGTTGTATGAATCCCTTATATATTTTAGATATTAACGCCTTATTGGGCAAATGATTTACAAATACTTTCTCCCATTACATATATTGTCTTTTCATTTTGTTGATAGTTTCCTTTGCTCTGCAGAAGCTTTTTAGTTTGATGTAGTTCCACTTGTTTGTTTTTGCCTTTTTTGCCGGTGCTTTGGGTGTCTTATCCAAGAAATCATTGCCAAGATCAAGGTCAAGAATTTTCTCTATGTTTTTTCCTAGGAGTTTTATGGTTTCAGTTCTTACATTTAAGTCTTTGATCCATTTCAAATTGATTTTTAGGAGTTGGATAAAACAGAGGTCCAGTTTCATTTTCATTCTTTTGTAAGTGGAGATCCAGTTTTCCCAGGACCATTTATTGAAGAGACTATCCTTTACTCATTTTGTGTTCTTGATTTTCTTGTCAAAACTTAGTTGATGATATATGCATGGGTTTGTGTGTAGTCTATTCGTTCTACTGGTCTACATGCCTGTTTTTATGCCAGTACCTTACTGTTTTGATTACTCTCCCTTGTAATATAGTTTGAAGTCATGAAGCGTGATGTGTCCGTCCAGCCTTGTTCTTCTTTCTCAAGATCACAGTGGCCATCCAGGGTATTTTTTAAGTCCAAATAAAATTTAGGAAAGTTTTCTCTATTTCTGTGAAAAATGCCATTGGGGTTTTGATTGGGATTGCATTGAATTTGTAGATCACTTTGGGTAGTGTTATTACTTTTACAATATTAATTTGTCCAATTTAAGAACATGGGATATATTTTCATTTATGTGTCTTCTTCAATCTCCTTCATCAGTGTCTTATAGTGTTCCATGTACAGGTCTTTCACCTCCTTATTTAAATTTATTCCTAAGTACTTTATTGTTTTTAATACGATTGTAAATGGGATTGCTTTCTTAATTATTCTTTTAGAATGTTTGTTTTTAGCATATGGAAATGCAACTGATTTCTGTATGTTAATTTGTATGCTGCAAATTTACTAAATTTATTTATTCTAATGATTTTTTCATGATGTCTTTAAGGTTTTATATGTATAAACATGTTATCTGCAGAGACTATTTCATTTTTTTCTTTATGATATAGATGTTTTTCTTTTTCTTGCCTAATTTCCATGGCTACGATTTTCAGTACTATGTTGAATAGAAATGGTGAGAGTGAGCATCTTTGTCTTATTCCTAATCTAGAGGAAAGGATTTTCACATTTCACTGTTGAGCATGATGTTAGCTATGTGCTTATTGTATATGGCCTTTATTATGCTGAGGAACATTACTTCTTACTCAATTTGCTGAGTGTTTTTATCATAAAATTATATTTTGTCAAATACTTTTTTGCATTTATTGAGATGTTCATATGGCTTCTATCCTTCCCTTTCTAGTGAAAGTCAGCCACATTGACTGATGTGAGGATGTTGAATTTTCCTTGCATCCCAGGGATAATTCCCACTTAATCATGGTCGATGATCATCTTAATGTGTTGTTGAATGCAGTTTGCTAATATTTTTTGAGAACTTTTGCATCTGTGTTCATCAGGGATATTGGCCAGTAATTATCTTTTCTTGTAGCATCCTTATCTGGCTTTAGTATCAGGGTAATGCTGGCCTGGCCTTGTAAGATGAGTTTGGGAGTGTTTCTTTTTCTTCAAATGTTTGGAAGAGTTTGAAACGGATTGATGTTAATTATTCTTTAAATGTTTGGTAAAAGTTACTGCTAAAACCATCTAGGCCTGGGCTTTTCTTCATTGGGAAGTTTTGATCGCTAATTCAATCTCCTTACTAGTAATTTGTTCAGATTTTATATTTCTTCATGATACAATCTTGATAGGTTGTATGTTCCTAAAATGTTATCCACTTATTCTAGGGTATCCAGTTTGTTAATGTATAAGTATTCATAGTGTCTCATAATCCTTTGTATTTTTGTGTTATCAGTTGTAATGTTTCGTCTTTCATTTCTGATTTTATTTGAGTCCTCTATCTTTTCATCTCAGTTAATCTAGCTGAAGGTTTGTTAACTTTTTTTTTTTTTTTTTGTCTTTCAAAAAATCCGTTCATAGTTTCATTGCCATTTTCTGGTCTCCATCTCTTTATGCTCTGATCTTTGTTATTTTCTTCATTTTGCTTACATTGAGCTTAGTTTGTTCTTTTTTAGTTTCATGAGATGTAAGGTTGTTGATTTGAGATCTCTCTTGTTTCTTAATATAGATGTTCATTACTATAAACTTCCCTCTTAGAAGTACTTTTGCAATATCCTACAGGTTTTGATATATTATGCTTCCATTTTCATTTGTTTTCAGATTTCCGTTGACTTCCCTTTTGATTTCTTCTTTGATTCATTAGTTTTTCAGTAACATGTTTAATCTCACACATTTGTGAACTTTCCAGCTTTTGTCCTATTATTGACTTCTACTTTTATGCCACTGTCATAGGAGAAGGTACTTGGTATGGTTTCAGTGCTCTTAATTTTAGTAAGACTTGTTTTGTGGCCTATTATGTAACCTAGCCCGGAAATATTCTGTGTGCACTTGAGAAGAATGCGTCTTCTGCTGCTGTCGGATGGAATGTTCTGGTATACGTCTGATAGGTATATTTGGTCTAAAGTGTGATTTGAATCCATTATTTCTTTATTGATTTTCTGTCTGGATGATCTATCTATTGAAAATAGGGTATTGAAGTGCCCTGTTATTATTGCATTGCTGTCTGTTTTATCCTTCAGATCTATTAACAGTCGTTTTATATAATTTGGTGCTTTAGTATTGGGTGCCTAGAATTGACCTCTTTATCATTTGTATAATCTTTTTTTTTTTTTTTTACTCCTGTTACAGTTTTTGACTTACTGTCTTGTTTAAGTATATTATCAGTATAGTTACCCTTGCTCTCTTATGGTTTCCATTTGCATGGAATATCTTTTTCATTCCTTTCATTTTCAGCCAATGAATGTCTATAAAGCTTAAGTGAGTCTCTTATTAGAGACACTGTATAATTCATTCAGTCACTGTGTCTTTTAACTGGAGAATTCAAGCCATTTATATTTAGAATAATTTTTGATAGGTAAGGCCTTACTATTGCCATTTTGTTAATTGCTTTCTGATTGTTTTGTAGTTCCCTTCTTCCTTTCTTCCTATCTTGCTCTTTTTCTTTGTGAGTTGATGATTATTTGTACTAGTGTGCTTTGGCTCTTTTTCTTTATCATTTGTGTCTCTTATAGGTTTTTGCTCTGTGGTTACCATGAGGCTTTTATAATAAATCTTATAGTAACAAACTCCTATTTTAAGTTAGTAACAACTTCACTTCAATTGCATTAAAATTTTCTACTCATTATTCATGCCCCCAAAATTTATGTTGATGTACCAATTAATATCTTTTTACATTGTGTATCCATTAATGTAATATTGTAACAATAATTATTTCAACACTTTTGTGTCTTAATCTATATGTTAGAGTTTGAAGTGATTTATCACCACCATTGCAGTATTAGAGTTAAATTTGACTATATATGTACCTTTGCCAGTGAATCTTATATTTTATATTTTCATGTTTTCATGTTGCTGTTTAGTGTCTTTTCATTTCAGCTTTAACTCCCTGTAGCATTTTTTTTGTATGGCAGGTATATTGGTGAGAAATTCCAATTTCTTTGGAAATGTCTTTATCTCGCCTTTATTTCTGAATGACAATTTTGCTGGGTCTTGGATAAGTTTTTTTTCTTTGAGCATTTTGAACATATCCTTCCCTTCTTTCCTGGTCTATAAGCTTTCTGCTGATAAATCTGTGGGTTGCCTTATCAGGACCCTTTTGCTCATCCATCTTTTATCTCTTGCTGTCTTAAAAACTCTGTCCTTGATATTTGAGAGCCTAATTATAATGTGACTTGGTGAAGATATCTTTGTATTTAGTCTGTTTGGGGGATCTTTGACCTTCATGTACCTAGATGGCTATATTGCTTTCTATATTTGGGAAATTTAGCTATTTTTTCTTTAAGAGTTCTGTCCCCTTCTCCCTCCCTCTTCTTCCTAAGATTCCCATAATATGAATATTATTTTACTTGTTGGTTTCCCATAATACAGGTAGGCTTTCTTCACTCTTTTCCTTCTAATTTCTTGAATTTCCTCCAACTGGGTAATATCAAGAGATCTGTTTTCAAACTCACAGATCATTTTTTCTGCCTAATTGTGCCTGCTGTTGAAGCTCTCTACTGCATTTTTTTCATTGCATTCATTGTACTCTTCAGCTCCAGAATTTTTTATATTCCTTTCCTGTTTCTATCTCATTTTGTTCATAATAAGTCCACTGACTTATGTTCTCATGAATCTCTCTGAACTTTCTTAAAATAATTATTTTGAATTCTTTTTCAGATAACTCATAGATCTCCATTTCGGGGAGATTAGGTCAGTAACTGGAAAATTGTGTTCCTTTTGTAGTATTCTGTTTCCTTGTTTTTTTAATCTTTCTGATGGTTTTGAATTGATCCTGTGCATTTGATGGTGTAGTCACCTCTTGAAGCCTTTTCATACTATCCTTGGTGGGAAAAGACTTCCACCTGGAAGTGGCTGTGAGGGTATTGGCTGGGTGGGATGCAGTATCTTTGGTTCCTGAGAAGGTATAGTGGCGTAGTCTTCATGCAGCTCCATCAGCTGAGAATAGCATTGGCCAGACTACCGGAATCTTCGGTGGCCGATACTGTGGAGGTCCTACAGGTGTCAGTAGCAGGGAGGGCTATGGGATCATCAGAAGCAAAAGCTCCTGGGATCTTTCTGTTCTCTTTTCTTGCCCCTGGAAGGACATTCTTGTCAAGGGGACCCTTCTCAGCACCTGGCCTGGCATGCTGATGCTCAGAGCAGGATCCGAGCCAGAGTCCTGGAATCAGGCAACGTGGAACTAGCACAGCACCCCAGTCCCGGAGCACAGATACTCTTGCTGCAGTTGTGGCACTGGTAGCTAAGGGGTGGGCATGTGTAGGTCTCCCGTGAAACCAGGACTTGGGGGCTCAGGGGCTCACCGAAGTGACTCTGGCCAAAGGAGGATGGAATTCAGCAGCAGCATCGGTCCTGGGATGACAAGGTGCAGCAGTGGCTGGGACCCAGAGGGTAGGGTGCAGTAGCAGCACAGCCTGGAGATAGTGGGTCGAAGTCCCAACTCTGGCCCCAAGGGCAGTCAAAAGATAGCAGCAGCAGAACCCTGGTGGTTATTTACTGAAGCCACATATTGGGACCTGGGGAGCTGAGCTCAGAGCAGGGGCAGCACTCCCTCTGGCAATGAGAGTTCAAAGCCAGAACCTGGGGCCTGTGGGGTGGGGTTCAGGGCAACAGAAGCACCCCGGGAAATTATGGGTCAGGGCCATGACCTGGGACCCAGGGGGTGAGGCTCAGGGAGGCAGCAGTCCAGTCCAACAAGGAGGGTTCAGAGAGCTGTGAACTGGGACAGGGTACGGGTCTCAGGGAAGCAGCAGCAACTGCAATGTCAGTTGAGTTGCACCTTGGGATTTGGGGGGGGTTGAGGGGATGGGGTTCACAGCTGCAGCAGCCCATTTCCAGAAATGAGGGTTCAGAGCCATGACCTGGGACCTGGGGGGCTGGGCTCAGGGCAAAGACAGGATGGCCCCAATAATGTAGGTCAAAGAATGACCTGGGACCCAGGGTGTGGGCCTCAGAACAGCAGAGGCTGCTCTGCTAAGATGGGACAAAGCCACAGCCTGTGGTTGGAGTGGGATGCAAGGCAATAGCAGTTCTGGTGCTCTATATGACAAGGTGCTGTGGCTTCCCACTCCCGGGACTGGGGCACAGCAGCAACTTGGGCTCCAGAGGGCAGGTCTCACAGCAGGGGCAGCTCCAGCCTTTGGGAGTAAACACAGTGCAGGGGAGGGTGGATTCTGAGGCAGCTCTGTCAGCTGGGATCAGCATTGGTGAAGACTCTGAGAGACCTTTGTAGCACAGTGATGAGGCTTGCTGGGGTTCTCCTGCTTTCCTCTGTCCAGTGGGGTAAAATTCTTCTGAAAGGATTCTTCCTGGTGTCAACCTGTTCTTGACTGTGACACAAGTAATAGGCTTCCCGTACTTTTCTATACAGCCACTCTTTATTATTACTATTTTTTTTAAATCTCTGCAGGGTTTTGCTGCTACTTTGGAGTCGAGAGCTTTCCCTGAACTATCTTCTTTGGTGTACTTATTTAGTGTGTGTGTGTGTGTGTGTGTGTATAAGGTAAGACAATCATTGGAACCTCTTAACCTTCCATCTTCCTGATGTCATCTCCTTGTTTTTAACTACTGACAATTTAATTATAATGTGTTTTGATGTGGGTCTTTTCAGTTCATCTTATTTGAAACTCTTAGAGCTTCCTGGATCTGGATGTCTGTTTCTTTCCCCAAGTTGGAAGAGTTTTCAGACACTATTTCTTTGAATAAGCTTTCTGCCCCTTTCTCTCTCTCTCTCTCTTCTCCTTTTGGGACCCCTATAATGTGAATATTGGTCCACTTGATGGTGTCCCAAGCTATTTCCATTCCTTTTCATCCTTTTTGTTTTCTTTTTCTCCTCTGATTTTTATAAATTCTACTGCCCTGTCTTCCAGTTTGCTAATCCTTTCTTCCATTTCATCTAGTCTATTATTGGACCCCTCTATTAAATTTTCCACTTCACTTATTGTATTCCTCAGCTCTGTGATTTCTGTTTGGTACTTATATTTTTCTCTCTTTGTTGAGATAGAAAATTCTCACTTTCTTCATGCGTCATTCTCCTCACCTCAGTGAATATCTTTATGACCATTATTTTGAACTACGTATTAGTTAAGGTCTGTTTCTGGAGTTTTATCTTGTTCTTTTGTTGGGATCATATTTCTCCATTTCTTCATTTTTCTTAGCTCTCTGTGTTGATTCCTATGCATTAGCTAGAACATCTCTGTCTCCCAGTCTTGACAGAGGTTCTTATGTAGGCAATGAATCTTATCTACCAGCCCAGATTGAGCTCTTGGTTGTTCTCTCAAAACTTTATGATTGTCCACACAGCCTTCTTTGTTCTTAGTGGCTCCCAGCAGTTGAGGGAGTGCTAAAAAGGGGAGGATCTCAGTCAGTGCCTAGATGTAGGCTGATTAAAAGTTAGGCCCTCAGGCAGCAGCCTTTAAAATATACAAATATACCTCCTTCAGGGGAAGGATGGGAAATGAGTTTCTGTCTACTGCCTCTGCATCAAGGGAGGGTGGGTAGCTGGGTCAAGATGTTTGTTTGTTTGTTACAGTTCCACTGAATCTCTGCATGTAAGCCACCCTGGCCCCCAGAGCCAGGCAATCAAAGGGTGCATCATCTGGGTAACAGGCAAAAGCCAGGGCACCATACATGTGCACAAGCTCTTTCCAAGGAGACCCTGGCCGTCTGGAGCAGAGCAGAGGGAGAACATGGAGATGGCCTTCCCTATTGCAAACCCTCTTGGTATGTGCTAAATTAGGAGCCTGACCCTCAGGCTGCAGCTTTTTTAAGATACGCAAATATATCCTTTAGAAAAAGACGGAGAGACAAGTGTTATGTCTGCTTTTTTTTGTGCTAAGCACTGTGGAGATAGCCTTGATGAGTCTTAATGAGCCATTTATAAACTGCTTCTTCATTTGGTGTAATCTTGTGGGTCTCATGGACACAAGCCTCACTGACTTTCAGAGCTTGGTGTTTCGGGGGCCCATCCCTTAGGTGGAAGTCTTCAAAGTTGAGGAGCTAGATGTTGGGCCCACAGGCTCTACTTCTCAGGAAGAAACTGAGTTGTGAGTTTCCCCCCAATTATATGTCACTGTGCTGGGTGGGGCTTACGATGATAGCGTGGGGCAGGCTTCCCTACCCATTTCAGTGTGCGTGGTTTTTTTCCTTGTTTGACTGACATGTAGGAGTCATTCAGCTGGATTTCTTTCAGAGGGAATTTTTCCTTGTGTAGCTGTAGACTCAGTGGGAGGTGAGTTCAGGAGCCTTCTATGTCACCGTCTAAGATCAAAACTGCCAAAATCAAGAGATTTAAAAACTAATATTTAAAAATCAAGATTTCTGGATTCTCTTACAGAACAGCAGTATTGCCCATTGCATGGAAAGGTTGGATATAAGGAACAGCAGTGCCCTATAACGGCCTGGTCCTTCACAGCAATCCAGGGTCCCAGCCCAGGCTGGCTTCACCGTTAACACCTGCCCAGCTCCTCTGAGCTATTTTTTTCACTTGTATTGAGCTATAACTGACATACAATTTTGTATAAGTTTAGCCATGTATAGCATAATGACGTGACATACATATATTGAGAGTCATTACCATGATAAGGTTAGTTAACATCCGTCACTTTATACAGTTACAAAGAAAAAAATTCTTTGTGATGAAAGCTTGGAGGTTCTACTTTCTTAGCAACTTTCCCTCTCAGCTGTGTAATTTTGGTGATGGTGTAGGACATACCACATGGTACCTTATGACCAAGATGTTTTCAAGGTTGTTATGTGGGGGGGGGGGGTGGTTTTAATCTATTACCACAAAAAAGTGCTAAACCACAAATGTGTACACACACACGAACATAGAACTCATTCAGAGTTAAAACGGACCAAAAAATTCCTCCCTAAAATCTTGTGGAACATTATTTGGCTGAATATTGTCTTGCTCCACCTTGTGGTCATTTGAGAGACACACAACCCTGACCACCTCAGTGCCAAATAAAACAGAATGTGGCTTCATTTAGTGATAACGTAATAGGATTGAGATAATGTTGTGTTTGGCGTGTTTTAGCAAAGATCCCAAACCAGTAGTTCATAAAATTTCATCTGATCAGTTGATGCATAGCCTCAGAAACCCTGCCATTTTATCCAGTCATGAATTATTCTTTTCTTTCTTTCTCAATAAAATCTTAAAAAAAAAAAAAAAAGCAAGCAAGAGCGAGCACACAAGCATGCATGAGCTGGGGGAGGGGCTGAGGGAGAGAGAGAATCTCAAGCAGACTCCATGCTGAGCAAGGAGCCTGACAAGGGGCTCCATCTCACAACCCTGAGATCACGACTAAGCCAAAATCAAGAGTCAGACGCTTAACCAACTGAGCCCCCCAGGCGCCCTGAATCATTCGTTTCAACTGTTTTCTTCTCACTCCCTGAAACAGACAAACAGAAATCCAGGATTCTTCCCTAACTTTCCACTTTCAAAACCCCTGCTCCAGAATTTCTAACATTCTCACTAAAACCTCTATTGGTGAGCTCAACCTCAAAGCATAAAGTTAGAGAACAGAAGTTACTACTCCTGTTTGTAAGAACTCGCGAAGACACTCGTTGCACAGCCTAGTGGTCATTATGTGAGGGCTCACCAAGTTTCTGTCGCCTTGCTAATCGAGAACTCTTTTCTGTGGTATTCATTCTAATCAACAGATAATTCCATTGGCCACGAGTTGACCGCTCTTTCAAGGTCTAGGCTGTGCCTGTACATTCCATTTTTTTGGTCCGTAATATGGGGATGACAACAGCAGTGGGTACCTCTCAGGATTATCTTAGACAACTGGCTTGGTCTTAGATCAGTGTTAGCTGACAGTTGTCAGTACATAAAGTGGTCAGTACAAGGTGTTGTCTTTTGTCTGGCTTAGAATACACTGAGAGAGTCAGGGCTAGCTGCAGTAGGCAGTTATGAAAATGACAGTTCCCAGGTAGATTGATTATATTCAAGAGGCAAATAAAAACAGATTTGGGGTTGTCCACATTCCTTCTTACCTTTGAGAGTACAAAAGATCTTTCCTTTTAAGGACATACTTTTTACAAGGTGGATCAAAGGAGGAACATGAAAGGTTATATATTTTTATTTATATATATATTTTTATAAGTTATATATATATTTTTATAAGTTCATACTGACCTATACAACAGTCATATGCTGTTAACAAGTTAAAACTGCTCACTAATTATAACAAACTGTTGAGCTTCCATGCTGGGATTTATTCTATGAAATCAGCATGTTATCTCTCCAACTTGGCATAAAATAATTTGTCCCCACCACTAAGTTGGAGAAATGCATTAAAAATGGCCTGGAGAGAAAAATCAGTGTGTCGTGGCTGCCACCTTGTGGTTTTATGTATTATATTAGTCCTCAGAAATCAAGTATTTTCTACCGCAACCACCAGTTTCTAAAATATACCAACAATTTGAGTATAGTTTTTTCTCTAAAATATACCAACAATTAGAGTATAGTTTTTTTTTTTTTCTAGCATCATTAAAAATTCTCCAAGTTGCACAAAGGACTATGAACTAATTCCTTGGCATCCTTTTACTGGCTAGCTAGGGTTGAAATCAGGTAAGAGTTCACATAAGATCTAAGTCATATTAGCTCTCAATCACAGAAGATCTCAATTACACAAGTGATGTGTGCTTATGTGTGTTCATTAAACACTTTTAAAATTAAAAAAATTCTCATGCTTAAATTAGATGTGTTAAATAACTTATGAACTACCCATAAAATGGGATATACAATCCCATTAAAAATACAGAAGTAGAGAAAATTTCGGGAATTATATTTTTCCATGCAAATAATTCAATAATCTTTTGAAAGGTAACACAGAGTAGGGGTTAAATACAACCCTGGGACCTGGGGTCAAATATCCCATTTGGATGACTTACTAGTTATGTGAACTTGGATATATGACAGAATACCTGAGTATCACTTTACTCGTCCATAAAATGTGGATGAGCTCAATAGTACATACCTTATGGAGCTCTTGGGAAGATTGTAGCTTTTAGAGCAGGATGGGTCAGACTCGGGAAGGGTGATCAATATGCTGGGTAACCATAATTATGATGGCATGAGTCAAATTAGTTTTATTGCTGGCAATTAGCCTTCCCGTTCAGAGTGCTCCCCATTTCTCACCTTATGCTCAGGCATTGATTTTCTCAGCTCTTTCACCCCTGCCTGATGGTTGAGGGGCAATTTTTTGCTGGAGACCCAAGGTGAGGGCCCTCAAAATATCTGGAGAGCAGGGTGTCAGATTTGCTACCACTTAGGGTTTGCTGTATGGCTCCCATTCTATCGTTTTTGAAAAGCGTATGTGTTTTGTTGTTATTCTACTCCTGCCCTATTATATATTGAACAGGTGGGGAACAGATAACTTCTCTTCTCAGTTCACGAAAAGGTGCCACCTGAAACAGACTCCCATATGGGTACAACACTCAGAATCTTAAGCTCTGGGCTTATGGCCATGACAAAGTGGAATGTGGGGGGTTGTCACTCTTGAAAAGGGGATGAGTATATGTGGATGTAGAAAAGAAAGGGAGCTGAGTATTCGGTGACTGAAGGGTGGATTTGAGGAGTCATTGGTACTGCTCTCCTTTCTGGTACATGTACCTGCCGCATGACTTGCTTCGGCACAGAACATGTAAGAAAAAGTAGTATGTCACTTCAGGGTGGAAATTCTGAGTTTCGGTACATGATTCACCACTTGCTCCATCCTCTGCCTTGCTGGTCATGGAAGCATGTGTCAGGATTATGCTTCCTTCAGCCTGGGTCCCAGAGTGATTATAGCCCCTTCAGTGATGAGCAGAGCTCCAGAGACCCGGATGAACATACAGTTCAGGCAAGAAATAACTTCACTTGTGGTAATGCACTGAAAATTTGGAAACTTCTCATCATCTACTCTATCCCATTTTAGAAAATGCTTAGCATCCCTGTGGTCTCCTGGCAGGTAACCTTGCTCTCAAGCTGAGAGGGGGTCCTTTCCCTCAGTCTAATTCACAGCAGAGACCCTGGCTGTAGTTTCATGCTGACAGGGGAAGGGATAGTCAGCAGAGAACACCACAAAGGCTCTGGAGCCAATCTGTCAAGTGACTTGGAGCTCCACTACTTAGCAATTAGCTGAATGACTGAGCGATTGATTTAACCTGTATAAAATAGGGACACTGGGGCTTATCTGTTCCAGTTACTGAACCTGTGTAAGAAACCACATAAAAGGGGATGGTGTCACACATCCATTTATTACACTCAAGGAAAATGAATCTGGAATTGGACATAGCATGCAGGGATGGCTTATCCCATGACTGGGGCCTCAGCTAAAGACTCAAGAGTAGGTGCTGGAATCATCTAGAAGTTTATTCACACACCTGGTGATTGATGTTGGCTGTTGACGGAGACCTTGGTGGGAGCTGTCAGCCTTAACTCTTACACGAGGCCTGTCCTGTGGCCCAGGCTTCCTTACAACATGCACTGAGAGGCAGAAAGCATAAGCTAAATTACCTTTTGTGACCCAGCATCAGAAGTCACAGCGTCACTTCTACTGGATTCAGCTAGTCAAGGCCATCTTGAAATCCTGCCCAGGCTCAAGAAGGGAAATAGACTGCCTCCTCAGAGTAGCAGCTAGGGTCTGGAAGAGTCTGTGGGACCAGAGATACCGCTGTGGCCGTTTTTAGAAAACCGTATCTGCCATACTTCCTCAGAGTGTGGGTAAACTCACTGAGTTAACACAAGGAACTTAGAACAGTTGGTAGCTGTGTGCTTCGTGTTAGTGACTGATCCAATGTACAGGTAGAATCATACGGAACCACCTTTCTGTGGCCAGCTTTTCCCTCTCGTGGGGACCCAAGCCAAGGATCTGTTATCTCAGACGCCAGACCAGACTACGGCAACCCCAAGACAAGAGGAATTAAGGAGCACGCTCTACCTCCACGGCCTCAACAAGATATTCCTGCAACAGTGTGCCACTGGTAGGCTCAGGGTGAGTTCCCTTTTATCATTTCCTTGTGAAGGGCTGAAGAAACCTTGAAGCCTCTGTAACCACGACTACGTACTTGCGTATGTACAACTGTGCCTTTGTAGCAAGAGCTCTGCAAGAAAATGTTCAAACTGAAGCAGTGGTAGCAGTTAGGTGGTTTCTCTTCTTCTGTGGAATTTATCATGTCCCAAACTCCAGAGTACCGTTTTTGTTATGTATGAAGGCAAGGTGAAACAAACCTGTGAAGGGGTACACCATCCACTAGGGTACTGGCATGAGGCTGAAACGGCAGGATGGTAGGAGCTAAAAATCTTTTAGTTTCTGGGGACTGGATTATCTGTTGCTAGCGGTGCTGTGCGGACTAGAAACTACAGGTCTCCTTAGCACGGCGTCACCAATACCAGGGCGGGCCAGGCAAACAGGCTTGGCCGGTACCTAATCGTTGAGTCCCGTGCATATGCCCCAGGGGCTCCCGTTTCTTAGTTGCAAAAGAAGAGGCTAACTTTATACCACGTGCCAAGAACCTTCAGTAGAGCTTGTGTGTGGTTTGACATCCAGAGAGTTGCTTAGTTAGGGTTAACCTGCAGGGCTGAAGTCACGCCTACGAAGCTGGCTGAACGGAGTGCCTCTGCTTTCAGGTGGTATCTGTATATGTCAGCGCTCGGTCACGAAAGTAAAAAATCTAGGGCCAAACTCCTACGCTCAAGACCTAGCAGTTCGTGGTTTGTGGCATCCCTGAATCCTGCCGTGTAGGCTGCCGGCTATTACCTTGTTTCCCATGCACTCCTGGCGTCCCTTAGCTTGGTGGGGTGCGGCTTTACCATGGATAGGCTTGCCGGGAGCCAAATCACGCTAGGTTTGAGCGCTTGGAGCACCTACAAATACAGGATTATCATTGAGTCATCCAATATTAACTCAGGACATTTCCTCAGCTTTCTAGAGACATTTTAAGATTATTAAGTGAGGGCCTCTCACCTCAGACAGTCCCCATCTTCCAACTTGCCAGCTCAACTCCAGGCCTACTAGCTCTTCCCATCAAGCATTTTTTTTTTTAAGATTTTATTTGAGAGGCAGAGCACGCATGCACAAGCAGGAGTGGCAGGCAGAGGGAGAAGCAGGCTCCCCACTGAGCCAGGAGCCCAATGCGGGGCTCGATCCCAGGACCCCGGAATCATGAACTGAGCTGAAGGCAGACACTTAACCAACTGAGCCACCTAGGCGTCCCCCATCAAGCATTCTTACGTTGACCTGCACGCCAGCACCTTCCTCTTCAAAAGTTCCTACTAAACGGAATCCATCTTTATAATGTATTTCAAAATGCTGTCCCTAAACAACAAATGAGCATTCAAATGAGAATCTTCTACTTATTCACTGAATGTTTCCTTGTTATACTGTCTCTTTTCTCACTTAGAATGCATTTTCCTTTGATCAGAAGTGCTTGGTTGGAGTTGCTTCCCTACAATAGGGCTCTACAAACTAGGGCCCACAGGCCGAATCCAGCCCACTGCCTTTGATCAACTTTGACTGGAACATAGCCATCCCTGCTTCTTTGCATATTATCTATGGCTTTACACTCCAGAGAGTCTAACAGTTCCAACAGAGGGCTGCAAAGCCTGCACTACTACTGTCCCTTGAGAGCTTGCTGACCTCTGACCTAGAACAACAGTTCCAGCAGAGGTGTTGGCTCCACAGACAAAAAGAAAGTAAGAATTGCTATTTAGTAAAATAGAGCTGTCCTGGCCGTCTGCGAGGGCCTCGGCACGGTGGAGGCGGCCTGGCCAGCTACTGGGAATACAGAAAGCACCGAGAGGGAAGCTGGGAGGCGGCCACACGAAGAGGAGGCCAGGACGGGCAGGGAGCCACGTTGGCACAAGGCCCAAGGCTTCTAAAGCAGCCTGACAGCACCTGTGACTGCCTGAAAACGTCACCCTGCTTCCCCCTTTCCTGGGCTCACTCTCTACCTTATGGGAGAACAGTGAAAGCCGCTCCAGTTTCCAGTTACCTCTAATGAAGGGGCTGTGTGAGCAGAAGCGACCACAGCAATGGTTCCGATTTAAGACTTTTATTTTTTCTCAGGCCCAGTGAGCCTGAGTGGCTGACGCTCACCGCTCCCCTCCTGCCCCCCAGGCCCTGCTCTCTGCAAGAGGAATGTTTCCTTGCACTGACTTGCGCAGACAGCCCTAGGCTTTGGCAGCGGCCTTGTAATGGGCCAGAGTGCGGGCTGAAGGGTCAGTGGCGTTGATCCACCTCGGCATCCAGTAATGGGTCAGCCAGTCGGCCCGGCCCGGGTAGTGGCGTTCGAAGATTTGACGGTAGTAATAGCCCTCTTTAGTTTTAGGAGTGTTGAAGGGAAATTTTTGGGCCGCCACTGCCATCATTGCGTCATCAACCTGGAAGAGCATAAAAGCAAAATGGTTTTTTAAATGGCCTAGAAACCCTTGCATTTAATGTGGTTTCACGATAACAGCCAAAGATATGGAAAGGCATGACTCTAAACTGTCCAAGCGATCCTTTGAATCACCCTTCACATAGAAAATGCTAAAATACCATAAATATACACAGTTGCAGTGACTTTTAAGGAACATTTTTGTGAATACCTCTACTAGATGGTGGCTCTGAGTGTTCTATTCTTTTATGCCTAATAATGTCTGGCGCCCAGCAGGTACGCAATAATGTGGCAAATGAAGGTCAGTGATGATGGGTAAATCTCCTCCCTTGCCCTCTCCATTCTAGATGCTACTACATAATCCTTCATGCTATTTAAATCTTAAGAAATTCTTACAAACGTACTGTTTACCGAGAATTTCTCCAACACACAAAACATTTAAACTAAACACAAAATGAACAGCGATTACAACTCTATGTACACATTGTCCTATTCCAGAAGATATTTTTAATGACATTATACCTGATGTTCAATATATTCCTGTAAAATCCTAAACCAGGAATTCTTAACCGAGGTTATTCCATCACTGAAGGCTTCTTTTGGCCGCCAGAGAATGTCTTTAGGTATCAGGTTGGAGTCCTCAAAGGTCTCTCTCAGGAGATGTTTTTCTATCCCATTCTGACGTGAAAACAAAGGAACGTCAGTAAAAGTTCCAAATATATTCAATATCAATTGACAGTTTTTTATCTTGAATTGATTCACCTACCTTGGGAATTCTCATATCTGGGGGCAGAGACAAGTAATAGGAAGAAAATCGATGATCCAGGAAGGGGACTCTCAATTCAAGGCTTAAAGGGGAAAAGAAAATCTAAATCAAAATGGATATTTAGTGCCTGTCCATTTAGATTCTCCTTGAGAGTTTCTTAGCAATTCAGCCAGCCTCTAAGTAATGTTAAGATGATAAAGTCATCTTTGCAGTCCTCCTGATTATCCTACACTATTGCATGAACGCAAAAATCCTCATTCAAAACAGGATGTTTATTATCTAGGGAGTGAGACAACCTGCCAATAATTTTACTTTCCCTTCTACAAACAAATAAATGCACATCTCAAAAAGCAGAAAAAGGCAAGAATCATGAGTGACCTGATCACTGAGAATGTACTTTTCCTATACCTTTCTGCCTCAAAGTCTTTTCCAGGTGAGCCCATCTCTCAAGTCTTATTAAAAACCGTAAGAATTCAAAATTGTTGACTACTAAATGACTAATTTACATACAACATTCAATATAAACCACTGATCCACAGTGTTTCATCAAAGGCCGCATCAATGTTTCCTGAATCCTGGTGACTCTGGTTAAGACAAATGGATAGGATAATAACCATGGATTCAGTTCATTCCCCACACCATCTTCTATTATTTCCCAATCTAAGTTTGATTTGGTAGAAGCAACTAAAACATTTGATGTCGGTTGTCTATCATGCACACTAAGAGTCTTGAATCCTCCAACATGACTAGCTAAAGTGACAACTTCAGGCATCCAGAAGTGGCCTCAGAGAATCCAATCAAACTCTTGATCTTCATGGCCCCGTGCCCACCCATGGTCACCACAGGCTCCAACAGGGATGGCAGGCACTCAACACTTGGTTCGTGGGGCTGTATAATCTTTACGTCTCTTAAGAAGTCTTAAAAAGAGCTGCATCTGCCTTCTCTCTCCATCCTGATGGCAGCAGAGTGGCGCTGTGTTTAAAGACAGAAAGTCAGTCTGAACCGACAGTCCCCTCATCAGGGCCACAGCAGCACTTGGAAGGAGACGAGCTTTGTTTTCTCTAAGAAGTCATATTTTGCAACAAATAACAAGCCGACAGAAATAAGCCGCCGTTGAGCTTTATGACTTTTGAGGCTATCTTTACGATTGCTTCTGAAACTAATGGGTTACCCGTGGGCAGCAGTGGTGCGATCTGCCCGCAGCACGTCGAACAGGTAGAGTTCCTTCAGAAGCCTCTCACTCTCCTCCTCAGCTTTTTCAGGAGAAGGAGCCTGTTTTACAAACAAACGGGTGAAGTTACAAATATACCAACAGCTTTGCTTTGGGCACACAGAACGGTTTTTATCTCTCAGTCTTTCCCACATTCCCGCTCTAAGGGCGGGTAAGACAAAAAGCTACCCAAGGGAGTCCCTGCGTGCTACACCAGGCCTCCCTTCACACCCAATGGTTAGCGTCAGGCAATAAAATGGACACCGTGGGCAATAACCATGCTGCCACAGGGTAGTAAGAAATATCAGAAGAGCGATTCTCATGCTCAACTGGCTCTGAAGAATGCAGATTATCTGACACCAGGAAGACTTCTTTCTCCCCCAAAAGGAAAACAGAGCAGACACGATCTGGTTTCCTCATCTACATCACAAGACACTCAAGCGTTAGGGCTATAGTGACAAGAGAGGACAGCAAGTAGTCAAATAGTTCACTTTTCCCAGCCTAGCACCGATGCCCCTCCATTTCAGAATGCTTACCTTGTGAAAATATATGTAACCCTGCGTCAGCTCATCTGAGCCTTCTCCGGAGAAGATCACCACGCTATCTGTGTTCTTCCGAATGTACTTGGAAACTAAGTACATACCTTGGAAGAGACAGAAATGGTTCATGTCAACATAACTCTCTACCCTTTGTTTGGTTTTTGGAAGCTACTGAGTTTTACTTAGATTGAACTCTGTATTAATAAAGTAGTTTCCAAAATAATGACCCTTTATCTCTAAGCCATTTTAATGTACCTAATCTAGCAAGTTGTACTGTTGCAATGGAATAGCCCAAAATCATGCCAGAATTTTTTACAAAGATTTTAAAATTGTAGTGCTTTTAGACCAAGAATGTCCACCTTAAAACTCTGTTAAACTGAACAATGACAAATATCTTAAAAAAAAAAAAATTCCTAACCTTCATACCAGTATCATTCTACAAAAATAATAGGTGTGGGGAGTTTGGGTAGTTTAGATTTTTTTTTCCTAACACTCCCCATCCACCAAATTTCACATATGGTTAAGAATACTATGTAAATTATTAAAAGATATCCATTGGTTGTGGCTGCCCATCCCTGTAAACCAGTATTGGTTCTTTACCATTTTTTTCACGATCGCCAACCTAGGGAAACTTTTTAGACACTTTTTCCTAATTGCCCTCTCCATGAAATATTAGTGCCAGATATACTATGTATCTGTGGATATACTGTGGCCCTTTGGAGGACCACTGACCACTGTAATACCTAAGATTTTGTTACCCTCCAAGAACCAATTTCTGTTCCCTCGAGGGCAATATCAGCCCTGTGATAATATTCTCATGCTCTAAACTTTGCAATGGAGGCTTATCAGACTCTGAGTCTCTTAAGAGAGAGGCCTATCTAAGCCAGTAGCATGTTAGAGGCTCAACAACACTGTTTCAGTCTGATTTGGAGTGTACTTCTGATTTCGGTATATATCCACAGGACAAAACTAGTATTGCTTGCTGGGCACTAACAGTTACTGACTGATAAGTCCTATAATGGAATAGTTACCAAAATACACGTAAAATGAGTATTCCTTACAGAAATTGTTACAACACAGATCTATTTCCTTATATAGCCCAAGAAACTATATGCAGAGTAATTGGTGGGGCAGGGAGAAGTGCAAAAAATATGCATCTGCTCTTTGGAGAAATGGAAATACAGATCTCCCTTGACTTACGTCCTGATAAACCCACTTAAGTTGAAAACATAAAAAATGCATTTAATTCACCTAACCTACTGAATGTCATAGCTTAGCCTCGCCTACCTTAGGTAGGCTCAGAACTCTTACATTAGCCTACGGTTGGGCAGAATCACCTAACACAAAGCCTACTCTGTAATAGCATATTGAATATTTCATGTAATTTGTTGATACTATCCTAAGAATGAAAACCAGGATGGGTGTGTGGGTACGGAGCGGTTGTTAAGTGTTTCGGTTGTTGAACCTTGTGATCCCCCGGCTGCCTGGGAGCTGTGGCTCACTACCACCACCTAGCCTCAGGAGAGAGTATCCTCCACATGGCACTAGCCCGGGAAAAGATCCAAATTCCAAAGTCAAAGTACGGTTTCTACTGAAAGCATATTGCTTTCACACCATCGTAAAGTTGGAAATTATTTAAGTGGAACCCTGGTAAGTATAGGATCGTCTGTAATGATACCATAAATGTGGAAGCTTATGTATTTATTCCTCTCCCTCCAAAATAGGTTGGGGGAATTCTTAAATGGTCTTGTCTTAAAATACTGCTGACCTAGGAATCTTATTTGCATTTATTCCTAAGTGTTGTTTTTGAAACTGTTGTTTGAAATAATCTTTTAACCCTTATACTTTTTTAGTATTAAAAATATTTCTGATATCCTAAAATACCTTACCTACTGAAGCACGAACTGTTGTAATATCGTAAGTTTCCAAGGAAAATATGACTTCATCCAGGACCTGAATGCCTTCCTCAGAATTAAAGAGGACTTCATGGTGTTCACTCCCAATGTGATTTGCCACCTGATTATTTAAGAAACATCCACATACTTGTGATTTAAAGAAAAGAACTGCCTTTGAGAAGGAAACATGACAGTAGTTAACAACAGTGAAAAACAAACCGGGCAGAATAAGAGGAAGTGATTCTCCAGGTCACCACACACACAGCCCCCCAGTCAGGTTTCCTGGCCTCCCCCAGTCTCTGCCAGGACTCAACTAAGAGGTAGACAGCCCAACAGCTCTTCCTACTCCAAGACTTCAACCTGACTGTCCAGAGGCTCCCAGTTAGTGTGCCCCCTACACCCCTAAGTTACCCACCTCCTTTCTCTCTAGTCCAACAGGGCCCCACTCTAACCTTAGTCCCCTATTGGCCCCCCAGTAATGCTTTACGTGACATTCAGAATATTATTCCTAAAGGAAATGTCGGCTCCCCCCCTTTATTCTTTGGCTATTTTGGATTCTTTCAGCATTGATCAGCTTGCTTTGAAACTGCACTCTAGCTTTTTCTCCTTCCTTCTACTAAGTTCTTCCAGAGTAGGAACAAGGTCTCCTGAACACTGAATATATATGTACAACGTCCCCTCTGCCCATAATCCTAACACACGGTGCTTTGTAAAAAATAACAGCTAACGTTTACAAGGTACTTACTACTTGCTGTGTTCTAGCCTATGCACTTTATTTTTTTTTTTTTAAGATTTTATTTATTTATTTGACAGAGAGAGAGAGAGAGCGAGAGCAGGGACACGAGCAGGGGGAGTGGGAGAGGGAGAAGCAGGCTTCCCGCGGAGCAGGGAGCCCGATGCGGGGCTCGATCCCAGGACTCTGGGATCGTGACCCGAGCCGAAGGCAGATGTTTAACGACTGAGCCACCCAGGCGCCCTAGCCTATGCACTTTATATGAATTATATCATTTTCACCACAAAACTATCCCATTACTATTACTACTATTACTGTTACTCCCATTACATAAATGAAGAATTACATGGTGGAGGTAGGATTTGAAAACAGCAGTCAGGCTCCAAGCATGCAGTCATAACCACTATACCATGTCCTTACATTCAAAAAGAATTATTATCCTAGGGTTTTTATGAGGACTGCACGGACCTTGGTAGAAGTATCCAGAGGATAGCGTACAACACAGTTGATACTCAACAGGCATTTCATTCCATTTTAATATATTTAATTTTAAATAATTACTTGTGTCAATACAGGAACATACGCATAGAATCATTAATTATTGGCTTGATTTTTATTCTAATACGTCTGTCTTAATTACATAATGGACTGAGATAGTGTCTTACCTTTCTAGCAGCTAGTAAATCAGTACTGTCTTCCATGCCAATTGCAAACGTCTGGAGAGGGTACTGAACACGGGCCTCTTTTAGCTGCTTTAACAGGGTGGCAGCAACCAAACTGGAATCTAAGCCCCCTGTGAGCAAGACCAGAAGTATACTGGTTATGCGCCTTATATAGAGAGGAACAGGTAGGATTTACAATCCTGTTGAGCTCCAAGATTAGTTTTACCATTTAAAATCCCCAAGTTTTATAAAGTGAAAATCAACTTTAATCAAAGAAAAAATCTAGCATAGATAAACCAAGATAATGGTTGCAGTATATGAATTGGCTAAAAAAAAAAAAAAATCACTAGACACTATTCTAAAGAATGTTTATTAACTCATTCATCCCAATTACAATGTAACCAGACATTGCTATATTACTGAATATTGAATACAGCTTACAGAAAACATTTTCATTCTCTAATGGAGAGAAAGATTAAATCGTAAATATTTTATAGTCAAAACCTCAGGGATAGCTACAAATCATTTGCTGAAATATGCATTAAATATAATCAGGCTTTTTAACAGCCTTCACCTGATAAAAGGCAGCCAATCCTTCTGTCTGTCATCAAGCGTTTCTTAATGGCATTATCAAAAAGGATCCGGAGGTTGTTCTTCACAGTTTCTATCTCAAAACCTATAAACACATAAAGTAAACAGTTCCAGAAAACCTTGGGCTGAATTATTTACTGAAACGAGGTACACAATCATCTCTATCTATCATGATATGTGCTCAACCGTGGACTTTGCCAAATCCCAATGCGCCACCTCCCAATTAAACAGGAAATAGCTCTTCAGACCTGAACCATTCCAGTGACATGAAAAGTATCATTTCTTTTTTCCTTTGGGGGAGAAGGGTCAGGAATAGGTGGGTGGGCGTTTGCTCTAGTACCTGGGAAGAGTTTCTCCACATTGTCGTAGAGGGCATGCAGAGGCTCATCTCTACAGTGATGATATTTAACCATTTCCACGGAGGCCACTTTGCCATTTGGCTTTAAATCCAAAACTTCATAGTGTCCCGGGAGAAATGGCTCCACTTTTAAAAAAGGAGTCGTGGAGTGCTTCAGGTTAACAAGACCTACAAATTGGAAAAGATAATTTAACTCAAGATACAATTCACACTAACTTTCACAATTAACTTACCATCCTCTAAATTCCTGTTTATTTTCCCTTTTTAATATAAACACATGTCCATTATATCAGCAAAACAGGGAAAATTAACCCCAATGCTATTATCTACTTACTAGAGAGGTCACAGTGGTACAGAGATGTATAGCAAGACTACACTGATTTCTAGTTCAAAGCAATAGGAAAATCTCCAATGTTCAATTTCTTCTCCCTAGCTGAAATTTCAGATCAAGAAAATCTATTTTCTATAATAAATTAAATATAAAAAGAAATGATACATTAAGCAAGGAGATGGACTTGAAATTACTCATTTTACTATATCCTGGCAGTCATTTCTTTGACTGAGGTATTTTAAGAAAACAGCCATGGTTCCTGGACCTTTGACAAGCAAAATGATCCACTATGAGGTACTTTAAAGTCGAACATTAAGAAGTCAGGCATCTACCCCTTAACTAGTTATTATATACTGTGTGTTAATAGTATAATCGAAATCTCCTCAATAGGTTTTCACAGAGAGTAACCAACCTGACGCCACCATGATCTTTGATTCAAAATCAGTGTTACACTGTAAATAGGAACAGCCTATCTAAATGCTCATTATGATTTACAATTTGAGTTTGTCAGCCTGGTAATCTGTCATACTGAATTCAAAGACCAGATTGGACCCAGATCCCATCATAAATGGATCACTAAGGTAGCAGACCTCAACAGAGCCATACAACCCCTATGGGGGATGAGGAGTAATTAAAAAGTTTTAACCAGGAAATCCCATGAACAGATTAGTTTTAGAGACATTATTCTAAAAGCACTGAGAAACAGTCACTTGAAAACTTTTGGATTGCCCACCATGGGATTTGCAAATATGATCTAGAGGACAACACAAAACCAGAGCAATAATGAAAACCTAAAGAAAAATTCTATCATTACCTTTAGCTTCTGAACACACGGCCAAAAATCCATCTTCTGTCATGGCTTTAAACAAAGGCCTGACTCCGTAAGTATCTCTGCCCAGGAACACTTTCTTATTGGCAGTATCCAGTAAAATAAATGCAAATACCCCATCCAACATACAAACTGTTTGCTCAATTCCTCCTTTGTCGTATAGATGAAGGATTATCTCACCATCCACTTTGGTCTGGTATTCAAATTCAAAATGTTGTTGCATCTTTTAAAAACAAGAGCAAAATAAACATGTTAGAATCTGTGTTCACTCATTAATAGTTTTTCATTGCAAAGTTGGTTCAATATTTCTACATTCTATAAGCATGCAGTTCAGTGATTTTTTAGAAGAATCATGGCATTATCAAAATATAACTTGTTTGAAGTCACAATTCTGCAAATTCTTTATAACATAAAGCTAAACCCGTGAAAATTTTAGTTGCATTCTCATAAACGCAACGTATCCAGTCATGTGTAGACAGAAATGTACTTTATATATGTGCTATGTCTATAATACATATATATTTACATCTGTATGTAAGTGAAGCCAATAGGTTGCCCCCAGTTGCCATGACACTAAAAATGTGCTTCCACGCTGTAATATTTTAACTTGGGAATATAGTATCAGCTAAGGTTGTTCCAGTTCAGTCTCAAAGACCGGCCTATGAAAATGGAAAGCAAAAGGACAAATACAGGGGCACCTGGGTGGCTCAGTCAGTTAAGTGTCTGCCTTCAGCTCAGGTCATGATCCCAGGTCCTGGGATGGAGCCCCATGTTGGGGGCTCCCTCTCCCTTGGCTGCTCCCCCCTGCTTGTGCTCTCTCTACCTCCCTCTCTGTCAAGTAAATAAATAAAATCTTAAAAAAAAAAAAAAAAAAGGACAAACATAGTTGGTACTGTTCCCCCAAAATGAATGACTCTATCACAATGATAAAGACACATGGTCTAAACAAAGCTACTGGCCCCCAGGGGAGGACTGCAATATTCAGTCCTCCTACCACTCCAGTGGCATTAAAGCTACTTCTCACTGAGACACAAAATGACAGGGGAGCGTTAGTAGCCCACATGCCCCAAAGGCACAGCAAAGTGATGGTCATGACCACACCGAGTGCAGAGGCAGAGGGTTAGATCACATGACACCCCGACTCTGTGGCTCTCCATCACACTGCAAACTGTGAGGGTGAGAAGTCCTTGGAGTTGCTCTTTCTGTGAACTTACTCATATTTTTAGCTGATCATGGAGAGAGAAGAGGTTCACATTAACAAAATGAGGTGGAAATCCTGGATACGTTTAAATATTTAAAACATGTTTCTAAAATTCAAAAAGTAAATCTATATTTGTATATGTATGACCTATAAACATGCTTCACAATCACACTCTATGATCTGTGAAACTTCTGTCTATAAGCCCTCACAGAACTTCCCCCCAACATGGCGGTTGGCTGCCTCCAGTGACTACAGAGCCATTTCCTGTTCTCCTCTCCCTACTCTGAGAGACCATCAGGGGAGATCCTGGCACTAGCAGGTGGGGTTTGGAAGCAGTCTTCTGCTGACCCTTCTGGGTTGAGGCATCTGAAGGATGAATATACCCCAAAGCATTCAGTGATTTCAGTGAGCAACAGCTTCCCCAATCTATCCTCCACTGCCACCAAGTCAGCACTGCTCCTTAGCTAAACCCTGCAGGTAAGTTATTGGTTAATGAGTCCCATGTACCACTTTCCACTCTCCTGAAACCACACGGGTAAAAGCTGCACTGAGAGAAAAGCCCCTGTCTCTTGCCCCCATCCAGAAATCACACTGCCCTCTGACTCGCTGGTTGGAAGCCCCTGATGCTCCCTGCAGAGAGACTCCTCTCTGCCCCAGCCTTGCCTCAGATTCCTCCCCTCCTTCATTTATTCTTCCTCCATGCCCAGCAAACCTGCAGCTGTCTTTTATTAGTTTAAAAAAAGAAAAAAGGAGGGGCTTTGGAGTTTATGTTGCAGCGGCCTTTATATAAACCTAAAATGGCCATCCTCCTCTCTCGGTACATTTCTGGCTGCCCACGCTGCATAAGCTTAGATGATTGGTAGAAGCAATGGGACATCTATGCTTTTGAAAATACAACATATATGACTAATTTAGAATAAAAATACTTCTGAAATAGTTACCATTTTCTAACTTTTAAATAAAATACATAAAAGCAGCAATGTTGTTCAAGTAAAACAAGGTATTTCCTATGTTATTTAAGGTGGAAGTTGTTAATATTGCCATAATCCAACCCAGCATTCGCGTGTATATGGTACTAACTTGGCTTAGTAAGAAAAAAGTCTTAACTGTTCGCTACCTGTACTCTCACTAGTGTGAAATCCATTCTTATTTTTCCTGTTCATCATTTCATCTCCAAGCACCTAGAAAAATGATGCCTGTGTATAATATGCCCTTAAAAAATATATGAAAGGAATCTGCTGAATATCTACAAAAACTTCTCAAATGAGAAGCCTGTTATTAAGAGTATTCCTAAAAGCAGACAACAGTGGAAAAGCCATCGTTTAACAGTATTGGTGTTAGGTAGAGGGATGCCCTAATTTTTAAGAGATAACTGCTTATATATTTAGGAGTAAAGTGTCACAATATCTGTAGTATACTGAAATGATTCCACCAAAAAATTGAATGCCTAGGTGTATATACAGAAAGAGAAAAACAAAGCAAATATGGCAAAACATTAACAGTTATACAATCTAGGTTCTCATTGTTTTGTGTTTTTTTAGTATGTTTGAAATTTTCAAAATTAAAAGCTGGGGAGGAAGGTGGCAAACAAAAAATTACTTGGAAATTTTAGATTAAAAAAATGTATGAAACACTGGCCAAATAATTCCAGATTGGAAGGCTCTTAGCCAATGTGGCTTCCTGGGGTCAGAATTTCCACCGTCTCACCACTCTCACCCTGAGTAAGCCTTCCCTAGATTAGAAAGCTGTTCCAAATTTAATGCTGCTAGAAAATCACTTCTTACACTCCGTTGCACTTGGCCATCCTTCTGTCTTGTGGTTCTGTTCAGTATGCAGACGCAGTGCATATCATAAGGGCAGCATTATATAAAAGCTACAAGTATGATGACCTCCAAACTATTAAACTCTATACCTGCCCTAAAATCCTCCAGTCTCATGGCTCTTAGAATGATATTCCAACACCATCTTACCAACTCCTAAGTCCTGCTTGATCGGGTTCTGCCCACCCTCCCAGCCCCACCTTGCCCATCTTACCCCTTGTTCACATCTGACAATCCCAGGGCTGCTTCCTGCCTCAGGCTTCTATACATGCTATTCCCTCTGCATGAAAAGTTCTTCCCAGCCCCGCTAGTTATCACAGTCCATTAGGTCTCGGTTCAAGTGTCAGTTCCTCCAGAGGCCTTCTCTGACCACACTTACCGACACTGGATCTCCCGTATCAACCATTTTTTCAGAATACTTATCATATGTATAAGGATTTTTTTTTGGTCTTTGATTTTTAATGCAATAAGCTCCATTAGAGCGCAGATCTACCTCTCATACTTACTACTGTATCCCCAGCACCAAACACAGGCTCTAATTAATATTCAAATTCATAATAGGAAAAAAAAATGCTGAGAGTTAAAGAATTGTAATCCTCGTTTTTTCTTTTTTTTTTGTTTTGTGACCAGCTCATTTGACCTCTTTGTGCATCAGTGCATCATCTTTATAACTGGAGCAAATGAGATAATGAACATGGAAACAGTCTGAGAAGTAAAAAACTTTATACAAAATATATAAAAATTCTAACCAACTAGCTCTGAGGTTTAATCACATCCAGATACCTTCTGGTTTTGTTTTATTTACCTTCTTGTGGTTGTAGATTTCACCGTTGTAACAGAGCCACAAATAAGGATATTTCTTTACTCGAATTGGCTGCATTCCAAACAGCTGGTCAACCACTGCCAACCGATGAAATCCAAAGCAGCAGTTGGTGTATCCATTGACATTCTCAAAACGAAATGCATCTGGACCCCTGTGTGCAATCTTCATAGCACTCAGACACTGCACTGAAAGGCAGTCATCACTACCAAAGAGGGCCCAAATCCCGCACATGGTGCAATGGAGCTATGAGTTTTCTATGGAGAAAAGAGTAGGCCTGTTAAATATTTAATACCCAATCCAAGTCTGTATTAAATCTTGATTCCAAAAACTGCTATAAACCACTTCAAAGACTGACATTTAAACTATCTTGTCCACAGCAATTTTCCATTAGGTTGGCAGGCACACAGGAGTTGAGAATGATTTAATTCACGTACAAGTATTCAGAAAAGATGCATGACCTTTCCATCTAGCCAGCGGTAGCAATTTGGCACCCTGTCAAAGCTGGCATCTCTCCCACCTTGGGATTTGGCCAGCTAGAGCTGGGGGGAGTCAGGTCACATTCGAGGTTTACTTCCAAGAGGCAGATAACAGATGCAGGCTGGCTCCAACCTAGTGAGAGATCCCTGTCCCTCTTTCTTCATCTCAGGACCTCAGAAGCCCTCAAAAATCCAAGAGACTCCCCATATTACTACTACAGTCCCCACTCAGGTCTCTTTGACAATTAAACGTCCTGTCTTTACCTGTAGTAACTACACATTGAGACTAGCGGGTAAAAAAGATCATACATACTGCTCAGGTGCTATGTTAAGATACACAGCTATTATAAGCATTTCACAACTTCTCACGTACCTTTAAGTGATTTATTCAAACGTGATGAAAGAAATTCTAAAGAGAAAAAAGAAAGGCATGTTATCTGATATCAGATATCTTGGCTGTATAATAAAAAAACATTTTACATTGACAGAAATACATAATGTTCACCATCCAAATGTCCTAAATGACAAAAATGTTCTAAAATATTTTTGTCTCTAAGTTGCCTTGGTTCATAAGAAAGCAAAGTGGGTGGGAAATAAATGGCAACAACATCTCTGAAAAACAATCTGGCCATCCCTATAGGCCAAGAAACAAACAATTCCTATGAATGTTACCTTGCAATTTCATATTCTCAACTGTGAAATAAAGAGCTGTTTTATTTGGATGCTGCCAGCTCAAAACAGTTATTTTACCAAAATATCTCAAACTCAGACACTTATTTGGGTTATTTTTAAATGCAAATTTGCAGCAAATGCCTAATTTGGGACAAAAATCATCAAGAAAATATATATATTCAAGTTACACCAATCACTTTGGGCAATTCTCTGAGGGAGTTTGTATCTAAATGAACCAAAGCTTTGTTTAGCCTTTTAATGAGACCACATCAAACTAACAAAAAATAATAGTGACTCAAACAACTTGGAATTGAAGTAGCACATGTCCTATGCAGTCCCTTCCATGCACTTGGCCAAATAGCCTCTAATGAGATATTTGAGATATAGCGGGGAAATACACTTAGATTGAAGTGAGATTGCTACTAATAAGCCATGTATGGTTCCTCTATACCAGTTAAAAATGGGCTGAGAAAGTGCTCTGAAAATCACAAGAGATCATTAGTTAATCATTTACCTAAGTCTTCCTAATGCCGATTAGTGAATCCCATTATTAGGCCTGCTATAAGGAACACACCCTAAGCACTAAAATAGAGGGGAAAGAAGGGGAACACATATTAGTGAAGCACACTTAACTTCTCCAGCAGGAAAAAGCAAACTAAAAACTGTTACCTATTTTTGTTGGAATCAGGCTTACTTGCAAAGGTCCTATTTGCAATGCTTTCTCCTACTGCTATTACCTGCTCCCTGTAATTTTCTGTATTTCCTCATAAACTTCTAGAACAGTGCTGTCCAGCAGAAATGTAAGCTAAATGTGGAATTTTAAAAAATATTAGTAGCCCCATTAAAAAAGTAAAGAGAAAAAGGACAGATAACTTTAAATATATTTTAACACAATGTACCAAAAAAAGTATTTCAACAAATCAGTTTAAAAAATTATTGACAAAATACTTTACATTGCCTTTCTCTATTAAATCGTCAACATCTGGTGTTTTACACTCACACCACACCTTAATTCGGACTAGTCAGCGTTTCAAGTTCTCAATAGTTACAGGTGGACTGAATTGGACAGTGCTGCTTCCCTGCATTTGATTTCGATGGCTGCTTACCAACTAAAAACTTCACCATATTGTTTTATTTTTACATTAACGTATCAGCAACCAACTCCTGGACAGGTTCAAGGCCTAAGTTACTTTTAATTAATCTTATAGCAATGCGGTCAATGAAAAAAAAGTTATGAGTGCTTTTTAAATTGTTAGTCAAGGCACCCAGGACAATGGCCCATGAAGAAATAATATAGACCAAGGGCCCAGCAGAAAACTGACCTTTTATTCAAAATAGTAACATTAATCTGAAACCAGCCCTACAGAATAGTTATCCACTGAGAAAGAAATGTTAGTTCTTTTGCTTTTTTCCATACCGCTTCGCCTGTCGCCCTGAACAGATCTCTTATAGGCGGGGTTTGTTCAAGTCACTTGTTGAGTCTCGCAGTCTGGGGGGAGGGGGGCAGGGGGAGGAAAGGGGAGCCAAAAGGTGGGGGGAGCCAGAGGTGAGGGGCTAAGTACAGACTCTTAGGCTTTGACCGACAGGCGGGAGATCGGGACCAAGCAACTGTGCGGCCCGAAACTCCTACTGCACCCCGAAACTCCGACTGCACCCCAGCCACGTGCACCCTCTGGCCGGTCCACCGTAGGGCCGCCGGACTGCGAAAATTTCCACAGGCTTCCACGCAATATAATAAAAAATTGTAAAATTTACAAGGGCCAAGTGGGCCGCAGCCCAGCCTCGCCTCGGTCTTTCACTTGATCCCTCCGACCGAAGACCTAGACCCTAGGTCTCTCCTTCCAGCTTGCTCCCAGGTGCGCAACAATCGGCCCCGCCCCCTTTACCGGCAGGAGCCGCAGAGCCGGCTGGCCGCCTGCAGCCGCTTCTGCCCACCGGTGTGGGGCGAGACTGCAGCGCCACCTCCTCCTCCTCCTCCTCCTTCTTCCTCCCTCCCTCCCTCCCTCTCTCTCTTTCTCTCTCTCTCTCTCTCCCCCCTCCCCCGGGGGGGCGGCCCCGGGGCACGCTGGGAGGGCGCTGCGCTGGGCAGCAGAGCCTGGCTTACCGGGGCTTAGATGGATGGAACGGAGGAGAGATGCCAGGTAGGGGCTGCAGACTGCGGGCGGGGCGGCGGGCCTCCTCTGACTTTACACCGGCCTAGCTCCTGTAATGATCGAGGGAAATTTCATCATGTCTGTGAGGACCAACCAGCGCGCAGGGGCGTGGCCCACAATGCAGACCTTGGCTGGGCGGAGGAGGAGCGGGGAGCAAGGAGGAGCTGCTCCCTCCCGGCTCCTTAAAGTGTTAGTGTGCCTGCTGAAGGAAAGCCTCAGAGGTGTAGCCAGGTGCCCCACTGACACCTAGGGTTACCTTAGCTGCTGTTCTGACCGATTAGGGGGTCTTCTGCACTTGGTTTGTTTTTTTGGGAAATCCTCACCAAATGCAGCAGATCTCCCTCATCTCCTTAATTGCAAAGTTTTTAAGTACAGGTATCCCCTGCTTTTCTAAAGTTCATGTTATGCCACTTTGCTTTTACAAAAGACCCACATTAGTACGCGTTTTTGCTACCTGAAAGAAATCCAACGAGGATTTTTGCTTTTAGGGGGAAAGGCGAGAAACGAAAATAGCGTTCAGTATTAATTCGCAGCCAGCCATTACAGAGGCACCTTGGATGGAGCAGCAGGAAGGGCACTCCGCGTTCCTTCCCCAGAACTACACTGAGCATCAAGGTGCCATAGCTTTGAACAGTGCCTGTGAGCATCTGTGCTTGATCTCTGTTGATTTTGTGCATTCATTAGCAGGATGTGTCCTAAGGTATCAGAAAGGCCTAAGAGAGGTTATTTTTGGGGTCTGAAAAAACTCAAATTCTCCAAGTAAATTCATGGTAACTGCTTCTTCATTTTTGGTGCTTTCGGCCTATGAAATGTTTCGTAGGAACACTACTTTGAGTTAACAGGGAAACCTGTACTTTTCTCCGTAACTACTAAGAGAGCATCTGATACTTAGATGTAGATCTACAAAGAAGTATCTGTTCGATTAATAAATAAGGGGGCAGATGGGAAGAGCTGGAAGGATATCTTTTTATTAATTACGAGGTAGATTTCACTATGTCTTCTACCTCAGACATAATTAAATTTATCCATCCTCTGGATATACAGCTCAGTGTATTTGTATTTTGTGTTGGATCATCATTAAACTTGTGATGTGGTTATATTCTCCTTCAACTAGATTGTCACCTTCCTGGTTGTGTTGACTTCACCTTTTGAGTCTCATTATCAGCTCAATGGATACCACTGGGTAGATTCTCAAAACTCTATTCAATTCAATTCAATTCAATTCCTCGTCATATTTTGTCATTGACAAATGTCACTTTCAGGAAAGGATGGAGTTCCAGTCTGAATTTTACCACTAACTACTTCTATGAACATAGGTATGTCCTATCACCTCTCTTGTTTCCATCTTTGAAAGGAAATGAGAGATTACCAGGGTCATTCCAGCCCTGAAATTCTAAGCACTAAAGTGATGAGCATTCTTTAGAGCCATAGCACCCAAGAAGGAAATTTTTTTCATCCCCACAATATCAGTCTTTTTGAAACTCAAAATAACTTTCCAATCTGAATATTTCTACATTAGGCCAGTTAGAATTATCCAAATTCACTCACCTGATACTTGTAGATCCAGGATGTGAAATCGGGTTTGCCTGGATCCACAGGACATGCTCTTCTGATCATATTCTGTCTGTGGACTAGCTTGACAAGAAGAACTGGGTCATACCAGAGACACTGACAGAGGAGCAAGGAGCTGACATAGCCTCTCTTATTTTTGCTAAATATGAATGATTTACATTCAAGATTAAATATATTTTCTTTTCCAGATTTCCTCCCCACTCCTATATTAGAGCATTACCCTAAAATTAGACCTTTCTCCTTTTTATTATCTGCACTGAGAGTTTGAAAGGGAAAACTGTCCATTTTAAAGGCTTCATTGAACTGGTACCAGTACTGCCCTCAAATTTGTTATGCAATACAGGGAAAGAGTTGTCCTCAGAAACCAATTTTTTCTTTTTTTTTTAATATACATTTTTATTTTAATTCCAGTTAGTTAACATACAGTGTTATTTCAGGTGTACAATATAGTAAGTCAACACTTCCATACATCACCCTGTGCTTCTTAATCCCTACCATCTACTTACCCCATTCTGCTGCCCACCTCTGCTCTGTTACCATCAAATTGTGCTCTGTAATTAAGAATCTTTCTTGCTTTGTCTCTCCAACTTATTTTTTTCCCTTGTTTCTTAAATTCCACATATGAGTAAAATCACATGGTATTTGTCTTTCCCTCTCACTTAGCATAATACTCTAACTCCGTCCATGTCATTGCAAACAGCAAGATGTCATTCTTTTTTATGGCTGAATAGTATTCCATTATATGTGTACCACATCTTTCTTATCCATTCATCAGTCTATGGACACTAAGGTTGCTTCCATATCTTGCCTATTATAAATAATGCTGCTATAAACATAGGAGTGTATGTAACCCTTTGAATTATTGTATTCTTTGGGTGAATACTCAGTAGTGTGATTGCTAGATCATAAGGTAGTTCTGTTTTTAACTTTTTGATGAACCTCCATACTCTTATCCACAGTGGCTGCACCCGTTTGCATTCCCACCAATAGACGTGAGTGTTCCTTTTTCTCCATATCCTTGCCAACACCTGACGCTTATTGTGTTGTTGATTTTGGCCATTCTGACAGGTGTGAGATGGTATCTCATTGTAGTTTTGATTTGCATTTCCCTGATGGTAAGTGGCAAACATCTTTTCATGTGTCTGTTGGCCATCTGGATGTCTTCTTTGGAGAAATGTCTGTTCATGTCTTTTGCCCATTTTTAATTGGATTATTTTGTTTTTGGGTGTTGAGTTGTATAAGTTCTTTATATATTTTGGATACTAACCCCTTTAATGGATATATCATTTGCAAATATCTTCTCCCATTCTGTAGGTTGCCTTTGGTTGATTGCTTCCTTTACTGTGCAGAAGCTTTTCATTTTGATGCAGTCCCAATAGTTTATTTTTGCTTTTGCTTCCCTTTCCTCAGGAGACCTATCTTGAAAGAAGTTGCTATGGCCTATGTCAAAGAAATTAGTGCTGGTGTTCTCTTCTAGGATTTTTATGGTTTCACATCTCTCATTTAGGTCTTTAATCCATTTTGATTTTATTTTTGTGTATAGTGTAAGAAAGTGGTCCAGTTTCTTTCTTTTGTATGCTGCTGCCCAGTTTTCCCAACACCATTTGTTGAAAAGACTGTACTTTTCCCATTGAATATTCTTTCTTGCTTTGTTGAAGATTAATTGATCAAATAATTGGGGGTTTGTTTCTGGGCTTTCTATTCTGTTCTGTTGATCTATGTGTCTATTTTTTGTGCCAGTACCATACCGTTTTGACTACTACAGCCTTGAAATGTAACTTGAAGTCCAGAATTATGATGCCTTCAACTTTGCTTTTCTTTTTCAAAATTGTTTTTGCTATTCAGGGTCTTTTGTGGTTCCATATAAATTTTAAGGTTATTTTAGTTCTGTGAAAAATGCTATTGGTAGTTTGATAAGGATTGCATTAAATGTGTAGATTGCTCTGCGTAGTATAGACATTTTAACATTTGTTCTTCCAAATACTGAGCATGGAATATCTTTCCATTTTTTTGTGTGCATCTTTGATTTCTTTCATCAGTGCTTTACAGTTTTCAGAGAAGAGGTGTTTCACCTCTTTGGTTAGTTTATTCCTAGGTATCTTATTATTTTGGGTGCAATTATAAATGGGATGGTCTCAGAAACCAATGCCTAAGGCCTAAAATTTCTTGACAAAACATAAACCAAGTTGATACACAAAGTCAAAATATATTAGTGGTTCCTAAACATTTTAAGTACAAGATTCCTTTTAGAATCACGGAAAAGTTTCTCTTGACCTGACCCCACAAAATAGTATGTTTTTAGTATTCCTTTGATAGAGAAAACATAGCACCATGATTAAAAACAAAATAAAACAAAAACAAAACCAACAAGATATCAAGACTTCATACCACTCTTAAGTAAATTTGTATTTTATTAGTCACATCAGCACCAAAATAAACTGATAAATAGTAAAATGTGTAAGCCATACTGAGATCAGACTACAGTCAATGCTCACAGAGTACACAGGTTCGCTATCCCCCCATGATACACTCCCGACTAGTTTACGACTGCCAAGAATATAAATTCCACACAGAGCACATGGTGAACCACTTAGTAATTGACAGGCAAGAGCAACGATGGTAGATGACTAAGTTCTAAGGTTCCTTATTGCCCTAAAGTCTTGAGCAAATTATGATGTTGCTGTATCCTAATCTACATAATAGGTCTGAAACCTGAGAACAATCTGGGAAAGGAGGTCTTCTATTCACATTTTACAAATATAAAACTAAGAATCAGAGAAGGATTTAGCCAAACAGTCTGGATTAAATCATCAAGAACTGTATAAAACCCAGAGCACATTTCCTTTACCACCCTGTCTGTAGTGGAAGACAGATACTTGGTATGTTATCTAGTGTTGTTGGTTGTTCTGAGTATCTTCTACCTGTACATCCAGAGACGCTCCATCCTTTCCCACTTCACTTTGTGTCCTGCTCCCTTATCCTCCTCTTCTCATGGAGGGAGACACAGAGGGCAGAAGGGAGAAGTCTCAGGGTAGTCCTTCCCCTGACTCCTTCACTACAAAATTGCTCTCCTAAAGCCCACAGCTTCTGCCACTGCCTCCATAACCACCTTCTCCTCAGATTCCAGCAACTGTTCCTTCTCCCCTTTAGGCCTACCCCTAGGGTACTAAACCATCTTGCTTTTCCTGTATCCTGCCCACACTTCTGTAATTACTGTCAGTTGGAGTGTGACATCTGCTTCCTATCAGAACCCTATGCAGTACATCGATCTAGGACGTAATGGAGGATGCTGTGGATTTAACTAGAGTAGAAAATGATTCATAGCCTCTCTTAATTATTGGACACAAATGAGAACCCAGTTATGTTGGCCTGTTTTCCCACATCTTATCCACCCCTGTATTGAAACCTAACTCTAAAAGGAACCTGGGAGCATTTAACTTTTTTTGAACTGAGTCACTGAGGAATCAAATAAAACCCTCCTCTGTCAAGTAAAACCTTTAGGCTAGTTCCCCATTCCAAAAGTGTAACCGACAACACAGGAATGCACTTGTTCAGCCCTGAGGGCATTAATTAAAGTTTTTAAAATTCTTCTAAAGAACTACTAAATTGGTTTTTCTCAATGAGCTTGTTTTTGGGTATTTTGTAGATTGATCCATTTTCTAGAATTGAAAAAATATATAGTAATAAGACAAGCATATAATGGTAGCTGTCCTTTGGTATTCATTGATTGAAAAAATGTACATAATAATAAAAAAGCTTCATTGATATTAAAACACCTTAAAATAAGGTTGCATTTTATTCAACCTAATATACCTTTGGAAAAGTGTTTGTTGATGAGTTTGACATGTTTATTGTCTTTAGAAAATGCTATAAAACCATTCAGATTTGCCGACCCCTATCCTACCTCCAAAGCTACCCAGGAGCCCATGATGCACACATTAGGTAACACTGAATTAGAGGTTCAACTAGTTTACCAGCCCATCCCATCTCACCCTCCAAAATAGAAAATGCTTCTGGAGCAGGCCATGTGGCGAGCACTTCCCTAAACACCAGATGAGTTATCAGCAATAGTTCCTCCTTTAGATCCCAGTAACCAGAGCCATTGAGTTTTCCACTGGATATGATCTTGCCCACTTAGGGAGGAATTTAGGATGACACCACGGGTGAGCTCTCAAGGTACAGGATGGAGTCAGAGGGAGACAAAAATGTAGCTGGAGCCTCCATTTGATCTCTTGCCCTGTCCCATAAATGTTAGCCACGGGCCTTCTTAGCAGCCTATGATTCTATTTCTCTGCTGTTTGACCTATTTTTTATGATTTTTTTTAAATCAGGTGTTGAAATGCAATTTGAAATAGGACTTCTGATCTTTACTTCTATATCCTCTACTTTCCTTCTAATTTCATAGGATCCCCCTGATACCTACGTTTAAATCTGTAGGTTAAACAGTAATATGGAAAATTCTGAAAATTCCAAATTCCAGAAAAACTCGTCTATCGTGATACTATTTTATTTGTCACTCTAAGATATGTTACTTAGCCTCAGGACAACAGAAAAGGGAATATTAACATGGGTTGTGTGCATATGTGTTTTGTAGAACCACAGATTTTATAAAACTGGGAACTATCTACTCTTTCAACAAAACATTTATATAGTCCCCAATAGAAGAAGACTGGTATATAAAAAGGAATAAGAAAACACTGGTAAAGCTGAAAAAAATGAGAGTCTCTCTGAAAGATTAAAAAAAAACTTACTGGGAAGTTCCACTAATTTAGAATCAGAATAACTGATTTAAAGAAGAGTAGAGTGTATTGAACATAGAAAATACTATTCAGAGTTGACCTTGCACAGCAGATGACATGTGAGAAGAGACTGATATTTAAGATAATAATATTAACAGTCATTTATTGGATACCTCCTAGCTGCAATGTATTTCACATAAGTGTTTTTCTATTCTGTACACAAACCATGGAGAATAATTATTCTTCTTTTGACAGTTAAAGAAGTGGCTCGAGAATATAAATTAACATACCCAACACCAAACAGTTATCAAATGGCTGAGCCAATGGCCTCAAACCCAGTGTGATGACTTGAGAACTTCCATGCCTGCCCCAGAAGTTGCTCAGCAAGCCAACCAGGTAGAGAGAACCCTTCCAAGAAATGGCAGTAAGACATGATAGGTCTCAGTGTGTCCCTAAAATCAGCTAGAGGAAGTACAGTTGGCCCTTGAACAACACTGGTTTGAACTATGTGGACCCACTTATACACAGATTTTTTTTATAATACAGTACTGTAAATGTATTTTCTCTTCCTTATGGTTTCCTTAACATTTTATTTTCTCGAGCTACTTTATTGTGAGAATACAGTATATGACACATACAACATACAAAATATGTGTTAATTGGCTATTTGTGCTATTGAGAAAGTCAACAGTAATCTATTAGTAGGTAAGTTTTGGGGGAGTCAAAAGTTATACCAGATTTTCCACTGTGTGGGGCAGTCAGTGGAGCACCTAGGGCCCAGGTTGTTTAAAAGTCAATGGTACATAGAACAAGTGGAAAAAGCCAATGAAGAGAAAAAGATTCCATTTTAAGAGAGCAAAAGTAAATGGAGCAGGGCAGCCACATGAAATGGGCAGAATGCATGCATTTAAAGAAAAAAGATTATTCTTACTTTTAGGACAGGAGAGGGAGAAAGAATGGTGGTGTGTTATAGGTAAGCCTAAAGAAAAAGGAAAGAGAAGTAGAGAGAAAATAAACAAGACAAACTAAGTATATCAATGATGATAAATAAGCACTATGGAAAAGAAAAGAAATGGGGGGGATTATAATTTTTAGAAGAATTTGTACTTACAGGCCTCTGTTTTCTCTAAGAAATAGAAGGAAGGCATGTTGTCTATGGTACTAAAAGGTTTGGGATGTGGTGATGGTGAACTTTGAAATAACAGCCAAATGTCAACAAAAGTTGATGAGAGGGGAAAAAAAATGGTTGGGCAACATGGAGGTCCAGCATGGGAGGACACCATAAACATGAATGTGACTGGGGCAATAAGGGAGGGCATATTCTCCAACCACAATCACATAGGGCAATCCAAGATTTGGGGTCAAGGCATGGAGGGGAATGGATCCAGGATCTGGGTTGAGCAGCACATGTGTAGAACACAGATAAGCAGGCATGGGAATGTGCACCCTATGTGCGTTGGTGGGGACAGCCCTTTCGGTAAACGCTGTTACTGTTCACAAATATTCAGTGCCCCTCTGTGGGGGAGGGTTATATCATTTCTAGCCCATTGACATAAGGTTTAGCCATGTGACTGGCTATTGCCAATGAAATGTGAGAAGTGACAGAAACTTAGGAGCCACTGTTATGGTTCACCACATCCTCTCCCTCCCTCTGCCAGGAACCTGGCAGTGTTCCAGAGGCAGGCAACTCCACCAACCCAGAACGAAGGGTGGAGAGGGACCACAGCCTACCTGTTATCCACATGTAGTTTTCTGGTTACAAGTGTCTGAAATTTGGGGGTCATTTGTAACTGCAGCATAATTCAGTCTAACCTGACAAGCAAAGCTTGAATGTTTTAAGTTGGAAGGGAAAGTAGTAAAGTCAGAAGTTAGTTAATATATCAAAAGACTAACAGGGGCTAAAGGATTACAGGCTTGGTTTGTAGGCTAGGGAAGTATAGGAATAGAAAAAATAGATAAACTGGATATTTTTATGGAAAAGGAATGTATAATTTTAAAGTGTAAAATAAAATAGTGAATGCAAGATTACCTATCCCAGTTTCCTGAACACAATAGGCATTAAGGAAACAAAGGTCCTGCCCAAACAGAATTCCCCTGTGCCTTACCAGGCTAAGTCCTATCTGGTCAAGATGTTTATTTATTAGATTAGGTATTAGCAGCCCTGGAATAAAAGGCCCCCTCCCAAACAGAGTCAAACAGCAAGTCTTGCAGCTTGACAAAAACATCCACCCTTCTCCCAATGCCTCTCCTACTGCATTGCACCCCAGGCCACTGGCTTCCTTGTTCTTAAACAGACAGAGGTATATAGGGTTTTTAGATGCTGAAGGTTGGCCTTGTGGCTAGAAACCAGATTTACCCCTTTTCCTTCTTGTGGAAGTTATGCATATTTAGGTCATCAGGGCACAAAATCATAGTTGAATTTCTTCATTAAACTAACAATGTATATGGAGCACCTACTGTATTTGGGAACATGGAGCTTACATTCATGGTACAGAGGAACAGGAAAAATCAACAAGATACCTAAGTGCAATACATAGGTAAGGGTAAATAAGTAGTATGGAGAAAAACAGAGCAAAGAAGGAAGAACATCATACTACAGCCCTGTTGTTGCAACAGAGTTATCATATCACTCTATCACCTTTGTCTTATATTTGGTTTCCCCATTTAGTAAAATATTCTGAGCATGTCTCCAGGATGAAGCTGAACCAGAGTTCACATTTCTTAGTTGAAGTTCCCCAGAAGAGAGTCATCCAGTAGTCCCTGAGGACTTCTCAGATATGCTCAATTCTCCCACCACATTCAGCTATTACTATTCTAAATAATGACCACCAAATGGGAAAGAGTTTGCTGGATTCCAGCCATGAGCATAGCTTTGCAACAGCTGAAGGCTCATTACACTCTTCCTCCAATTTTGGCCACCATGAAAGGACCCAACCTAATACTTCAAAGCAAGATCTTTAACACCATAGTGGAGACCAGTGTTTCCCAGAAGGATGCAGGTACAAATGGCATTCACTACAGCATCTGTAGCCCAGAATGCTGAAAACAACAATTATTAGCAATCGAAGCTGCTTTTATGGCCTGGAAACAGGACTAATAAGAAACTAACACCTGATAAAAGCTACACTGAGGCTATCCAGACCAATTGTAGCAGATCTAGAAATTACAACTGTAGATGCTGTTTACTGAGGACATTTTGGGCCACCTTTTCTAAGTGACTTATTTCCACCTACTGCTAAGTATTCAGGCAAACACTGTGGCTTGGAAGTTGGACTCCAAGCCCAGACCCCTACCCTCAGGAATGCTTCAGACTGAGCATATCTCAGCCATCAGGCCCCAGCACAGACACAAAAATGCATCTTCCCCGGGCATCTGGCCATAATCCACAATATTTGGTGGAAACACAGAGGTAAGGAAGGCTGGGAGGGGATAACCAGTGCGAGCAAATAATAGCCTCAGATACAGGCTTACCGTTGAAGTAATCTCTGTCCATTGGTATTTCTGAACATAGTATGCAAAGGACTTGGTGTAGTGGGTTGAATGGCAGCACCCAAAATGTCTGCCGAAATCCCAGAACCTATGAATGTAACCTTATTTGGGAAAAGGGTCTTTGCAGATATAAGTTAAAGATCTCAACACAAGATCATCCTGGATCATCCAGGTGAGCCTTAAATCCAATGACAAGCATTCTTATAAAAGACTCGCAGGGAGCAACAGGATAAGGCCATGCGAAAACAGAGGCTGAGATGGCAGTTATACAGCTACAAACCAAGGAACACCCAAAGCCACCAGAAGATGGAAGAGGCAAGGAAGGAGTCTCCCCTAGAGACTTGGAGGGAGTTCGGTCCTGCCAACACCCTGATGTCAGATTTCTGGCCTCCAGAACTATGAGAGAATAAATTTCTGCTATTTTAAGGCATCCAGTTTGTAGTAATGTATCTTATTAGCCCTAGGAAATTAATACACTTGGTGAATCTCTTTAGCTTGACCCTACCCTTGATGTCTATCTCCAAGACAAGAAGAAGCCCAGGCAGCAACACCATTCTCAATCCTAAATTCCTCTGTAATTATCATGGCCTCTCAGATGTGCTGCCTACCATATTCAAACTAAGGTGTATCCCTGCACCTCCACTCACCCACAACTACCCAAGTTTGGAGCAAAGTACCTGATCATGAAAGAGACTCTCCATCTTCATGGACGATTCAACCAATTAGCCTCCAACCTTCCATTCTAACACATGCTCCAACTTGGCAAACACCATTCAAAACTGTCAATGCAATTATCCTCCCGTGCAGTGCCCAGACACATGCAGACAAGGTGAATCAGCAGGTGCCTTTCTGATGCACCCCCTACAGACATCAAGGTTCTTCCACCTGCTCAGTCTCCACAGAAGTGGCATATAGCAAATTGCTCTTTTCCTCCCACAGAGTAGCCATTTCCCTAAAAATTATCATTTCTCCCTCTACCTTTTCGCAGCTCTCCACTGCTTTTGACACCGTCCAGAGCTGAGCACCACACCTGGCACATAGAAGGCATACAATAAATACTTGCTGATGGAATGATTGGGAGCCAGATGGCTTTGGAGCATCCAGAAACTAACTAGTGCATGAAGGAATGCTTTAAAGACTTTCCCACTGGCACTGCTACCACTGGCCTCCTAACACATTGGGTAAGTCTCTTTAGCTTGACCTTACTCTTGATGCCTGTCACCTAGTGATGATGAAAGCCTGATTTGGCCTCTTCCCATTGAGCACACAGGTACATATTAAAGCTTGCTTCCAGCAAAACCTTCCTGTCAAAGAGAGGAGTCTACGAGGTGAACAAGCAACAATTTAAGCACAGCCCCTACCTTCTGGCTAGCCTTCTACCCCGTTTCTTCTTCCTCCATTTGGCTTCACTGGTTATAGACCTTAGTTTCAAATCTCAGAACCCTTGGCTTTTAATTAATTTTTGAACCAGCTTCTTCACCTAATGTTGCTTTCACAAGCTCTCATGCTATGCTTTGGGAGAGACAATCAGCGTAATGTAATCATACAGATCAAATACAGAATCCCAGCGACATCACCTTCAAGCTACATGACCTTGAGCAAATCCCCTCTGACCCTTCATTCTTTCAACTGCCAAACAGAAAAAAGGTGTGACCTTTGCAGTTTTGTTGGGAGGTTTAGAAATGCTGAGAGGGTTAGAGAACTGGCAGAAAAGTTGAAACAATAAAAGTTCAAAACACATCAGCTATTGTTGTTATTGGACTTACCTTGATATTCGTATTGTATATTGCAGAAAGGAAGTTTCTTCTATAATGAAGCCTTGCCCACTCTTCTAGACCTAGAGAGATGAACAGGAGGACACTTAAGCTATCCCCAGATGTCTCTACAATTCTACATCACTAGACTAGGGGTGGAAATAACCAAAATCGTAAGAGAAGTTTGAAAAAACTAGTTTGAAACATAGTTTGAAAAAAATAACTGGGGCACCTGGGTGGTGTTGTCAGTTAAGTGCCTCTTGATTTTGGCTCAGGTCATGATCTCAGGGTCATGAAATCAAGCCCCATGTCAGGCTCCACACTCAAGGGGGAGCCTGCTAGGGATTCTCTCTCTCTCCCTCTCCCCACTCATGCACAAGCTCTCGGTCTCTGACTTTCTTAAAAAAAAAAAACAACTTTGTTAGCCTTTAATTGTATCTATTAGAAATGTAACTTTCTAGTTTATATATCAGCAGATGTCATTCAAAATGCTTTGCAAAAATACACGAGTCACACAACATTGTGAATGTACTAAATGGCACTGAATTGTACACTTTAAATGGTGAATTTTATGTTATGTGAATTTTACTTTAACAAAATTAATTTTTTTAAAAGATGCAGAAACTTCTGTTGTCTTCAAAATCAGAATGTTGACCTGAGGATCATTTTTACAAATAGAGATTCCGATTCTGTAGGTCAAGGTGGAGCATGGTTATCAACATCTTTTTATAAAATCCCTTAGTAATTCAGATGAGCCAGGGTTAAGAACCATTGATTAATAACTTAAAATATCTCAAATTAGGCAAAGGAGATGAATAGAGTAGAAATTGCACTTTTTACAAAAAGACAATTATCTGGCTAACATGGTGTGACTCTGGGGACATTCTTTTCTTTTTATAATTTGTATTATTGTGGTTACAATAAAGTTTGAAGAATGCATTTACCCATGTAAATCACACTTTCCCGTGGATCTTCATTCATTTCACTTTTAGGAAGAAATATCTGCTTGAGGTGTTGGAGCAAGCAAAAGGTAGGGCAAGCTTGGGAGCCATGAGGGGAGGAAAAATAATCCCCATGGTACCTCCTGGATTCTCTTCATTCAGTTCCATTCAAAAAGGTCCCAAAGCACAGTCTAGCATCCCATTGTGTCCTGATGGGAGGTGGGCAGGGGGCATGTGAACTTTCTGAGTTTCTTCAGTTCATCCCAGAGTGCTGTGAGATCTGGAGGAGAGAGGGGTACAGAGGTGCACCAAGGGTGCTGCAGGCAGTGCTCAGCTGTCCTCAACCTTCCCTCCACCTCTCCCAAGTCATTCCCTGGCCCCCTCCATGCCTGCATGTCTGGCATGTGAATGCAGACTGGATGTTACCTTTCTGAAAGCATCTGCTGCTACCAGGAAGATTCTACCTTGGACAAGAGGCTGAGATGAAGGGAGTGGATGATGGGAAGGGATGGTAAAGGGAGAAAAATATTAAAGCTACATCTGTGAGCCAGACAGTAAGAGAAAAGGGACTCTAAATTTTAAAGCAACAACAAAACACAAAAAAACAACTGCCTGGCTTCTTTATTTCTCAGATTGGAGAAAAGGAACCTCATCCTTGCTATTAAGAGGTTGCCCAGTTTGCTATTATGTAAGAGAAGGTGCTTCTGTATTTGTTTGCATTTCTTTTCAGGATAAAAACACTTACTTGTTTGACTACCCTCTTCCACATTTTATTTTTCCCTCATCCTTTAATTGTAAACTCTGACTTTTCAGATCAACTCAGATACTACCTGGCAGACTTGCTACTGCATAAATATTTATTGAATTAAGAAATGGTAAGTTGGGGTGGAATAAATGAGAAGACTAGAATGGTCTCTTTTCACTGTAACAGATTTGATGAAGCTTTCCTTGTGGTGCGTAGGAAAACTACATCACATTCTTATTGTACGTTCTTACACTTCATTTAATAGAAGTGTCTCCTACTTCTCTTAGAGCTGATGTCCAAGCCTCATGTAACTGAGTTGAGGCAGGAGTCTGGTACCAAGCTGTGAGCTCTTGGTAGACCCATTAATGCAAGGTTAGGAGACTAGAATATTGATGTCTACTCCCAGATACAGAAATAGTTTATGATTTGTCTCTTGGCAATTCACATCATCTTCTTGGGTTTCCACTATTGTAAAAAAAAAAAAATGGGGCTGAACTACATAAACTTCCTAGTCCCTTCTAGTCTTAGAGCTCTAATTGTTAAAACTAAATGGATGTGAGCTATTTAGGGCATTCTACTGTAGGAGAAATTAACCTTTATTGATCTTTACTCCCAAGAACCCTCACATTCACATTGCAAATAGGATCTCTCCCCCCTTTAAACATAATTGAGAATCAGAGATAAGATGGGACTTGCTCATGATCACACAGTTATCCAGGAATACATCCCAAATCGATCTAAACCCCGATTCCATTCTCTGCCACCCCACATGGCCTCCTATCTGGGAGACTGATCTCTACAAGAGGATAGTCATTTTTATTTCAGGACACAAAAAGTCCAGGTTGTACAACATTAAAAATATAGTATATTATTAAGTATAATCTTTTTTCCAGGCTTCACTTGCATTTTTTTATTGGAAGCTAACAAAGGACTGGACACATTTTTTTTTATTATTTTAATTGAGCTATTAAGAACACAGAATTCATCCCATTACTGTTTCAAAAAGACCCTGCTGTCTGTATCCCCATCTCCCATCCCCATGTATGCATCTCCACTCTGTCACTCATACATTACTCAAGTTTATTGTGTAAAATTAATGTCCCCTAGGTGCAAGATCCACAGCCAGAGAACAGCTCTGGCTAGGAATATTAATTAAAACAAGAACTTTTACATGAAAATAACCTAATTGGCATGCAGTTAGAAAGAAGAATGCCATTTTTCATGTCAAAAAACGGAGCAGTCTCACATGACAATAGTTGTACATTTAGTTTCCCATTGAGAACAATAAGTGATCAGCCACTTAAATGTAGTAAAAGTTCTGAAACCCATTTTGTTTTCTTCAACATAACAGTATCTATGTTTATCTTAAAATATAATTCTTCACATAGGTTCATGATATCTCTGATAGGCAAGGCCAACTACAGAGCGAGAGTATGGAAGGAAAATAGAAAGGACAGTGGAGGAGACAAGGGCTATGAGAGGTTTTTAAGTGGAATGGAATGATCAGATTGACTGCTTCCAAGGCTAACCTTGCTGGCTGTGAAAAGAACCAACCCCAGTGGGAACCCAGCAGCAGGGGAGAAGGTCAGCAGCACTGGGGGTGCAGAGGCACCTCTGCAGTACCCTGCAGAGGAGGATGAGGGACATGGACATGAGGGATAGCGCAAGTCCAAAACATTGCAGTCTTGGGGAATGGGCAGAAGGAGAAACCATGATAAGAAATAAAGACTATCAGAGGAGGAGATATTAAAATAGAGACATTTGGAGAGTAGGGAAGGGGTTGGAAGGAGGGGCACCAAATATTGAGTTTAGCATAATATCTATTAAGATAGAAATGCCTGAGCTACATCTGTTATGCAGTTGGATGAATGTACCAAATCTCAAACTTAGGAGAGATTTAAAAGACAATAAAACACAGTCATTATAACATCAGCTTTAGAGTCAAATAGACAATGGGTTCAGTCAAAGCTCTGCCATTACTAATTCTGTGAGACTGGACAAGATTTGGAGACTTTATGAGCATAAACTTCCTCATATGAAAATGAGGATAGTAATAATCAAATGAATACTTGGTGTGGACTAAATGAGACAAAGCAGATATATCAGTGAGCAAAGTGCCTGGCATATAGTAGGAATTGCTCCATAAATGTTATACATTATTATTATTACATAGGTTATTGAACCATGAATAAAGGTAGGAATTGAAGTCAGAAGTTTGGAGCTGATAACCCTGGAAGTACACAAGGGAAGATAATTAAAGGCAGGGCCTTAAGGATGCCAACTCTGGAGAGTCAGGCATAGCAGAGGCAGGCAAAAACAGACTGAGAAGGTGTAGAAGGGGAAAGGACAATCACAAGAGTATTGTGGCCTGGAAGCCAATGGGAATAGGCAACAAGGAGGGGGATGGATCAGAATCATTGTATTAAGCAGTTATGGAACAGAAAATTAATCATTAGACCTGTTAATGAGGATGATTTCATGGACCTGAACAAAGAGTACTCTGATGAAAGAAAGAGTAGAAGTACATAGAGACAGCATTCAGCTTTCCTAAGATTTTTATTCAGTAAGAAAAAGGAAGGACAGAGACATCTATAAATAAGTAAATTTTATAGATGCCTCTCAAATGCTCCAAAGACATGAAAACCTGGTCTCAGGTTCAAGTCAGACATTGGGATTGACAGTATATTGGGCAGCATTTGTTAAGTTTAAAACAATGGTCTTGCAGTCAGATCTGTGATCTAGTTCCAGAACTTTCAACCTGTGATTTGAAAAGATACACAACTTTTTTGATCCTCATGCCAAACAAGAATACAAATTTTAAGATTGTTCTAAGAATTAAATGAGGTAAAATATATTAAAAGATAAACACAGTTCCCACAAATAATAATGTTCACCCCAAAATGGTATATTTTGAAAGTTGTAGGAGTATTTGGAGAATGGAATCAATCATCCTGAAAAAGCAGAAGAGGTAGGAATTAAAGGCCAGGCCTTGCAAGTGCCAACATTTTAGGAGTAACAAGAGAATGATTTAAGCAAATACACTACAAAATTATAGGTAGGGGCACCTGGGTGACTCAGTTGGTTAAACGTCTGCCTTCAGCTCAGGTTATGATCCCAGGGTCCTGGAATCAAGCCCCACATTGGGCTCCCTGCTCAGCGGGGAGCCTGCTTCTCCCTCTCCCTCTGCCTGTCACTCCCCCTGCTTGTGCTCTCTCTCTCTCTCTGTCAAACAAATAAAATCTTAAGGAAAAAAAGTATAGGTAAACAGCTATAGAAGATTCACAAAGGTTGGTGAACTAGAAGCAATGCAGGAAATTGTTTCATAGTCATGAGATAGATCAATAGCACCAATATAGGGAATAAGACTAGAACTAAAATTATATCACTGGACTAGACAATGAGGAATTCACTGGGAATGGCACATGAAATTGATCTCTAAATTGTTCTATGACCAGCCATTGGTTTTTGTTTCTGGTTGATTGAGGTCTTCTCCAAGGGCCACCAAATCATACCTCTGAAATATTGTTTTTGTGTCAAATGGATCTTTCATGCATTGGTGGTCAGAAAAACTAAAGGGACAGAGAGCCTATAACTTCATCAAGCTAATAAAAAAAAGATCTAATATGCTATTTTATGTCTTCTTGAACACATGACAGAATGGGACCCAAAGATAGTTTTCACTATAACCCAACACAAATTTTCCAGCAACTACAATTTTCTATCAAGAATTAACTAAGGACTTTCAGGGAAGATGGCAGAGTAGGAGAATCCTAAGCTCACCTTGTCCCATGGATACAACTAGATAACACCTACATCAGTGTAAATAACCCAGAAAATGACCTGAAGTCTAGCAGAACAGACTCTCCACAGCTAAATGTAGAGAAGAGTCCACATCAAAGAGGGTAGGAAGGGCAGAAATATGGTTAGGAGCTAAACAGACCCACAGAATGGTCTGTGGAAGGAGGGATGCATAGGCAGAGAATGGGGAAAGGAACAGACATCCCAAGCATGGAGAACCCACAAAGAGAAGACAAACCACCATAATATTTGACTTTGAAAATAAGAGGGACCAAATTTTGCAAGTTCTTACAATCAGAGGGGCTTAAAACCTGGAACTTCAAAAATCAGTGGGCTTGGCTCTAGGAGCGTCAAGAGGGCAGAATCCCTACCTTTAAAGAGACAGCACAACAAACAGTCCCACAGAGATCTAGCATAGAAGCAGCAGTTTGAAAAGTGCCTGAGGTTTACAGGAGGGAGCTCTGTTTACTAATCTCAGAGCATGTGATGGCAGGGATTGTTGGGAAACTACTCCAGGAACAATAAAGCTGGCAGGCACCATTTCCCTCCCCTACCCTCCAGCCTAAACACACAAACACCTGCAGGAACCAGCACAGTGCCAAGACTCACTACCTAACTTGCTAACACCACTCACTCTGCTCCTATGCACTTTTCTTCAAATACACTCCATCCAACCCAGCCTACCTTGGTCCAGGAAGGACAAGCATGGACCCTGCTGGCACCATGCACCTAGCCCTAGCGTTCTCTTATGGACTAGCCCTCCTCCAATATGCATTTGGCTGGAGCCCACCCAACTCTGTACCATAAGCCTGGCAGTGTGCAAGCAGTCCCAACAGAGACTAGCACCACTTCAAAGTGACTCCTACCCTAGGGAAATGGGGAAATAACCACACACACCAGCAGTGGGCTGGGGGCAGACATCTGATCTGACTACAGGCCCCACCCACCAACAAAAGCTTCTCAGGGCACAACACAGGGAAAGTGCCCTGCAGTTTGGCAGTACTGCATCTCTGAAAAATGTCTGGTCTGACTCAATTCAGACCCAAAGTGGCCCCAGAATGACCCACTAACAACACAGGGACCAAATCCTGCCCACAACAGGCAGAGAGCCACTGTAGATGACTGGACTGAAGGCAAAAGCAGCTCAGCCACAATAGTAGGGTACACACAACACACATAGGAGACACCCATGAAGCACCAGGTTCTGGTGAACAGGAGACATTGCACTGCAGGGCACTATAGGACCTCTTCTTCTTAAGGCCACTTTCAAGAACAGGGGATGTAGCTGACTTTCCTAACACATAGAAATAGACATAGAGAGTTAGATAAAATGAGGAGACAGAAAAATGGGTCCTAAATGAAAGAACAGGACAAAAATTCAGCAAGACACCTAAACGAAATGGAGATAAATATATGCCTGGGTAGAGAATTTAAAGTAATCATCATAAAGATACTGACAGGACTTGAGAAAAGAGTGAAGGGCCTCAGTGAGACCCTCAACAAAGATAGAAAATATAAAAAAAAGAACCAATCAGAGATGAAGAACTCAATAACAAATTAAAAATACATGAGAGGGAATAAATAGTGGACTAGAGCAATAAGAAGGGATCCATGACCTAGAGGAAAGACTATGGAAAACAATCAAAATGAACAGGATAGAGAGAAAATAATAATAATAATAAATGAACATAGACTTAGGGAACTCAGCGCCACCTTAAAGCATAGTAACATTCACATTATAGAGATTCCAGAAGAGAAGGAAAAGAGGTCAGAAAATTTATTTGAAAGAATAATAGCTAAAAACTTTCCTAATCTAGGAAAGGAAACAGAAATCCAGATCCAGGAGGCACAGAGAGCATCCAACAAAATCAACCCAAGAAGGTCCACACCATGACACATAGTAAATAAAATGGCAAAAATATTGATAAAGAGAGAAATTTAAAAGCATCAAGAGAAAAAAAAAATTTACATACAAGGGAAATCTCATAAAGCTATAAGCTGATTTTTCAGCAGAAACTTTGTAGGCCAGCTAGAGTGGCATGTTATATTCAAAGTTTTCAAACAAAACAAAACAAAAAATACCTGTAACCAAGGATGTGGTTTTTCAAAATAGAAAAAGAGATAAAGGGTTTCTCAGACAAACAAAAGTTAAAGGAATTCATCACCACTAAACTAGACTTACAAGAAATGTTAAAGGGGACTCTGGGTGGAAAGGAAAGACCATAAACAGGAATAAGAAAAGCAGGAAGCACAAAGCAGCAAAATTAAGTATAAAAATCAGTCAAGGGAATCACAAAATAAAACAGTCTGAAGTATGACACCATATACCTAAAATATGGAGCCGAGAGAAGAATAGGTTCAAACTTAAGTGACCATCAGCTTAATATAGGCTGCTATATGCAGAAAATGTTATATACACACCTAATGGTAACCACAAATCTAAAACCAGTAATAGATTCGCAAATGCAAAGAGAAAGGAACCTAAGTATATCACTAAAGAAAGCCAGCAAACTATGAGAGAAGAGAGCAAGTGAAGAAAGGAACAGAGAGCTACAAAAGCAACCATAAAATAAGTAACAAAAGATCACTAAGTACATACCTATAGATAACTATCTTGCATGAAATGGACTAAGTGCTCTAATCAAAAGACATAGGGTGACTGACTGAATAAAAAAGCAAGAGCCATCTATATGCTGCCTACAAGAGACTCATTTCAGACCTAAAGATACTTGCAGATTGAAAGGGAAAGAATGAGAGAGCATTTATCATGCAAATGGAAGTGAAAAGAAAGCCAGGATAGCAATACTTATATCAGACATAATAGATTTTAAAACAAACATTGTAACAAGAGACAAAAAAGGAGGCAACATAATCATAAAGAGAATGATCTAACAAGAAGTAGTAAAATTAGTAAAAATTCATGCACCCATCATGGGTGCACAAAAATAAAGTAGCTAATAACAAACATAAAGGAAATTATCAATAATAATACAATAAGAGTAGGGGACTTTAACACCCCATTTACATCAATGAGTAGATCACCCAAACAGAAAATCAACAAGGAAACAGTGGTTTTGAATGACACATTGGACCAGATAGATCTAACATACATTCAGAACATCCCATCCTAAAACAGCAGAATGCACAATTTTTTCAAGGGCTCATGGAACATTCTCCAATATAGATCACATATTAGGCCACAAATCAAGTCTCAACAAATTCAAAAAGATCAAAGTCATACCAAGCATCTTTTCCTGACCACAGTGCTATGAAACTAGAAATCGACTACAAGAAAAAATCTGGAAAGAATGCAAATACATGGAAGTTCAATAACATGCTACTAAACAAGGAATGGGTCAACCAACAAATTAAAGAGGAAATTAAAAAATACATGGATACAATGAAAATGAAAGCACAATGGTCCAAAACCTTTGGGATGCAGCAAAAGCTGTTCTAAGAGAAAAATGTATAGTAATACAGGCCTATGTCAGGAAGCAAGAAAAATCTCAAACAACCTAACCTTACAGCTAAAGGAGATACAAAAAGAACAGTAAGCAAAAACCAAAACCAGTAGAAGAAAGCTTGTGGCTGTATCTATCTGTCAAATAAATAAATAAATCTAAAAAAAAAAAAGAATTACATAGTGATTTTACTAATCAGGCTTTCAGCACTCCAGAGATGTACTGCCTCTACTCACACTACAGCCCCCTGGTTGTTCTCTCATGTTATTTCATTGCCTTCTTGCTCTACCCTCCCCTGATTCTCTTCTTGCCTCTGATTTGTCCTTCTTAATGTTGAGGGGGATCAGAAAATGCTATGTTGGCATAAGGATTATTTTGAGCTGAAGACAATTGAGAAACAGCAGAAGCCAGAGAGCTCTTTACCTTCCCTCTACCTGCCTCAAAACAGGGCATAAATATCCCCTTATGAAGGTGTCTCCCTCTCATACCAAGAAGGGAACAATAGCCTTTACCACTGGAGGTAAAGTCTGAATAAACAAAACTATATTAAGTCACCTTTATCTTCCATTAGTTCTCCCCACATAGTTAGATCTACACAATTTATAACCCTTTGTTAAAATGGAATATGAGGGCCCAGGTCTAAATGCCTCTTTTGGTCTTCACTAATTTTTTATGTATACATGTAAAAATAACATCAGGCAGAATTTGTATGCCTTCTGTTAATTTGTTCTTTATCAGTTTAATTCACAGATCACATTAAAAAACTAAGAGGGTAGAGAAATGTTTTTTCTTCCCTTACAATATCTTTGCTCGTCTTCCTCCTACTTTTCAAATATTGGCTCTGTTGCAAATTCACTTCCCTCTTGCTCTTTCAGGGCAACTGATTTTGGCCTTGCTCAGGTTTACATCATTTTATTGACACAACTAATACTTGCTGAGTACCTACATTTGTCCTACTTTGGTTTAGGAAGCAACTATGGTTAGAACAAATTCCCCACTTTCTTGGAGTTTACTTTCTAGAGAGGTGAATTGTAAAATAAGGACATAAATGTAAGGTATGTCAGGTGTGGAGGTGTAGGTAAATGGAATGTAGAAAAATAAAGCTGATTCAGAACATATCAGAAGAATAATCACTCCTACCATTTACTAAAATATTATCATGTGCCCAAAACTATGCTAAATACATGTCATCTAATTTAATCCTTAAAATTTAAATAGCTAAATATTACTAGCCACATTTTGCAGAAGAGGCTCATCATTGTTCAGTCACTGCTAATAAAAAGCAAAACTGAGATTTATTTATTTTTTTAAGATTTTACTTATTTGAGAGAGAGAGAGAGTGAGAGAGCATGAGAGGGGGGAGCTGAGCAGGGAGCCCAATGCAATGCAGGGCTCTATCCTGGGACTCAAGGATCATGACCTGAGCCCAAGGCAGATGCTTAACCAACTGAGCCACCCAGGCGCCCCCAAAACTGAGATTTAAACCCAGATTAATCTAACTGCAAAACTGTTTTCTTAATCACTGCCCTATACAAATATTGTAGTTGCTTGTGAGAACCATCTGTGGTATGGTGTCTGAGCCCTAAGTTAGTGCTACATCCCAATAGACATCTCAGGTATCTTAGGACATACTTATTTTTGAAAGCAGCAAATAATGTAATACCCTGTTCTTCACTATGTCCTGAATGTTTGTCAAGAGACTTACTTTAACATGTACAAAACAGAGCAAAATATTTTCCTTCCAAACCTCTTCCTCTTCTTCTTTTCCTATTTGTTAATAATATCACAATCCTTATGAATTTAGGAACAAAGTGTATTAATCTAGTCAGGAAAGAGAAACCATACAATGATGGAAAAGTTTAATACAAAAGCTATTAACTATGAAAGGGGATAGATGTACTGAGAGATAGGCTTGGGAGAAGAAAGAATTGCTATGAATCCAGGGTAGCAGATATCAGAAGCAGCCACTGTCCCCAGGGCTGAGGCAGAGTGCACAAGGAAGGCCCCAGCGCTTTCAGCATGAGACCCAGACGTTGTTGGAGGGGGCATAGCCAGTTCCCTGGATGGCAGAGAAGTCACCATGGTGCAGTGATGGTGGAACTTGCCAGAAATCAGCCCTGTACGGGGCCAAGGAGAGCTGTTCACAGGGGGGTGTCTCACTGGAGGCATTCTGCTGCCAAATTTTCTGAGTGGGGTGAGTGGGGGAGCTGCTGGCTGCTGGCCACCAGCCATGGGGAAGCTGTGCGGGACACAGGAGCAGGTGCTGGAAAGAGACACACACACACACTTCACCAGAACCGAGAAGCAAAAACCTTTCCTCTTGTGCCCTCTACCAACAAACCTGAATCTTGTGCCAGCTGGCAAAGGAAATGTACTTAAAGGGACCACATTCATTTCACAGAGCGGGCTTTGGGTGAATTTGAAGCTGAATGGCTATAGGTGGCTCTACATGGCTAACTGGTGCTCGGGAACCATCCCAGGTTGATCGCCCCTCATCTCACCCCCTGATCAGGCTTGTACCACGTCTTGCAGAGCCTGCCCTGGCAATGTTTGGGCAGCTCCACAGCTAAATCATCATCTCCTGCTCCTCACTGGTCTCCTACTTCTCAGCAGTTCACATTCCAGCTCTCCTTCCCACTACCTCTAGAGCTACTTTTCTTAAAGGCAAAAATGCATCTATGGATGGGCTGTGTCAATAGTTCCTCTATGAATTTAGACAGGATGCATGTGAGACCAAGGAGTACAGTACTAATTGGTCTCAAAGGACAGCAAGTGAGCATATAATACTCTATCTGGAAGTTAGCAATTCTCTTCTTGAATTTTCCATCCTGGTTTTTCATCCCATTGAGTTATGGTTTGGAAGCCATCAGTACACTTAGGAATTGTGGGAGACAACTGGCAGGGTGGGGGATGAATGATAACGCTTTGCTCAAACCTGCATTTCAAATACTGAAAAAGAAGTCCTTTTAGACCATGGATTGAAGATAGGAGAAAAGTAGGACTATCATTTGAATTATTGACTAACAAACAATTGAATGATTAACGAGTGCTTGCTATATACACGACACTGGAGGTGCTTATACCTGGGCATCGCTGGCTTCTCTATTAGGGAAAGTGCTGAGGACCCATGATGGAAATGTTTCCATTTCTTTTAAAATCAGAAGGAAAAGAAATGAACTTTTAGGTCAAAGAAAATATTTTAACATATAATAATATATTTTTCTGTATACCAATACAATTATAAAATATACATCCTAACATTTTGTGTAGAGGGAAGGATCCACGAAGGCAAAAGTGCTCAGGACCCATGAAAGCCATAATGTGGTCCAGTGTCCAGGGGCTCAGATGTAAGTTGGGAATCCAGCTCAGTGTTTTCTAGTCTCTGAGCCATGGACTTGCAGAGTTAATGCTCTTGTAGTATTGTTTGTAGACTGAAGAATCTCCGAAAAAAAATTGTGTACCTTTGTGATCAATAAATGGGAACTTATTTTTAAAGTGATTCTGAAGTCATTTTTTCATATATATTCTCAGCAATGATTACTGAGAGAATAGTTACTATGATGTATACCTGAAAAGCATCCATATAGTTTTGTTATGTTAGAAAAGTAATCCATAAACTGGAATGGCTAAAAAAGCATTGATTTAGTAGACCTATATACCAACTATATCAACATTTTATTTTATTTTATTTTATTTTATTTTATTTTATTTTATTTGACAGAGAGAGACACAGCGAGAGAGGGAACACAAGCAGGGGAAGTGGGAGAGGGAGAAGCAGGCGCCCCGCAGAGCGGGGAGCCCGATGGGGGGCTCAATCCCAGGACCCTGGGATCATGACCTGAGCCAAAGGCAGACACTTAACGACTGAGCCACCCAGGCACCCCTATATCAACATTTTAAAAAACTTTATTATAACTAATACTTTCTGGATTGAGCCAGGATGTGTTTATTTAGGTCAAGAGTATACATATACTATAGGGTAAATCTGAGAGATGATGACTGGCCCTGGCCTATACTTGGAAGGGGACAAATCCAGGGTTGATTTATTTTATTTTTTATTTATTTATTTTATTTTTTTATTTTTTATTTTTTTTTAAGATTTATTTATTTATTTGACAGAGAGAGACATAGCGAGAGTAGGAACACAAGCAGGGGGAGTGGGAGAGGGAGAAGCAGGCTTCCCACAGAGCAGGGAGCCCGATGTGGGACTCGATTCCAGGACCCTGGGATCATGACCTAAGCCGAAGGCAGACGCTTAACAACTGAGCCACCCAGGCACCCCTTAAATTCAGATTTTTAAAATTCTTTCGGTCTAGGGTACAATCCAGGTATTAGACATCAACACAACTGAATAATAAATATTATTTATGATGGAATGATACTGTAATGGAGATGAGAAGAGCTTGGGAACACAGAGGAAGGAAGGATTTGCCTGGGGATCAAAAGGACAGCTTTGGGAAACCTGAAGGGTGATTCCAACTGTTCTCACCCATCATTAATTCAACAAATACATCTGGAACAAAATGTCTCTTTCGGGTATTGTGTTTGATATCATCTGTGAAAAAGAAATGAGCCAAAACAATTTACAATTAAGGGATATAGGGAATAAGACTGGAAGTCAAATAATAATAAGAATTTATAATTATTTTCTAAAGAGAGATAAACAAATACAAAAGCTCCCTGTTTTGTAGAGCCACATACCAGTCCACCTCCAAGTCGTGGGTGAGGCAGATATTTGGAAATAAGATCCGGATTGGCCCTGAATTTTTATTACTCTGATTTTCATTTGCGTCCTGACAGTTTGGCTCAAAGACACAGCTGCAGGCTTTTCTCCCCTCCCCTCGTCCTTCCTGCCAACTGTTGTTTCCTTCCTCAGACCCTTTTTCTTCTCAGCCTATAGTTTAGAGTAGAGTTAGCCTGACAGCTGCAACAGAGGCCCTGCCTCATTTGGAGACCTGGTCTGTCCTTGTAGAAAGGAGGTAATGTCCCCAACAGCAGTGAAATATCAGGACAAGCAGGAAGGAGTGGAAGGAAGGCTGAGAGCAATTTAGAGTAGATGGAGCCCCCCTCTGTCTCCCTCTCCTTAATACCTAACAATGACTTAGTAAATTGCCATATGCCAGAAAGTTGTTATAATTTTACATATATAAATATATATAAATTCATATAAATCTCCATAAATCTATGATTACGATGTGACAAGCATCCTCTAATGTACTACCTCAACTCACCCAACTATTTGAGACTACATTAGCTTCCACCCTTCCATATTCTTCCAGCCTTCCATATTCTTTCTACCTTCAGTCTATTGCCTGTCACAACATGCACAACTGTAAGTAGAAATCCTGGTCCTTGTGATAAAACTGCATTTTGTGATATGGGGGGTATGGGGTAGAGGGAGGCTTGATAGAGGGCAGAGCTTGTAGTCCCAAGTTGACAAACTTGAAAAAGGCATTTTAAAGGAGACTGCCTATAAATGAAAGAAGTTATGCTATTTATCCAATAAAATGTTTAAGATCTAAAAATAATTCACATTATTTGTCCAGGGGAGTAAAAACATAAACACTCCATGAAAGAATCACAATGTTTATTACTGAGAGCAGTAGTCTAAGGAAACCTTGTGATTTTTATCTTTTAGGATATACGACAAGAAGTTCTCTTTATTATGTAAGCTGGGTTATTTTCTCCAGAAACTTCCCTGACTTTGTAGTTTATAATCCAGACATACATACCTATATATTTATGAATCTGTCTAGGGGTTATGACTATTAAGTATCATTTCCAGGAATCCTTGGTGGTGTGGGGTGTGATTAGAGGCAGAGAAGGAGGGTCCTTCCGCAGGTGTATTGGCCAGGTGGTTTACCACTGCATACCCAAGTCCTGATATTACTTGTCCTAAGTCTCCCTGAGGAGCATAGATGTTCCCTTGAGATCTTCATTCAGTCTCATGGGGATGCCACAGGATATATTCTTTCTGCCCTCCAGGCTAAAGATGCCAAGTGTTTTTACAATTTCTGGGGAGTGGCGTGGGGAAGGAGTATTATGGCCACAGGACCATGACAAGAAGCTGTATTTTCACATAATCTCCAGTACTACAACTCCATTTTTCTTCATAAGAGCATTATTGAAAAATAATTTATATACCATAAAATTCACCCATTCAAATTATACAATTCCATAGTTTTTAGTGTATTCATAGAGTTGTATACAACCATCACTATAGTCAATTTTAGAATATTTTCATCACCTCAAAAAGAAAAGCCCTTTAGGCACCACCTTTAACCACCACTTCTCCCCCATCCCTCCATGCCTCCATCACCACCAACCCTATGCAACCACTAATCTTTCTCTTTTTGCCTGTCCTGTCCATTATAGGATCTTCATTAAAAACAAAAACAAAAACCAAATTCTATAGACCAACAATTCTTAAATTTCTTCTCTTCCTCCTCCTCTTCTTAATTAGGCCACCTGTAAAAAAAAATCCTTGAGGACCACGGAGAGCTTTTGTTTATGTAAATTATATCTATCAATATTTAGGGTATAAGAAATTAGAACTGAGAAATTTAAAAGTTGTTTATTCATTGATTCATTTAAAAATAATCCTTTACTTAACATAATTATTTTTATGACAAATAATATTTCCTTCCCAACATTAGTGATGAGAGCTTTTCTTTACATATTTTGAAGCTCTCTTTCATTTCTGGCTTAGAAGATAGCTGGAGTCTCACCTCTGTTTCTTTTTTCAGTCTGTTGTGATATGTTGTTTTGAATAAGTACCTGAAGAGAATCTAGCCCCATGGAGATGTGTAGTTGGAAAAAAGAGGAGTATTTCAGTAGCTTCTTTGGATAATTGTGGCTTTTCTTTTTTGACACTACACCAAACTGGGCAAGTGGTAGTTTCTTAAAGGTTGGTTGTAATGTAGAATCTGAAATAATATCAATGATTTTTTCATACTCTGTACACTCAAGAGAGAATGAGAGTGAAGAGTCAGATGACTTCTTAGTAATTATGGAAACAATTTTGACCTCATAAAATAACTGAGAGAATCTTTTGAAAGGCTGTATTTTGAGAATTGCTGCTGTAGACCAAGGATAATTATGATTTAACATGCACCTAGCAGGGGTGGGATAGCCTTCTTAAAATTTAGATTGAGGAAGACTGATAGAAAACTGAACTAGACAGAGCATCAATAAATAAGCCCCAACATGGGGCTCCATCTCATGACCCTGAGATCATGACCTGAGCCAAAACCAAGAGTTGGATGCTTAACTGACTGAGTCACCCAGGCATCCTAATAAGCCATCTATTTTTAAGGAATTGTATAAGAAAGATTTAAGAAACAGGAAGAGTAACTAAACAAATTAAGTTTATAATTCTCTCCGGGAAACAAAGTCTTTTTGAACAGGATACACCTCAGGAGTAGAGCTTATGCATGGCATTACTGAGGGACCTGCAAATGAGATTTAAGGAAAACCTAGAGTAAGACATCAGGGAGTCCTACCCTGAGCTCACACTGTCTCTGTCCTTTGCTTCACCTCAGCCAACCCCTATGTTTTTGTTGTTTCACAGACAAACAAGGCTACACCAAATCGTGTAAAATGAGACTCAGACTCAAGATTTACAATATGACTTTTTGCTTATCAAAATTCCACCACAGAAAAGGAGAGAGTATATACCAGTCAAAGACTGAGGATCACCCTAATAAACTGTCCTTCATTAATTCATTTTTTAAAAAATGTTACATAAAACTATAGCTTTTATTTCTTTAATTTTTTAAATCTTTTTTAAAAAAATTCCAGTATAGTTAATATACAGTGTTACATTACTTCCAGGTGTACAATATAGTATAGTACAATATAGTGATTCGACGATTCTATACATTACTCTGTGTTCATGATAAGTTGTACTCTTAATTCCCTTCACCCATTTTACCTATTTCACCCATCCCCCCACCCACCTCCCCTCTGGTAACCATCAGTTTGTTCTCTATAGTTAAGAGTCCATTTCTTGGTTTGTCTCTTTTTTTTTTCTTTGTTCATTTGCTTTGTTACTTTAGTTCCACATATGAGTGGAATTTGCCTTTCTCTGACTGACTTATTTCACTTAGCGTTATACCCTCTAGATCCATCCATATTGTTGCAAATGGCAAGACTTCATTCTTTTTGATGCCTGAGTAATATTCCACTGTATGTATATGTGTGTGTGTTTGTGTATAATCTTTATCCATTCATCTATCAGTGGATACCTCGGGTGCTTCCATATATTGGCTATTGTAAATAATGCTGCAATAAACATAGGGGTACATATATCTTTTCAAATTAGCATTTTAATTTTCTGTGGGTAAATACCCAGTAGTGGAATTAGTGGATCATATGGTAATTCTATTTGTGATTTTTTGAGGAACTTCCATACTGTTTTTCATGGTGGCTGCACCAGTTTACATTCCCACCAATGATATATGAGGGCTCCTTTTTCTTCACATCCTCACTTTGTATGTGTGTGTGTGTGTGTGTGTTGTTGATTTTAGCCATTCTGACAGGTGTGAGGTGATACCTCATTGTACTTTTGATCTGCATTTTCCTGATAAGAAGTGATGTTGAGCATCCTTTCTTATGTCTGTTGGTCATCTGAATGTCTTCTTTGGAGAAATGTCTGTTCATGTCTTCTGCCCACTTTTAAATTGGATGATGATGATGATGATTTGGTGTTGAGTTGTAGCAGTTCTTTATATATTTTAGATACTAACCCTTTATCAGATATGCCATTCGCAAATATCTTCTCCCATTCACTAGGTTGTCCTTTAGTTTTGTTGGTTGTTTCCTTTGCTGTACAGAAGCTTTTTATTTTGATGTAGTGCCAATAGTTTATTTTTGCTTTTGTTCCCCTTGCCTTAGGAGACATATCTAGAAAAATGTTGCTATGCCCAATACCAAAGAAGTTATTGCCTATGCTGTCTTCTAGGATTTTTATGGTTTCAGGTCTCATATTTAATAAAGATTAGAGCAGAAATAAGTGAAATAGAAACTGAAAAAACAATAGCACAAATCAATGACACCAGGAGCCGGTTCTTTGAAAAGATCAACAAAATTGATAAAACTTTAGGCAGCCTCATTCAAAAAAAAAGAAAAAAAAAGTATTCCAATAAACAAAATCAGAAATTTAAAAGGAGAAATAACTGGCACCACAGAAATATAAACAATTACAAAAGAATACTATGAAAAATTATATACCAACAAATTATATAACCTAGAAGAAATGGATAAATTCCTAGAAACATATAACCTCCCAAAATTGAATCAGGAAAAAATAGAAAATTTGAACAGATTGATTACCAGCAATGACAATGTATCAGTAATCAAAAAACTCCCAACAAAGAAAATTCCAGGACCAGATGACTTCACAGGTAAATTCCACCAAACATTTAAACAAGAGTTAATACCTCTTCTTCTCAAACTATTCCAAAAAATAGAAGAGGAAGGAAAACTTCCAAATTCATTCTATGAGGCCTACATTACCCTGATACCAAAAACAAAAACAAAAACAAAAACAAAAACAAAAACAGAGAGGGAGAGATTTATTTGTAAATGAGATTTAAGGAAAACCTAGAGAATAGATTGAGGAAGACTGATAGAAAATCACAAGGTTTCCTTAAACTACTGCTCTCAGTAATAAACATTGTGATTCTTTCATGGAGTGTTTATGTTTTTACTCCCCTAGACAAATAATGTGAATTATTTTTAGATCTTAAACATTTTATTGGATAAATAGCATAACTTCTTTCATTTATAGGCAGTCTCCTTTAAAATGCCTTTTTCAAGTTTGTCAACTTGGGACTACAAGCACCCCATCTTCCATTTTTATACACTTTCATTACTTTATCACCCCCAATATTGCTAGTTTTTAAATTTGTCTACTTTTTTTTGCCCCTCCATATTTTCCTTCTCTGCAAATATGTTTATGATTTACATATTTCCCTTCTCAGATCCAAACCTAAATTCCATAATATTAATGACTTTCACCAAATGTCTTATTTTCCTTGGCTTTTCATCCTTCTATCTTTGCTGCAAACTATTCTGTATTAACTAGTCATCTGATCCTTCTTATTACTTCACTTCTGATCCTGGCTGCCAAGTAGAAAATAGTTTCCAGCCTTTGTGTGACCTCTTGTCTCTAGTCCTCTTTTTTCACATTTACTTTCTTGGTTATTCCAGACCAAAGCAATATCTGCAAGGCCTTCTCCCAACCCTCTCACTCTTAGCATATTTCTTAAAAGAAAATGGAATCCTTGAAGTACAAGCTCTTCCAATTTCTTTTCTACTCCTCTCTAAGCTTACTTATAACTATACCCATTCTTACCCCTTCTTTCCTATTCTAAAAGAACAGAGGGCTGTCTTCTTGGAGATCAGCCCCTTTTCCTGAATACTGGATTATAACTGTCACCTTATTTCTTCATCTGCCCTCCCCAAAGGTACTTGTTGCATTGTCCCCTCTGCCCTATAATGAGCAAATTTCACTTTTCACATGGTCCTTCCTATAAGTCTGCCTTTGACTATAACCTCATAGTAGGCTACCATCTTCTGTCTTTCCTGTTCTTGCCCAGTGAACTTTCAGGAAGAAAAGCATTTGCATGCTGTGTTTACTTCCTCAGTCTGTATCACTTCTATAATATGCTTTATTGTCTTTTCCAGCTTAAAGGGAATAGCAAAATAGAGGGGAGATGACTAGGCAGGTGGACAGGCTGGCCATCAGATGATCTCATGGGGATATTTTATTTCCTAAAGTCATTTCAGGCGGGGCTTTGAACCTCAGCTTTTCCATCCACAAGTGAAGTTCTCCAAGTGTCCCAGAAGTGGTCAGATCTAGATAGATAGACTCATGGTGACCAAACTCATAATGCCCTGAGTTAAATCAGAATCCAACATACTGCTTTTAAAATAAAAAAATATATATATTTCTATTCTTTGGATAAGAATTCTTTCCCAGTAGTAAAAACACACAAGAAACCAAATTATAAAAGTTGTTTTTGAGTCAGCATTTCAAACAATAAGCTTGATGACTTAAGAGCTTGATATTTTAATGGTTCATGGTTTCAAGTGATCATGTAAGAAGGTAACTATTTTTAGAACATTGATATTCAGAGAGTTTGGACACCTGAGGTTGGTGTGGACTGAGGCCTCAGAGTCACTGAGTCCTCAAAGGCCTAGGATTATGCTGTACAAATAAATTTTGTTTCTTTGAGCAGATTCATGGTTCCCATGTGCACCATTTCATTTTCCTATGAATACCTTAGGACCATCAGTGAGTTAGAGTGAGATCTTTTCTTCTTCTTAGTTTTGACAATGTTGTGCTTGTTAGAATTACATAGTGGGTGCCTGGGTGGCTCAGTCATTAAGCGTCTGCCTTCAGCTCAGGTCATGATCCCAGGGTCCTGGGATCGAGCCCCGCATCGGGCTCCCTGCTCGGTGGGAAGCCTGCTTCTCTCTCTCCCACTCCCCCTGCTTGTGTTCCCTCTCTCGCTGTCTCTTTCTCTCTCTCTGTCAAATAAATAAATAAAATCTTTTTAAAAAATGGAAGATGAAGGTGGAAACATGGACTATAACTATAACATAACATAAGGGATCTACAGAGCCAATGCTAGGGTTTCGTTGGTCAATCAAACTTCCTGGAAGATGGAACAGTAGGATGATGCTAAGATCACCTCATCCCATGGGTACACCTATACAGTATCCACATGAGAAATGACCCAAAGTCTGGCACTACAGACTCTCCACAACTAAATGTAGAGAAGAGGCCACATTGAAAAGTATAGGAAGGGAGACACGATCAGGAAACAAACTGACCCATGAGGCTATCTGTAGGAGGGAGGCACACTACAGATGTAGAGAAGGGAGAGAACAGACCCCACACCAGGCACCCTAAGCATGGGGGACCTGAATGGGGGTAGTCCATTACATTTGGCTTTGAAAACCAGAGGGGCTTAACTTTACAAGTTCTTACAGTTGGGGGAGCTTAACACCTGGAACTTTAAAATTCAGCAGGCTTGGCTCTGGGAGAGCCTGAAGGTGATAGAAAACTGAGTCCTCACCTTTAAAGACACAATATAACAAACAGCCCCACTGAGATACAGAGTAGAAGCAGCAGTTTGAAAATGTCTGGGATGTATGAGAAAAGAAAACAGTTACATACAAGGGAAACCCCCTCAGGCAAACAGCTGATTTTTCAGAAGAAACTTTGCAGGCCAGAGGGAGTGGCAGGATATATTTACAAAGTGCTGAACGGGAAAAATCTACAGCCAAGAATACTCTATCCAGCAAGGCTATCATTCAGAATAGAAAGAGATAGACTTTCCCAGACCAAAAAAAGTTAAAGGAATTCATTACCACTAAACCAGCCATACAAGAAATGTTAAAGGGGACTCTTTGAGTGGAAAGGAAAAACCATAACATGGAGTAAGAAAATAGGAAGTACAATAACAAAAAAATTAAGTATATCTATAAAAATTAATGGAAAGATTCACAAAATAAAAGGATCTAAAGCATTACACCATATACCTAAAACATGGATGTGAGAGGACTAAAAATTTAGTGCTTTTAGAATGGGTTCAAACATAAGTGACCATCAACTTAATATAGACTGATTTATGCATGTTATATGTAAACCTAATGATAATCACAAATAAAAAACTGGTAAAAGATACGCAAATAATAAAGAGAAGGGAATCCAAGTGTATCACTGAAGAAAGCCAGCAAACCATGAGAGAAGAGAGCAGGAGAAGAAAGAAATAGAGAAGAACTACAAAATGATAAAACAAGTAACTAAATAGCAATAAGTATATACCTATCAATAATTACTTTGAATGTAAATGGACTAAAAGCTCCCATCAAAAGACACAGGGTGACTGAATAGATGGGAAAAAAAAAAACAAAAACAAGACCCATCCATATGCTGCCTAGAAGAGACTTATTTCAGACCTAAAGACACATGCATATTGAAAGTGAAGGGATGAAGAAGCATTTACCATACATATGGGTGTGAAAAGAAAGCCAGGATAGCAATACCTGTATCAGACAAAATAGACTTTAAAACAAAGACTGTAACAAGAGACAAAGAAGGACACCACATAATCATAAAGGGAACTATCCAACAAGAACACATAACAATTATAAACATTTATGCACCCAATATAGGAGCACCAAAAAACAAAGCAGTTATTAACAAACATAAAGGAAGTAATCAATTGTAATACTATAATCTAGGGGACTTTAACACCCCACTTACATCAATGGGTAGATCATCCAAACTGAAAATCAACAAGGAAATAGTGGCTTTGAATGATACATTGGACCAGATGGATCTAACATATATTCAGAACATTCCATCCTAAAACAGCAGAATGCACAATTTTTTCAAGTGCACATGGAACATTCTCCAGAATAGATCACATATTAGAACACAAATCAAGTCTCAACAAATTCAGAAAGATTGAAGTGATACCATGCATCTTTTTCTAACCACAGAGCTATGAAACTAGAAAGTGACTACAAACAAATCTGGAAAGAACACAACTCTATGGAGATTCAGTAACATGCTACTAAACAAGAAATGGGTCAACCAACAAATCAAGGAGAAAAATTTTAAAAATGCATAGAGACAATGAAAACACAACAGTCTAAAATCTTTGGGATACAGCAAAAACTTTTCTAAGAGGTAATTTTATAGCAATACAGGCCTACCTCAAGAAGCAAGGAAAATCTCAAATAAACAACCTAACTTTACACCTAAAGGATCTAGAAAAAGAACAATAAACAAGCCCAAAACCAGCAGCAATAATAAAGATTAGAGTAGAAATAAATGAAATAGAAAATAAAACAATGGAACAGATAAAGAAACCAAGAGCTGGTTCTTTGAAAAGATCAACAAAATTGATAAACTTTAGAGTGACTCATTAAAAAAGAAAAAAAAAAAGGACTCCAATAAACAAAATCAGAAATGAAAGGGGAGAAATAACACTGACACCACAGAAATATAAACAATTATAAGAATACTATGAAAAACTATATATCAACAAATTGAACCACCTAGAAGAAATGGATAAATTCCTAGAAACATATAATCTCCCAAAACTGAATCAGGAACAAATAGAAAATTTGAACACACTGATTACCAGCAATGACCAATGAATCAGTAATCAAAAAACTCCCAACAAACAAAATTCCAGGACCAGTTGGCTTCACAGGTGAATACTACCAAACATTTAAAGAAGAGTAATACCTAGTCTTCTCAAACTATTCCAAAAAAGAGAAGAAGGAGGAAAACTTCCAAATTTATTCTACAAGGCCCACATTACCGAAACCAGATAAAGACACTACAAAAAAGAGAACAAGAGGCTGATATCTCTGATGAACACAGATGCAAAAATCCTCAACGAAATACTAGCAAACCGATTCCAACAACTGGGTGTTGGCTCAGTTGGTTAAGCATCTGCCTTCAACTCAGGTCATGATCCCAGGGTTCTGGGATCAAGACCCGAGTCAGCCTCTTTGCTCAGTGGGGAGCCTCCTTCTCCCTCTCCCTCTCCCTGCTACTCTCCCTGTTTGTGCGCTCTTGCTCTCTGTCAAATAAATAAATAAAATCTTTAAAAACAAAAACAAAAACTCATTCACCTCAATGAAGTGGGATTTATTCCTGGAATGCAAGCATGATTCAATATTTGCAAATCAATCAACATGATACATCACATCAATAAAAGGATAAACAACATATGATCATTTCAATAGATGTAGAAAAAGCATTTGACAAAGTACAACATCCATTCATGATAAAAACCCTCAACAGAGTAGGTTTAGAGGGAGCATACCTCAATGTAATATAGGCTATATATGAAAAACCCACAGCTAACATCATAACCACTGGAGAAAAACTGAGAGCTTTCCCCCAACCTCAGGAACAAGGATGACCACACTCACCATTTTCATTCAACATAGTACTGGAAGTCCTAGCCACAGCAGTCAGACAACAAAAAGAAAGAAAAGACACCCAAATTTGTAAGGAAGAAGTAAAACTTCCACTATTTGCAGATGATGTGATACCATATATAGAAAACCCTATAGACTCCACCAAGAAACTGCTAGAACTGATAAATGAATTCGGCAAGGTCATAGGATGCAAAACCAATGTACAGAAATCCATTGCATTTCCATACACTAGTGATGAAGCAACAGGAAGAGAAATTAAGAAAGTAATCCCACTTATAATTGCACCAAATATAATTTAAAAACCTAGGAATAAACTTAACCAAGGATGTGAAAGACCTGTACATTGAAAACTATGAAACACTGATGAAAGAAATTGAACATGACACAAACAAATAGAAAGATATTCCATGCTCATTGACTGGAAGAACAAATATTGTTAAAATGTCTATACTACCCAAAGCAATCTACAGATTTAATACAATCCCTATCAAAATACCAACAGCATTTTTCACAGAACTAGAATAAATAATCCTAAAATTTGTATGGAACCATAAAAGACTCCAAGTAGCCAAAACAATCTTGAAAAACAAAGCTGGAGGTATTATAATTCCAGATTTCCAGTTATAATACAAAGCTGTAATAATCAAAACTGTATGGTATTGGCACAAAAATAGATCAATAGAACAGAATAGAAAGCCCACAAACAAACCCCCGATTATTTGGTCAATTAATCTTCAACAAAAGAGGCAAGAATATGCAATGGGAAAGATATCTCTTAAACAAATGGTGTTGGGAAAATTGGACAGCCACATGAAGAATGAAATTGGACCACTTTCTTACACCATGCACAAAAATAAATTCAAAAGGAATGAAAGACCTAAATGTGAAATAGGAATCCATCAAAATCCTAGAGGAGAACATAGGCAGCAATCTCTTTGACCTGGGCTGCAGCAATTTCTTGCTAGGCACGTCTCCAAAGGCAAGGGAAACAAAAGCAAAAATGAACTATTGGGACTTCATCAGGATAAAAAGCTTTTCTCTTTTTCAAAGATTTATTTATTTATTTATTTATTTGACAGAAAGAGAGAGACAATAAGAGAGGGAACACAAGCAGGGGAAGTGGGAGAAGAAGAAGCAGGCCTCCCACCGAACAGGGAGCCTGATGCCGGGCTCGATCCCACGATCCTGGGATCATGACCTGAGCCAAAGGCAGACGCTTAACAACTGAGCCACCCAGGTGCCCCATGGATAAAAAGCTTTTGTACAGCAAAGGAAACAATCAACAAAACTAAAAAGCAACTTGCAGAATGGGAGAAGATATTCACAAATGACACATCAGATAAAGGACTAGTGTCCAAAATCTATAAAGAACTTATCAAACTCAACACTCAAAAAACAAAAATCCTAGTCAGGAAATGGGCAGAAGACATGAACAGACACTTCTCCAAAGAAGACACACAAATAGCTAATAGACACATGAAAAAGTGCTCATCACTTGTCATCAGGGAAATACAAATCAAAACCACAGTGAGATACCACCTCACATGGTTCAGAATGGCTAAAATTAACAACTCAGGAAACAACAGATGTTGGTGAGGATGTGGAGAAAGGGGAACCCTCCTACAATGTTGGTGGGAATGCAAACTGGTGCAGCCACTCTGGAAAATAGTATGGAGGTTCCTCAAAAAGTTAAAAATAGAACTATCCTACAACCCAGCATTTGCACTTAGGTATTTATCCAAAGGATACAAAAATAGTGATTTGAAGGGGCACATGCACCCCAATATTTATAGCAGCAATGTCCACAACAGCCAAAATATGTAAAGGGCCTAGATGTCCATAGGCTGATGAATGGATAAAGAAGATATGGTGTGTGTGTGTGTGTGTATATATACACACACACGTATACATATAATGGAATATTACTCGGCCATCAAAAAGAATGAAATCTTGCCATTTGCAATGATGTGATGGAACTGGAGGGTATTATGCTAAGTGAAATTAATCAGAGAAAGACATGCCATATGATTTCATTCATATGTGGAATTTCAGAGACAAAAGAGATGAACATAGGGAAAGGAAAGGAAAAATGAAATAAGACAAAAACAGAGAGGGAGGCAAACCATTAAGAGACTCTTAACCATAGGGAACAAACTGAGGGTTGCTGGAGGGAAGGTGGGTGGGAAGATGGGGTAATTGGGTGACAGGCATTAAGGAGGGCACTTGATATAATGAGCACTGGGTGTTACATATGCAATGGATGAATCACTAAATTCTAACCCTGAAACTAATATTACAGTATATGTTAACTAAATTGAATTTAAATAATTTTTTTTTTTTAAATCTAGAAGAGAGCACAATGAGTAATTTTTCTGACATTGGCCGTAGCAACACATAGGTCTCCTGAGGAAAGGGAAATAGAAGCAAAAATAAACTATTGGGACTACATCAAAATAAAAAACTTCTGCACACTGCCAGAAACAATCAACAAAACTAAAAGGCAACCTACTAAATGGGAGAAGATAGTTGCAAATAACATATCTGATAAAGGGCTAGTATCCAAAATATATAAAGAACTTATATAACTCAATACCAAAAAATCAAATAATCCCATTAAAAAATAGGCAGAACACATGAACAGACATTTCTCCAAAGAAAATAACCACATGGGGGCACCTGGGTGGTTCAGTTGGTCAAGCATCTGCCTTCAGCTCAGGTCATGATCCCAGGGTCCTGGGATTGAGCCCGGCATTGGACTCCCTGCTCTGCTGGGAGCCTGCCTCTCCCTCTCCCTCTGCCTGCTGCTCCCCCTGCTTGTGCTCTCTCTCTGTCAAATAAATAAAATCTTTTAAAAAAAAAGAAAGAAAGAAAGAAAGAAGACCTATAGATGGCCAAAAGATACATGAAAAGATGCTAAACATCACTCATCATCAAGGAAATGCAAATCAAAAGTACAATGAGAGATCCCTTCACACCTGTCAGAATGGCTAAAATAAAAAACACAAGAAACAACAATTTGGCAAGGATGTGGAGTAAAAGGAACCCTCAGGCACTGTTGGTGGGAATGCAAACTGGTGCATCCACCGTGGAAAACAGTATGGAGTTTCCTCAAAAAATTAAAAATAGAACTACCCTATGATCCATTAGTCAGACTACTAGGTATTTACCCCCAAAATACAAAAACACTCATTTGAAAGGATATATGCACCGCTATGTTTATTGCAGCATTATTTACAGTATCCAAATTATGGAGGCAGCCCGTGTTCATCAATAGATGAATGGATAAAGAAGGTGTGGTGTATACACATACACACACACATACACACACACTGGAAAATTATTCAGCCATAAATAGAATGAAATCCTGACATTTACAATGACATGGATCAAGTAGAGAGTATAGTGCTAAGCAAAATAAGTCAGAGAAAGAAAAATACCACATGATTTTATTCCTATGTGGAATTTAAGAAGCAAAACAAATGAACAAAGGAAACAAAAAGAGACAAACCAAGAAACAGACTCATCACTACAGAAAACAAACCGGTGGCTACTAGGGAGGAGGTGGGTGGGAGATGGGTGAATTAGGTGATGGGGATTAAGGACACACTTACCATGATGAGCACTGTGTCATGTATAGAATTGTTGAGGCACTATGTTGTGCACCTGAAACGAACATTGTAATGTTAACTATACTGGAATTAAATGTTTTTTTAAAAAAGGATTTTACTCATGAAAAAAATCAATCAACTAGAGACTAAGAGAAAGAAACAATGGAGATGGCATGTTAAGCTAGGTACGTGAGTCAGGCTGTCCGTAAAGACATGCAGCTCGGAATCATTGAAGAAATTTGGCTTCTGATTTCTCACCTCCACAGAGAATAAGGAGGGGTTGCCTTTTTATACCATTTGGTGATTGCCTGGTTTAGACTTCTGCAAATGCCAGTAACTTTCTTATTTGTTTCTATCTCTTTTGAGGATATTCATTCAACAACTACTTATTCAGACCTTACCATGTGTCAAGAACTGTTCTGAGCCCTCGGGACACAATGAACAAAACAGATGAAAATCTCTGCCCACTGGAGCTAACATGCTAATGAGGAAATTATCACCTATTGTGGTAATTATTCCTCTTATCTCACCACCAGCCCCCTTGTTTGTTAACTGTTCGGCACATTATTTGCCTTCTTTTCCTCTGACCAAATTAAACAAGTATCTGGTAAAGATTTGTTCCTTCAACATTTGTTGACCTGATGAATGGTGACTCCAAAGGAATGGCTGGAATAGTAGAGCACTTTCAGTATGCATATAATGGATTTAGTCAAGCTTTCCCTTTTGTCTATAGGCAAAATTAATACCTCCCTCCTTTGGTAGTCTCAAGCTTTTATTTCAGCTGCTAGCACAGCCCAACTGCAACAAGATTTGATTTAGTTTATACCTTTGTCTCCGTCAGGTTAGGAGGATCTTCTAAGAAAGAAACTCATTGAAGTGCCACTGCATTCACCAGCACTAAGAAGACTCAAAAATTCTTTCAGTTCACTTCAATGTTGATTTTCCTTATATTTAGTTCCTAGGATAATCTCTCTATCCATAGAGTAGAAACTGCAGCTAGGAAATTAGGGAAGACCCTGAGCTCAAGTCTCAAGCAACTTGCATTCCCACCTGAGGTTTCCATGCTTGCCAAACTTTGAGTCCTAATTAATAAACTGTTAAGATTCCTTTTAGCCCTAAAATTCTAAGCACTAAATAGATGTGAGCTAACAAAATACGGCACTCTTAAGTAGGAAAAATACTATTTGTTAATCTTCAAGAGACCAAATTTGTGTAAGTCCCATATTATCTCTTAAGTATTTTATTCCTTTTGAAAATTATTTTTAGTGAGGGACTTCAGGTTCAAAGATCCAACCTGTCCAAGGTCAAAGGGTTGCTCACTGTTCATCCAACATTTGAACCCAAATCTATTTGACTCCAAGCCCAGTGTATTGTCCCTATAGTAGGAGACGGACTTATATAGGGAGTTTCACTAGGATAGAAACCAGTTTCATCATCCCTTTTTCATTACAGGATACAATAGAAAAACAAATTGTCATGTGGTAACAGTATTAAATTATCACTATAATATCACTAAATATTTTTTCCTGACTCCTCCCCATCCACTTATTGGAAGTTATACGTGCTGGAGACATTTTAAAATTCTTTAAATTGTGGTATTCTGAATTGATGAGGAAACAGTAGGCAAGCTGAGGACAAAGCAGAAGCTGACACTCCACAACCTCCAACTCCTGGGTGGGATCTGTGTGAGACAGGTGTGACATTCTTCCAGGAATCTCCCAACTATCTGAATGTTAATGCCTTGCTAGAGGGAAAAGCAGCCTTAACTTGACAATGGCAAGGCCTCCCATATCTTGTAGGTGCTCTTTGGCATATGAAAGTTCTTTTGAAACCTCCCTTTTCCCTTACCTCCCCCAACCCCATTATATATAATCAGCCACCCCTCACAAGCCCCGGGGGCAGCAGCTCTTTCTGCCCAAAGGTCCTGTCCCTGTGCTTTAATAAACCACCATTTTGCATCAAAGACATCTCAAGAATTCTTTCTTGGTCATCAGCTCCAGACTCTACCCCATTGAACCTCACCTATTTTCCAAAACCACATCAAGAATGACCACAGTTCCTACTAATCAAGGGCACTTGAGCTAGCATTACCTCCTTCCCCACGTACTACCTCCCCATACTTCCACATAAAATTAAATTATTATGCAAAACAATCTGCCTTTGGCCTCAGGATTTGCAGTCATGGAGTAATGGTAGCTGAGGAAATTCTCTAGGCTCTGAAACCAAAAGAAGCTCTTGAGACGCTTGCCTTGGGAGCTGACATATAAGAAGTTGCTACCCTAAAACTGCCAATGCTGTAGAGATTTCGTGTAGAGGACCTATAAAGTAGAGCTGCCCAAGGAGCCCCAGATATGGATGCCCTCACCTATTTGAGTCTTCCTAGTATCAACTGATGGACATGTAAGTAAAGAACCTTCTGAGGATTTCAGCCCCAGCCTTCAAGCTGCCCCAGGCAACATCACACAGAGCAGGCACAAGCTGCACACATTGCAGATTTGTGAGCAAACTCGATATTAAACCAGCAACTGTCAGGATGCTTTGTTATGCAGCCATGCTAATTAGGGCAATAGTCCTGCCTCCAAACACACACTGTTGTACCACATCTAAGAAATTTTTTCTAGAATATAATCACCTGAGGCACCTACATTACAAAGATATTCCCAGGCATCCAAAGTTCTTCTGCTCCAATCTTGATTCCTGAATACCTTTGGGACCAACTCACTGCCCTTTAGGGGTCAACCAGCCACACTTACTCCAGAATCTTGGTCCTCTTCAGAACTCATCACCGCAACATGTGCATGAAAGATATTTTCTATCCTTAAGGTCTAACCAACCACCTCAACTTCACTATTCAACCTCAGTGGATATTTCAGTTTTGGAGGACAGTTCAAACATGCTCTTATCGAAGCACCCAATAGTCCAGACAGATTCTCTACTGCTGTACCTCCAAAATCAAATATCACAGGCTCACCCACTCAGGCTTCATTGTCTCTTCAGAGGAAAACATTGCTCTGCCCCATGCAGACCTCCCACTTTCACCAATGCTGGTGACTACCTGATCCATCCTCTACCAATCCTCCAGGTCCCCATTCCTCCTGGACCTGTTGTCACTCAGCCAATTTAGGGACAAAACCTCTCATGTCTCTACTTGCCTTCACCACTAAAATTTTAGAAAAAGCAATCTATGCATGTCTCCGCTTCATTGTTCATTCCTTCTTTACCTCTTAAAGTGGAAGACAGTTCAAAGAACACAGCTAGACAGAGAGGTGAGGTCTAGGCTAGGCTGATTGGACAGCCACCCAAACATGGCCTCAGGGAATGTGTTATTTCTTGAAGACCTCACAATCTGAAATTTGGATCTTTGCTTATGCATCCAAAAATCGTATTTCCAGAACAGAGTTGATAGCATCCACAATTAGGGTCATGGTGATTCAATTAATTCTGATATGTAAACTGGAATTCCAACAGCATAATTTACAGTAAGAAATTATTCCTGCTTTGTGGACCAGAATGCTTGTGCCCACAAGATTTACTATTGCTTTTTTCCTTAATTAGCAACAGGAATCAACAAAAAAAGATGAAATCAGAGAGGGACGCAAACCATAAGAAATCTCTTTTTTAAAGGCCTTATTCATTTATTTGAAAGAGAGAGAGAACACAAGCAGGGGAAGGGACAGAGGGAGAAGCAAACTCCCCGCTGAGTGGGGAGCCCAAGGTGCGGCTCCATCCCAGGCCCCTGAGATCATGACCTGAGCTGAAGGCAGATGCTTAACCAACTGAGCCACCCAGGCATGTGCACCCCTATAAGAGGCTCTTAACTATAGGAAACAAACTGAGGGTTGCAGGAGGAGAGGAGGGTTGGGGGATGGGGTAACTGGGTGATGGACATTAAGGAGAGCACATGATATAATGAGCACTGGGTATTATATGCAACAGATGAATAACTGAACTCTACATTAGAAACTAATGCTACACTATATGTTTAATTGAATTTAAATAAAGTTTAAAAAGAAAAAAACCCAACAGGAGTCAAATTTTTATATCCTTTTACATCAATCCTAAACCACATTTTTCCCCCAAATTTAACCTGTCCAAAATCAGAATGCTTCTTACAATTGACTGTTTTACAAACACAGTCAGCTAGATGGCAGTCATGACATAGTGATTTAAAACTTTCTGTTGATCTGGCAGTTCCTCAAGAAGTTATACATAAAATTACCATTTAGCCCAACAATTCCACTTCTAGGTATATACCCAAAAGGCTTGAAAACACAACACATGTTTACACATTAACTTGTACATGAATGGTTCACAGCAGCATTATTCATACTAGTCAAAAAAGTAAAAACAGTCAAATATCCATCAACTAATGCATGAATTCAACACATTGTGGTACATCTATGCCATGAAATATTATTCAGCCATAAAAAGGAATGAAGTACAGATTCATGCTACAACATAGATGAAAAGTAAAAACATTATGCTAGGGCGCCTGGGTGGTTCAGTTGGTTAAGCGACTGCCTTCAGCTCAGGTCATGATCCTGGAGTCCCTGGATCAAGTCCTGCATCGGGCTCCCTGCTCGGCGGGGAGTCTGCTTCTCCCTCTGACCCTCCCCCCTCTCATGTGCTTGCTCTCTCTCATTCTCTCTCTCTCAAATAAATAAATAAAATCTTTTAAAAAAAAAAAACATTATGCTAAATGAAAGAAGCCAGACACAAAAGACTATAAATTGTATGATCTCATTTCCTCATGTACATGTAATGTCCAGAATAGACAAATCCAAAGAGACATTGAGAAAGTAGGTTAGTGGTTGCCAGAAGTTGAGAAAAGTAGGTAATGGGAAGGGACTGCTAATAGCATTAGGATTTCTTGTTGGGATGATGAAAATATTCTGGAATTACATGGTGATCATGGCACAATGTTGTGCATATACAAAAACTGTACTTTACAAGAGTAAATATCATATGTGAATTATATCATAATAAAAAGGGGGGGTTAACAACAAAAAAGTCACAAAACCTATGTCAAAAATGGGAAAAAAACAAGACTAAGAAAGTGCCATCATCGATGTGTCTGAGATTTGATGATGATACACAATTTGTGAGAAATGATGTTTGCCAAGAGCTTCAAGCCCACAGAATGAGATGGATGTTTAAGTGACCAAGGGCTTCAAGTTATCACAGGTGAAGGTATCATCTGCCTTCATTTCTACAGCAGGGGTTAGCAAACTATGGTCCCTGAGCCAAATCTGAAGCCCACATATTTTTGTATGGCCTACAAGTTAAGGCTGCTTTTTACATTTTTAGAGGGATGAAAAATAACCAGAGAAGATTAATGTTAATTATAATTCAAAATTGCATGAAATTCAAATTTTTGTCCAAAAATAAAGTTTTGGGGCGCCTGTGTGGCTCAGTTGTTTAAAGCGACTGCCTTCGGCTCAGGTCATGATCCTGGAGTCCCGGGATCGAGTCCCGCATCGGGCTCCCTGCTCAGCAGGGAGTCTGCTTCTCCTTCTGACCCTCCCCACTCTCATGCTCTCTGTCTCTATCTCATTCTCTCTGTCAAATAAATAAATAAAATCTTAAAATAAATAAATAAATAAAGTTTTGCCAGAACACAGCCTTGCCCATTTTGTAGTACAATAGCTGTGGCAGTGACCATATGGTCCACAAAGCCCAAAATATTATATGGCCCTTTCTAGAAAGTTTGCCCTCCCCTGATCTAAACTACTATTTTACAGAAGGCATTGGATTACTGGTAATAACAGCACTCTGTGTCCAGAGCAATGCAGCTCCAACACATCTTACATCTTTTCCAGATGGGTATTTCTCTGATGACTATTCTAGTTTCTTCCAAACACATTAGCCCAGTAAGTTTGGCTACAAGGATATTTTCCCTTCCTGTTCAATTAAGATCATTGTCCTATGTTTCCTGTTGATTTTAATATTTAAACTCTTAGAGGTCTAGGGGTGCTTTCTGCTGCCTGTGTGCATCATCTTGCCCCTTAGGACAGAGGGTAGCAAACAGAGCCGGTGCCCTCTCGTATCCTTCAGACCTTTTGGTGGGCCCCACATGACTTCCAACTGCTAGCATCTGCCTGTTGGTGCCTGAGAACTTTTATTTCAAAAACACAATAGGCCTCTCTGCCTAAGCTTCTGGCAGGTGGAAAGTACAGAGGAATTAACACCCCTGGGAGTAATCCTCAACTGGTAACTCTTGCAAGTTGGTATACGCATACCATCTCATACACTGGGCATGTATTTTGCATCATTTCCAAGAATGCAAAATTTTCTTTTTTTTTTTTTTTAAGATTTTATTTATTTATTCATGAGAGACAGAGAGAAACAGAGGGAGAAGTAGGCTCCCAAGGAGCGGGAAGCCCGATGTGGGACTCGATCCCAGTACCCTGGGATCATGACCTGAGCCGAAGGCAGACGCTTAACCATCTGAGCCACCCAGGCGCCCAGAATGCAAAATTTTCTTAATCCTTATGGGATTAAGCAAGCCCTGGTCTTCCACTGTGGTAGCTCACTTAATATTATCGTTTGATTAGTTGCTTTTTCTTCCCCATTTCACTTCTCCACTTCTTATCAATGTTTCCTGAAATTTCCAAATAACCTGCGTGTACTACAGTCCTTGTGTTAGTCTCGGCTTCTAAAAGAATCCAGATTAACTTTCTAACTAAAATCATCCCTCCTGCAGCCCTTTCATGCTCATCACATGGGGGGCATTGTACTTAGATTTACAGAATCCCCAGAAATGTCAATCTTTCAACAAGGGCCAAGATGGGTACTGACTAGAAGAAAGTTTGCTCTCCTCCCAAGAGGGGTTAAGAACATACCAACCAAGCTTTACCAAGCTTAACCAAGTTAAGATTACAACCAAGCTTTCCCTAGGTCCCTACTTATGCCATCAGGAGAATCTTTTCCTGGTATCTGAAGCTCTAGCTCCTATTGCCTCAGTTTAGATCCACATGTATAGCTGCCTAATGCCCACATCTGGTTGTAATCAATTTTTATATATGTTTATATATATTTCAATCATATATATTTACAAACACACAGGAAGAGAGTATATATAAAATCCATCTCCATTGTCTATATTCTCCCCTATTCCAACCGTTCCCCCCCAAACAAACTAATAAAAAGCCTCTTTCTCATATATTCCTTACTCCTTTCAGGATCTCATCCTCCAACACAGTTTCCAAGTTTAGAAATACTCTTGACCATGTCCCCTCTGGTACGCCCCAGATCCAGCTGGTTACCCAGTCTCCAGTGCTGGGGCCAGAGGGATCTCTGCCTCACTGTGGCTTCTGAGATCATCTTCTGCCTTCTAACTGACCTTCTGCTATTGGTCTTTCTACATGCCATTTGGCACTCCGCACTGCTGTCAAAATTATCCTTCAGAAAAGCCATCAATTGAATTCTGCCACTTTGCTTTGAAACCTCTTTGACTCCATTTTGCCTACAAAATAAATTTCAATCTTCTTGTAGGTCTCTCAAGACCCTTAACAATTGGTCTAGCTCCCTCTAAGTTAGCTATTTTTCACACACATATGAGTGATTACTTTTCAGATGGATATAGATGTTGCTGAGATGAAGAAAATATAAACTCATTTCAAAGCTTTACTGAACTCATACTGATCTTATTCATGTATTTTTCAATCAATGGAATACAAAAAAAGTACAGTTATTATCCTGTGGAGCTGCAATTTTCTGATGTTAAAAGGTGATTCTCATATTTTAAATGTTGGGAGTGAACTGGGTTTATATTTTTGAAGTTTTTTCCAACATTCAACACACGCTAAGTAACTTTTTATGTCAGGGTCATTCCAGTGAGGTAGGCTTTGAGAACAATGGTATGTCTGCCCTGAAAAATAAGCTTGGTTTTGGGCTAGTGGGTGCATGTGTGTAGATAGTGTAGGTGGTGGTGAGCAGTGAGAAGGAGATTAGCCCAGGCCTTATATAAATAGGTCAGGATGTTCTACCTTTTTCACAGTAATTCAATCAAAACAGCTCTGGTTCCTTTGGTAGGCTTCAGCAAGAGAAATGGAGAAAAGTCATCTCGATTATAGCACAACTTATAACACTTTAGTCTTCCTTAATATCCTGTCAGAAAAAGGGAAGATATCAGTCGTCTTCCACCTACTGAAGCCACTAGTTCTTCAGGCAACATCACCAGGATACCACCTTGTATCAGACAGTATCCCATGCTAGAATCAGAACGTGGTAACCGGACGAAGTGAACCCTGGGTTCAAATGTATTTGGGGTCAAATCCTGGGAATGTTCTTGGGTAACTCTGTGAACTTGAACAAATCACTCTGAGTCTCAATTTCTTTATCCAGTATGTGAATAACACATACATTGTATGACCTTGTGAGGACTTTACAAGAAATTAAGTTGTTCTTGTGGGTATTAATGTATTTTTTTCTTTCCCTATTACTATTACTAAAATCACCATGAATATGTTTAAGGCTCATATGTTTAAGGCTTCAAACTCAGTGTCTGAGCTTATTTAGACCATTTTACTTACTTTTCAGATATGGAAACCAAATGAGGTTATATAGGTTGCCTCTCATTATATCATGAACTAATGATATTTATAATAACCTGAAAAGCAAATAGGGAGGGAAAGCTTATGAGAATTGCTAAAAATCATCAATATCAACAGAGGTATAAAACAAAAACAAAAACTCACAAATGTGCATCTGGGAAGGGATTTTCTCCAAAACTACTTGATGGTGAGAACCAGAAATGAAAAAAGCAAATACCAAAGATCCCCCTGCTCCCACTTACTATCAGGAGACAATTCTCCATAGGACTCTCATGTTTTGCTTATCTTTTAAGCAGAGGCACAGACTGCCTTTGTACTCAACAACCTTTTCAAGAACTTTTGTATTGTGAACAGTCTTAGGAAATGTAGCATCTCCCTCCAGAGCAAAGGTTTTGCTTACTGACAATTATAAAAGATGCAGGTTCCCTAAGCTCAGGGTTCCCCTCTGTAATGCCACCAACTTTTGGCATGTGCAGCTGTCACCTAGCCCTCTTTACATTGCCCTGTGGGAATTTGGATTCAGGCAACCATTACAGGAAAGTCAATTGTGTGGCTATTGCTATTATTGTAATTCAATTCTTTGTCTCTGATCCAGCGTCTCTCTTCTACTAGCATTCATGAAACTGTCGGGTTACTTGCTAGTTTACAAGTAAGGGGAAAAAATCTCAGACCTTCCACAGTTCTTGACATTTGCTAAGTATTATTAGCTAGCAAAGCTGCCTTTAAGTCCTTGAAGCAGAAACTTTATATAACAAGCTCCCCTGATGGCTTCATGCAGACCCCTAGCAACAAAGACAGATTCAGAAATAGCAGTAATAACCACTTACTTAGTGTATGCCTCATCACCCTCCCTCCCCTTCTTGGATCTCTTCCAGCAGCTCTGTGCACTAATCCCCCAGCTTTTGAGCATTTTGCTGCTAACTGCTCTTACCTGAGACCTTCAGAGGCTGAACTTGGGCACTGGAGCTACTTTGCCTGTACGGGGAGTACAGGAAGCAGCAGGGACTTGACATTTCTGCCTGGGAGACTTAATGACTAACTGAAATGGAAAGAGGGGAGCCCTGCTCCTTTTCCTCAAGGCCAAACTCTGGAGGCATAATTTACATTTCATAACTTCCTGTGGGACCGGGCTAAGGCTGGGTCTTGCCCTGAAATGGCACCTTTGGCCTGGCCATTTTTCCTTTCCTGTCCTGCTTCCCCACTATCTTACTGGTTTCTCTTTGGAACAGATCTTTAATAAATACATGACAAATGGTTGGCCTACGGGCTTCTTCTAGGAGATCCTGACTAATCTAAGATAACCAGTGATTCTCAAACCTGGTTGTATATTCGATTCAACTGGAGGAACCTTTCAAAAATTATGATAGTATCCCAGCCTAGTACAATTAAATCAGAATCTCAGGCAGTGGGGCCAAGGCATATCATCCCCAGATGATTCTAATGTTCAGCTCTGATTTAGGTCATTTGAGTGCCACCATCTTCAGGTAGTTTAATTTCACCATTTGCTATATTCCCAGCATTCAAACAGGCCTAGCAGAAATCCTAGCTAGAATATTGCCCAGCCCAGAAAATCTTCCAGTCTGATAACTTGGCAGCAACATGGCCCAGCTTAGGCAGCAGCAGAATGCTTTCTCTGGGCAGTCTTGAGATGGGAAAAGCTTAGGGAAAGTCGTATACAGCTGGCAAGCAACAGCAGATCACTAGTCCTCCCCATTACCCTGCAAAGACCACCACTGTTCATGTATAGCTCCAAATCCAGTTTACAGGGACATCTGGTGACACCACATCCATAATGAGTCTCATCTCCACAGCACTCCTTGACCTCTACCTCCTAGTCTAAGGGCGTTGTGATGGTTACATTTTATGTGTCAACTTGGTTAGGCCCAAATGTCTAGTTGTTTGGTCAAATACTGATCTAGATGTTGCTCTGAAGGAATTTTGTAGATGTGATTAATTTCTACAATCAACTGACTTTAAGTGAAGCAGATTACACTTGACAGTGTGAATGGGCCTCATGCCATTAACTGAAGGCCTTAAAAGCAAAAACTGAGGTTTTCTGGAGAAGAGTTCTGCCTCAAGAAATGTAGCATAGATATCCTGAGTTTCCAGTATGCTAACCTGCCCTAGATTTCAGACTTGTCAGCTCCATATAATCACAAGTTAACTCCTTAGAATAAATCTCTTTTCTCTCCCTCTCTCCCTGGAGAACCCTGACTGATACAGGTATAATCACCATTCCCAGTCTCAAGAGTCCCTGGAAAACATGGAAAATGTAATATGGCTTTCATTTTAACTAATACCTAAGCCACACTCAACTAATTGAATTTGGCCTAGCCAGCCTCCTAACCTTCCACTTTCAGCTGCCAAGTGTATCTCCCTAATCATCTGTCCACCCAGTGCCCAAATGCAGCCAGGTGTTCTGCACACTCTTTTTAGACAGGTAGCCAATTACATGACTTGGCCACCTATCCAGCCCCCATGCCAAGAGCCAGTCATCACCTTCCTTCACACAACATGCTGTACCCCCAAACTACACTTTCCCCTTTACCATCTCCCAGGTGCCCCATTCTTCCTGGAACCACTGTCACAATCCAATGCTTAGCATACTTCCTGGCATATGGAGGTGCTCAGTAAAAACCTAATGAAGGAAAGGTGATCACTTAGCAAGCTCAGAAACAAGAGGGCTTTTGAGAAATCTTCTGATGGGTCAAAGAAAGTTGGAAAGTCCATCCACCCCTCCCCCAAGTGGTAGACCGGTGGCATCTCAATGGAATGCTATACTGTCAAGGTCAACTTTCTCCACCTGAGTGTACTCATTGGTGTGCAGGTCAAGATTCTACCATTCCTACTGAGGGGGAAGGGGGGATGGGTCTTAAATGGGAGCAGGTAAATGGCCAAGTACAACCATATGGTATCTTGGCAATCATCCTGTCCACCTCCTGCCCCTGTTCCAGCCTCCTCAGTGCCATTTCTTTGGCTATACACTCAAGCATCCTGGATTTTATCCTATGTTTGGCCAGTGCTCTCTACCCAATTTCATGTTCTCACAAGTTGTAATTTTGAGAATCTGCACTTTAGAATCAGAGATATTCATTTTGGAATCCTGGCATTATTACTTACAAGCTAGATGACATTAAGTCTCAGCTCCTTTACCTGTCAAATGAAAACCACCTAACAACCTTCCACAACTGTTGGGAGGTTTAGATGGAACCAGAGAATTAGGCAAATCTAACAGTACATTTGCCACACAGGAGTTTTTAAATGTCAGCTATTATCATTTGAATGAAAGTGAATATTTGACATCCAGACATCACCACAAGTATTAAAAACAAACAAACAAACAAACAAACAAACAAACAGATCTTACACCTGGGCCAGGATACCCTATCCATCCCACCAGACATGAGAATCTGAGCAGAACACTTCTGAACTACTCCCATAAGTTTCCCCACAAACTGAAGGAAGGTATTAAGAGCTGTTAAAAATGTTTGTATTTTGAAATTGCAATTTTCTTCGTCATTTATAATCTTTAAGCTTAACTTTACTGTATGTGAAAGGAGTTGGCTTGTCAGCTTTCCATCATCATAGCTCACAAAAACAACTTTTCAAGGAAAACGCTACAAAACTGAATTAACTCCTGTGCTTCTCAGTGCTCACTGCACATCATAAGAAACACCTGTATAGCTTTACAAAACGTGCTCAGACTCGCTTTGCAGCCAAGAGAGTTCTACTTCTGTGGGTTTGCTTGTGGCCTGGATGAGCCCATCTTTTCAAAGCCCCCTTGAAGATTCTGCTCACCAACCAGGGTTGAGCACTACTGACCTACTTGGATTACAAATAAGTCAAAATTGTACAAAAGACGTGATGCAAAAATAGAAGCAGATTCGTGCCAAGGGGGCTGTAGGCAGCCCTCAACGGTTTCAGCTTTCTCCCTACCCCACTCCTCCATGTTGTTTGTCTGGCTATATAAGTGTAGACCAGACGTCCCCTCTTTCTGCGGGGCCCCACCTACAAATGGGTGGAGCCTCTGCTGCTGCTAGGCAGATATTGCCTCAGACCAGAAGCCCAGGAAACGAAGGAACATGGGGGCAGGGGCGGTGACAGGACAGGAGGCAGCTGGGTGTGGAGGAGCCCGGAGTGGGCAAGGAGTAAAGCTCCATCTATGTGCCTGGCTGTCAGAAAAGAAATGTGACCCAACAACAGAGGCGGTTCACACAGAAAACGACGAGCCCCATCCCAGCTATTCAGGGGTTTTCGGGTTTACTGCACTGTAAATAATGCTGCTTCCGCTTTTGTTCACAGGTCTTTTAGAGAAAATTATCGCCTAGCGTTGTTTCTGTTTTCCTCTGCATCTTATTCTTGTCCCCACTTTGTGCACATTATCTGGTAGGTTAGTTCTCTTCCTATTCTCAGATCTAGTATCATGACATAGTAGTTGCCTGACACAGATTTGTGGCTCCAGAGATTGGTGTCCAATTAATGAATGGTGAGCTGGTAGACTGCCCTCCCCACACGCAGTGCCACAGATTCTAGATACTAATTCTATTTTGTTTCTAGACAAAATGCATCCTTCTTTCCTCTGGGTCTACAGCACTTGACATTTCACTTAAAATTATTCCAACCTAACCTGCTGTACAGATCTTGGGTTACATCCATGTTTCCACCAGGCTGCGAGCACCTCAGATAAAGTGATTGCTCTATCCCACCAGCTCCCAATACATCATTGAGCAGGCTCTTGAATGTCTGCTACATGCAAACCGGTTTTCTATCTCAGTATTACTTGTCTGGTGTCTGATTTCTTCATCACCAAGAATGCAATCAATGCTAAAAAGGGGAAAAACAGGGTGGGGCCTTGCTCTTATAACTCCTTTTAATGTAACTGCAGATAACCTAAGGCCTCTGAGTTTCTTTATCTATAAACCAAGTGGACTAAATCAGCTCTCAGGACCCTTCTAGTCAGAAATTAAAGCACGAAACATAAAGAAGTTGGAGGCATAAGGTGGTAGAAAAGCAAATGAACCTGTATAAATTCCCCACAGACCAACTTGACTTCATATAAACCTCACCACAACTCTGAAGTCTGGATTTTATTCCTATTTGAAGAAGAAAAAAAAAAAAGTCTCAGAGTTTTGATTTGTTGATGGTCAGATGTGTGCGTAGGATTTGAACCCAAATGTTTGAACCCACAGGCCACCGTCTCTAACCTCCACCACTACTTCTCCAGTGCGAGAATGGCCACACAAGACAGTGTGCTGGAGGATCCCGCTGAAATACCAATAGGCTTCTTTAGAATGAAAATAGTTTTCATCTCCCCTGTTATCACAGGACATAAAGACAGAGTTTCACAGCATGACATTACTGTTTTATTCAAAGATGTATTTTTCCTGCCTCTACCTTTATTCCCTGATTGGAGTCTATTAAAAGACCCAGGGGCATTTTAAAAGTATTTTACCTGAATTGAGAAAGAAATAAGATCTTTCCCTGCTTTTTACAGGTCTTAGGGCCAATATTGCTCCACCATCCTACCATACCATCCTCCTCGTCCTCTCTGCAAATATACATTAAAAAACAAATGTATTTGTCTAGGTACATCCTTGAACTTAGAGCCCATACCCTTTTACCAGCTTTGGCTAAGATAGTTACTTGCAATAATTAAACTCTAAAACCCAGAAAAAAATATTTCATGAAAATGGGATCTAGTCGGTTCCCATTATTTACATTGTAAGAATCCTTTTCCTACCAAACATAAAATCGCAATTTTTCATAATAGTTGTGTTTTTTAGTACCCATTGATTGAGAAAATGTGTGATAAAAAGTCAAAATGAATTCAAGTTTTGAAATGCTTTTATATTCTGCACTTCTACAGCATCTATATCCATCTGAAAAATAATCACTTGTGTATATGTGAAAAATAGCTGACTGTAGGATAGGCTAAGCCAATTGTCAAGGGCCTTGGTGGGGGGGAGGGGCATATGAAGGAGATTGGAATTTATTCTGTAGGCAAAAGGGCATCAAAAGAGGTTTTAAAGCAAACTGACAGGACTGGATTGATTTTTTTTTTTTTTCCTCAGAAGATAATTTTGGCAGCAGTGTAAAGAGCCAATTGTGAAATGGAAAGAATAGTGGCAGGAGTCTAAGAAGGACATAGGAGAGGATATCAGGAACCACAGTGGCACAGAGATACCTCTGAGCCCAACATTGGAGGACATGGTGAGCAATCTGAGGTGAGCAGCACGGAAGATGGAGGGCCCAAAGAGGTTTCCTACTTCAGAAACTTTCGGAGATTGTTTCCTTGAAAAGAATAGGAATGCCAAGGGAGGTATGTGTATTTTGGATGAGGTTGGGAAGGTGGAATGGTTGGTGAGACTGATGATACTGACATGGATTTATATATATATTAAGTTTGAAATGATAGGGTACATTTAGGTGATATCTCTTTAGCAATGCCATTGGATATTTAAGTCTGATAATGAGATCAGAGCTGTATCTTTAGTCAAAAGTAAACCTTAGTTGTTATGACAATAGCTTACAAGTTAGACAGGCCTTGGTTCAAATCCACTTATTAACTGGCTCAAGCAAAATTCCTGAACTTTACCAAGCCTCAGTTTCCCCATTTGAAAATGGAGATCCTTAACACCCACTTTAAGGGTTTCTTACAAAAGATTATAGGTTTTTTATTTTTTTAATGATTTATTTATTTATTTTTGAGGGAGCGGGAGAGAGAGAGAGAGAAAGAGAGAGAGAGAGAGATGTGGGAGGGGCAGAGGGAGAGGGAGAGAGAGTATCTTAAGCAGACTCCCCACTGAGTGTGGAGCCCAACACAGGGCTTGATCCCAAGTCCCTGAAATCATGACCCGAGCCAAAATTAAAAGTTGGACGCTTAACCAACTGAGCCACCCAGGTACCCCTTTAGGTTTTTTTAAGGTTATATATATTAATAAAATGCATGGCATGCAGTAGTTACTCAAAAAAATACCAGGTGCTATTATACAGATGCAAACAATCAGAGTATTGGTCCCATCCCCTGAGATAGTGGAACTTCTCATTCTCAAAGAGAAAAATAAAAGGTGGGGCCCTGGGGATGCAATGCTACAGAAGAACTGAAGGAAAGGCAGGCAAAAAAGGCAGAGAAGGAAAGAAATGAATCAGAAAAAGAGGGTGACCTGGCAGTCACAGGAGGAAAGAGCTTCAACAAGCAAAAGATGGGTTTGATTCCTGAGGACAGGACCTCCACATTAATCTTGACTTGATAAGGGAGTCATGATGCCCGAAGAGTGAGATTTGGGATGGGAACATATGAGCAGATTCCAATAAACCTGGGGACCTTGAACCCCCAAATTCTGCTGATCCTCCTTTGCCAGCAGAAGCAGCCCTTTGACCTCTGTCTGAAGAGTTTAGTCTTCCCCAGCCTGAAGAATCTATCATGTTTTCTCCTAAAGTAATTGCCTTGCAGGAAACCACCTATCTTCCTCAGGAGCTACCCACATGCCTCTCATTACTTCTGTACCTATAACTAGACTCAAGTCCCAGCTGGCCTCAGGAAGGACGCTATAAAGCAAGACTCATAAGGAGGTCAACACACACACACACAATTGCAAGATTTTGTCAATTTATATTGACACTTTGCACTAAATGGATTTGAGGTTTCATAACCTTCTCAGTATACTGATGAAACGATCCCAAGGCTTAAGTGATATGCTTCAGTAGATTTATTACGTAGTACCCTCTATGTTCCTCAGAATGGTCCCAAGGATAAACCTTTTACTAAGGTTTTGAGAAATACATTAGGGAAAGAAGCCCTAGCATCCATAAAGAGCTCTGTGGTGGCTGTTGTCTAAAGGTTAGAAATGAAAGGAAGAAATGCTGCCATCAAACGCGGGGGTTCTAATGGGGATGATGAGATCATGCGGTGGCAGGAGTTACTTGGTGGCATTTAATCACAAAAGATGAGGAAGGTGTTGTTACCATAATGGGCAACACAGCTGAAAGGCATCACAAAGGTCTGACCCATAGAGACCTTTGACATTCAAAAGTTGACCACGATGTCCCTAGAACTGAAATAAATGATCACCCTAGGAATGTCTCACTCGATTATAAGCAGTGTGGTGAAAAGAAGTCATACCCTATTTAGCAATAAAGAATTGTGGACCCTCAGCCAATTGCCAGATTTAAGCCAATTCAAAGACCCAAAGCCCCTCAAATGAAAGGAAAACAGTCTCCTTGAGGTACACTACTACTAGACAATTTAAAATTTATACTCTAAGTCTTCCTCGCAGCCATGGTTGAGGGGTCTTCCTCCTGGGGCAATCTTACCCTCTGGAGAATAGTTGTTAACGTCTGGAGACATTTTGGTTGGTCACAACTCGGAAAGTCCTTCTGGAATTTAATGAGTAGAGGCCAAGGATGCTACTAAACATTCTACAATGTATAGGATAGTCCCCACAACAGAGAATTACGTAGCCCAAAGTATCAAGAGTGTTAAGGTTGAGAAACCCTGGTTTTCCTAAAAGAATTGTGACCACTGAGTTTCAACAAGCAGAAAGTGGGTCAACCTCAATTTGCAGTGATTCAAGACCAAAACTAAATATTATGCTTGGATTTGACATATATAATAAATCTGGGAGTCAAAACACAGATTGAAGAGTGATGTGAGCTCTGAGTGATGTGAGCTCTGAAAGTTTAATTATCTAAAGCATTATATAATTGCAAGAGAGAGATTTTATTCTATCTGGAATAAAAATATAAAGAATATAATTAACCATATTAACAGGTTTTTAAAAACTTTGTTTAAACCAAAAATGCTAAGCAATCCTTTCTTTCACTTACCAAATCCAATTCCATCAGCAACTGCACTCCAAAAATTAGTCCAAATACAACTCTTCTTGTCTCTTCTACTTCTCTTCCGTTCCCCATCCTAGAGGAAGCCACCATCATGTCTCTCCTGGAAAGCTGCTTTAGCAACCTTTTTATTGTTCCTGGAGAATCTATTCTTGATATGCTGCTGCCAAGTGATCCTCTTAAAATGTATATTACTTGCAATGCTCCCGTGCAGCACAGAGTCCATGGGAGGATGTGGGCCATACTATGAGAAATGAAATTGGAGTCTTTTTCCTACCTTGAAGGGAAGCCCAGAGGTATGAGTAAAGAAAACACTGATCTAGTTTGCTCTGTTTGACAGAGCACATGTGGAAGGTCTCCCTGCTTCCATGCCTGGTCCTGCACCACTTACACACACACACTGACAGACTACCCTTCACAGGAACATCGTGATCCATTCAAACCATAAATCAGGTCACTCAGCATAAAACACACTCCCCCAAGAGCCTGCTGGAGCAAGCACCTAATCTAAATTGTCCTGAGTGGGACCTGAGGATCTTAGAGTTTTTAATCTCTCCAGGTGATTCTAATGTCTAGCCAATGCTGAGAACCACTAGCTTACAGCTGTGCTTCTTAAAAATCTAATGTGCATACAGACCACCTGGGAATCTTGTGAACTTCGCTTTCTGACCCCATGAAGCTGCGGTGGGGCCTGAGAAGCTGCAGTTCTAACAAGCTCCCAGCTGTGCTAATGCTGCCTTCTGAGGACCCCATTCTGGATAGCCAGAGCCTAGGAGGGTAAAGCATTGCTCCCCTCTATCCAACTTCCTTGTTCATAATTACTTGCAATCATATTTTTCACCCTCTACCAGTCCTCCAGTTTCCCAGCCTCCTGTACCTACTAATAACTCTGCATTCGGCCTGCTCAGGACTTCCCAACAAGGACCTTCAGGACAGACTTTTGTGCACAAAAGATTGATAGAACGATGGCGCCCACTATGAATAGGCCCAGAATATTTGAATGGGAAACACTATATTTTTTCCCAAGGTACAGTAAGGCTTTCATTCAGGTAAAATTTAGCAAAATTCATGTTCTATTGGAAAATGGATCTTCAGTGACAGGTGAAAACCTAATCATAGTACCCTCCTCTCTCTAATTGTATCTAGAGCAGTGTTTCTTAATTTTTTAGTTATTATCACCTCCCTAGGAGCATTATTAGACTTTTTCCCCTAATCACAACCCCTTCCCCCATGCAGTGTTAATACCACAACTCCTTCACCTGTCAAACAGCAGTTAAAAAAAAAAACACCCCCAGGGCTATTATGGGGGTTGGGACAATTAACACTCAGCAGAGAGCCTGGCTCCCATTTGGGGCCTCTGTAGTGAGAGACTGCCTTGCAAAGATGGTTGCCTTGGTGATGTTGCCTGAAGAATTGGTGGCTTCCCTGGGAAGGGAAATAGTTTCCAGTCTTCCTTCTTTATTTCAGGATTCAACTGATGACCAAGTTGTATCATATTACAGTACGAACTTATCACTAAAGGATTATATTACTTTTTCCTGACTTTAATCTCTTTCCAAATTAGATCCTACCATCAGTGCCAAAGGCCTCTTGAGATTCTACCACATAAGAAAAAAAAATTCTTTAAAATATTTAGTATTTCAACAAATAATTAAAAATAAGTATTTCATAAAAAAATAATTTTTAGCCATTTTCATCATTTAACCTTATTTCTTGAAAAGGAGAAGGGTAATGACTTATGATTTTCCTACTAAATCAGTATATAAAAAGAAATTTTAAATTGAAATTCTAAATCAGAAATGCATTTGACATTGTCATGGTTCTCATCCCTGATTGGTCTTCAAAATCACCTGTAAAAGATCTTAGAAAGAAAGATGGGTGGCTCAGTCGATTAAGCGTCCACCTCTTGGTTTTGGCTCAGGTCATGATCTCACTGGCCGTGGGGAGCTCTGCGCTCAGCAGGGGGTCTGCTTGAAGATTCTCTCCCTCTGCCCCTACCCCTACTCATGCCTGTACTCTCTCTCTCTCAAATAAATAAATCAATCTTAAAAAAAGAAAAAAAAGTTCTTTGGGGCCATAGCAAATGTGCCTCTAAGAACATCTCATACTCGTCTTTTGCTGCATGTATCTGTTTCTGTAGAGTATATATCAGAGAATAGAATTGCTAAATCATAGGATATGCATGTGATCAGCCCTTGTAGATACTCTCAAAGAGCTTCCCAAAGCAGTTATACAAATTAGTAATCACATCAACAGTGTCTGAGAATCCCCTTTATTCCATACCTTCACCATCACTTGGGATTTTGTCCTTTCTACTTCAACCATTTCAGTGATTGTTTTAATTTGCATATCCTGAAACACTAATGAAGTTGAACATACATTTATTGGTCATTTGCATATTTTCTTTTGAGATGTGTCAAAGTATTTTTTAATTGAGTTGTGTTTTTTTTACTTACTAATATGTTCTATATATGTATTATATTCAAGGTACAAGTTCTTTGTTTTATATATACATACATGTATTGAGGATATTTTCCTTTATATCTCATGCTATTAGTGGTGACCTTTGTTGATCAGAAGTTCTTAAATTAATATATCTCAATTATCAGTTGTTAGCCATCTAGATGCCCATGAATAGTAAAGTAGATAAATTATAGTTTATTTGCAGAATGAAATATTATATAGCAATAAGAATGAACAAATCTACACTATCTGCAATAATATGGATGAATCTCATATAACATTGAGGGAAAGAAGCTGAGTATACGTTGTTTTAATTCTATTTTTTTTTTAATTCCCCAAACTATACTAATCCATGATGTTAGAAGTCAGCATGTTGACAACTTTTGCTAGGCTACAATAACTGGAAAGGGGCTCAAATGGTTCTCTTGAATTGCTGGGGATAATCTGTTTCTTGATCTGCAGCTGGTTACCTGAGTTTGTTCAGTTTGTAAAAATTCACCTAGGTTCACATTTGTTATATGCTTACTTCAATAAAGAGTTAACAAAAATGGAGGTACACAAGCCTAAGCCCCAGCCCAAGAGGGCCCAAGAGTCCATGTTTCTTTGTGATTCAGATGGGTAGCCAGGGCTGAAGACTTTTGAACAACACTTTGATTATAAATATATACAGATGTAAGAAGGACTGGAAGCCCCATTTCTGAAAAAAATGTCTAGTTTATTGGACTCAGTAAAATGATAGGATTATGGAAGTGTTTTTTTCCCTTTATCATTGCCACTTTGTATTCTTGAAATATTGTTTTGTGTAATTATTAAAATCCTGTGGATTATACTTCTCTGTCCTCTCATTCATTTTTTTTTTATTGTTGTTGTTGATTCTCCAGCAAGAAACATGTGCTTGTAGGTCCAGATGTGCGGCACAAGGGAGGAGGGACAGAAGCCAGGAGGAAGTGAGAAGATAAACACGACCCTCCTGGTGTTGGCTTTCTCCATCTTTTGCAACTCTGATTAGTTCCAGCCCTCCACTAAGCAGCCTCCTCTGACCAGGTGTTGGGGGACAGTGGTGATGTACACGTCTCAGGAGGGCAGGGTCCAGAATGTATGGGGCTCTGCATATTGCTGGAGGAGAGTGAGGTCCTAAAGAACGGGAGACACAGAGGCGGCTGCAGCTGCTGGGCACGGCCCTTTCATGCCCTGCTTGGCAGTTTGAATGAAGACTAGTCATTTCATCATTTTTTGCAAGGGCCTATGAAAAGGGGCATGGACTCTGATGCAGCTAGGCAGATTCTCATTTAGATTAGAGGCTGGAGAATAGGGCAGGGGACATGAGAAGGACATGTTAACACTACATTCGTGAGCCTGGAAAGAAAGGTGACTCTGGATAATGGAGATGTTGGCCAATGGGGTCAGTTTTTCAGAGAGAGAGAAAGAGCCTTCATTTCCAGGCCTTTGGTGGTTGACTGTTTTGTTTTTGTTTTTTTTTTAAGATTTTATTTATTTATTTGAGAGAGAGAGAATGAGAGAGAGCACATGAGAGGGGGAAGGGTCAGAGGGAGAAGCAGACTCCCTGCCGAGCAGGGAGCCCGATGCGGGACTCAATCCAGGGACTCCAGGATCATGACCTGAGCCGAAGGCAGTAGCTTAACCAACTGAGCCACCCAGGCGCCCTTGACTGGTTTTTTTTTTTGCCCCCTGTCATAAGCCCTCCTTTTTATTCCCAGGCAAAACAAATCCCTCCTTCTCCTGCACTTGGCACTTCTGAATATACCAGCTCATCTGCACTATGCTTAGTGGGTTGAGATCCATGACTTGCTCTAGACCCCAGGTTCTCCGAGTGTGGTCCCTGGAGCACTTGTAAGACATGCACATTCTTGGAACCCAGCCCAAACCCACTAAATCAGAAACTCCAGGTATGGGGTCCAGTGATCTGGAGTAAGGAACAAGCAAGCCCTTCAGGTGATCCTAATGCAGGCTGGTGTGGCTCCCAAACTCTAGCAAGTGGACTTCCTTTTGGGGAGAGCACCTGTGAAGTACATCCTTGTACTTGGAGATCAACTGAATGTAGGAAGGTAGAGAAGCAGTAAAAGACAAAGACATTTCTAGTTTGGGAGATTTGATTGATTGGTTGGACCATGAAACCAAATAAGGAATACAAGGAGAGGAGATATTTCAGCCTGTTCCTATTTGTTTGTAGGGTTCACAGAAGGGAGGGAGCAGGTGAGAAGTTTGGTTTCATGCCTATTTTCAGGTGTGTGAGCGACATGCATGTGCTGTTCAGAAGGTGTCTCCAAGTACAGATCTGGAAATGCGAGGTCTGAGCTGGGGCTCCAGGCAGCAGCAAGCCCTGGCCTGGCTTTCAGTCCAAGCCCTGCCTTCTAATTCTTTGAGCTTGGGCAAGTCTTACACCTTCCTGAAACTTTGCTCCTTCATCTGACAATGAGAAAAGTCATACCTGCCCCCGGAGTTCAGGGAAGAATGAAATGAGAGAATGCGCTTAACTCAATTAGCAAAGTCCCTGGCTTATAGGAATGGCTGGTGCTGCTATGTTACAGATTGCGAGAGGCAGAATAGAGCTGGGAAATGCAGACAATGGAGTGGATCTGATGACCCAGGTGGTGCAAGAGGAGAAACACCCCTGAGCCTGGAGGCGCTGGGGCTGGGAGGGCCACACAGGAGCAGACAGAGATGGATGAGAAAGCACAGGTTGAGAGGCAGGAAGGGGCTCAGGAGAGAGTGGGTGGAGGGGACAGAGAGACAACTGCATATGTGCCAGGACTGGAATGGAGACACAGCCATTTTATTAGGCACTAAGAAAGTCAGCGATGACCTGGAAAACAGCACCTCCATGGAGCGGGGCACAAAGAGGTGGAAGCCCCCAGCAGTGTCAAGCAATCCTTAAATGCTCTAAGTTTGGTCATTAAAATGGATGCATCATTAGAAGAGAGAAAGGGAATGTAATCCACCTTAAAAATGAGAAGAGCCTAATTAACAGCATTAATACACATGATGGAGTAAGTTTGATTTGCTCAAATCAAAAAGGATGTAGGCATCATCCTCGATTCCTTTTTTTCCTTCACATCTCACGTCTAAGTCATCAGTTACCTCTGTTGGACCTATCACCAAAATAATTCCGGCATCCATCCACTTCTCTGCTCTACTGCTCCCGCCCTACACCAGCCTACTCTCATCTCCCTCCCGGGCAACTGCAGTAGCTGTAACTGTTTCCCTGCTACTGCTCCCGCCTCTCCGGATGGCCTCCCCACCCTGTTCTCTGCCCAGCAGCCCCAGAGATCTTTTCACAATCAATCACTGTAGTTTCCTACTCCAAACCCCCCACGAGAGGCTTCTCACCACACTTAGCCAACGATCCAAACTGCTTACTTCCATGGGCAAAGGCTCCCTGAGCTGTCCCTGCTTTCCCTCTGACCCCATATTGCCCAATACGGTAGCCACTAGCCACATGGTGGCTACTGAACATTTGAAATGCTAGTGAGAGTTATTAAATAAATACTTAAAAATATTTATATTCATGGAGCCACATGTGGCTAGTGTGATTAAAGGGCTGAATTTTAGATTTTATTTAATTACTATAACTTAAATAGCACATGTGGCTAGTGGTTACCATAGCGTATAGCACAGAGGTAGAACATTTCTGTTATAGAAAGTTCTACTGGATGGTGCTGCTCTGGCCCAATCTCCCACTATGATCCCCCTTTCTTATTGGACTTCAGCATCACTGGCCAACCTTCTGTTCCTCACCCACCTCAAGCTCCTTCCCCCAGAGCATTTTCATAAATTGTTCTCTCTGTCTAGACTTTGTGGCCCATTGATCTTCACATGACAGCCTTGTGTCAGCTTCAATGTTACATCCCTTTCCACCCAAATGAAAGTCTCCCTATTGTGTTAGCGTCAAAGCATTTCTGGCTAGGTAAAAATATTTTCTATATGGATTATTTGTTTATTGCCATACCCCCCCTTTTGGCATGTTTATTTTCCCAAGGGCAGGGACCTTGACTCTCCAAACTTGGAGAGGCAGAATTTCTACTTCTCGAGAACAAGAGAGCGGAAAGTGAGCACAGGTGCTTTCCTTGGAAGAAGAAAAATGCATCAAATATTATGCCTCATGATCTCTAAGTTCTTTAAAAAATAAGAGGCAAGGTCATCTGCTGAATGTGAGCCTCCTGGGGATGAAGCAATTTGAGAATCTGGGAAATCTAGTAAGGAACTGCTGAAAAGGACTTAACTAGTTACAACTGAGGGGGACAGGGAGCATCACTGAGGATCCAGAAGAAGGTGGCAGTTATAAGCAGTTTGCGGTACCATCTGTAGTATGATTTTTCTCCAAAAGAGGAACAGCCTGGATGTGCTTATCACATTTAATCCTTATAACAATCCCTGAGATACATGTTAAAGTATCCCCACTTTATAGGTCATTAAACTAAAAGGGAAGTTAAGTAACCTACCTAAGACCATGAAGCTAATAAGTGGAGGAGCTACAATTTGAGCCCTAGCATTCAGAATCCAGAGCCAGAACTCTTAGCCACATTGCCTCCCTCCTTATTAGAGCCACACAGAGTAGGTATTTCATGAAAAATGTAATAAATGTCCACTTTAGGGCTCTGAGACTTCCCATTCCTTCCAAAATGGCAAACCAGGCGTAAGAAACAGGATGGGGTAGAGAACTTAATAACATTTGCATCCATTTACATAAAACAAAACTTTTGCTCACAAACAATACACATTATGCAAGAATGCATACACAAAGACATTACATACTTTAGCATGGTTACATATGGGGGAATTCAGGATAAACAGGAAACTGATCAATAAAACAAGAGAAAGGCCTCGCATGGATGGATAGTGGAAATGCACCATGAACTGACAAAATTCAGCACTCTGCTCCTGAGACCAGGTAGCCTTAGGACTGCCCGGCCCATTTCTCTACACATGAGGACCAGGGGCAGATGCTTTCCTCCTTCCCACAGAGGTTTCCCACCATTCTAACCTCATGGGGCTTGGGGTAAAGCAGGAAAGATTTCAATGCATGTGGAAATGCTTATAAATATGTATTTTTTTTTACTCTTCCTAGCTTTTGTCACTCAAAAATATGAATACTTAGCAATTTTAGGTGAGGCAAAATGTGGGCCTTCAAATCAAAAGCCTATAAATATTAATGTTATATACTTTGATGATTCTCATCCTTCGAAATAACTCTCAAATACACTTCCATATATTAGGAATCTGCAGCTCTGCAGCAGAGCCCAGGGATCTGGAGTGGTGTGTGAGTCTTTTAAAAGCAGCCCCCAGATGACTGTCATGACCAGCCACTCGGTGAGTGCCAGTCTTCTAGTCAGACGTAGGAGAGAGGGACATTCCAGGCACGGAGAAGGACAATATAGCATGGAAAGTTCTGGTGGGTTCTGGAAAAAGGCATCTACTGGAGCTGGGGTTTGTGGAGATCCGTGGTGGAAGCTGCTGCAATGGGGTCTGACTCTAGAGTCTCTAGGAAGCAAAGCTGAGGGCCCTGCCCCTCGCTCTGGAGACAACAGGGCTTGGCACCAGTGTCTAAGCAGGCGGTGACCTGATTGGGCGTGCTGGTTGTTAGCATAACCGGTAGCCACGTGGACTGGACTGCAGGGCGGCGGGACTGGTGCACACGCTAAGTAAAAAGGGAAGAAGGAAGGCAGCAGCATGGGCTTTCTGCCCAAGAGATGAGGCAGGTTAAGCATGACTCTGATGTTTCTATCATCAGAGACTGAGTGGAAAGTGGCACGAATAACAGTAGGTCCCCCTGCTTAATTTACAAACTGAACATAGATAAAATCAGGAGGAACCAGGCAGCTGAGCCACCCTAGAAATAAATCCTCTTCTTTTTTGAGTCATGTAAACAAGAATGTTTATGTTTAAACTATCGTGTTCATTTAATCCTGACTCTACCCCTGGGGTGAAAGCCTGGGAGGAAAATAACTATTGCAGCTTATTTATTCTAAATGCTGTGCAGAAGAAGCTCCGCTTACTTGGTATCTTATGGTTGATAATCCAATTTAGCCTTCTGGCTCCCTAGGCCTGTCTGGCCTCCCCGGAATTAGTTAGCAAATCTGCCACCTCTTTTCGCCTTGAATCAGCCTGGCAAATACCACTGACCTATCAGACGATATTGTCTGTCATGCCGGTTTCAAGCATCTGTGTCCCTTTGTGTTTCAGTAGCGTTTCCCTCCTGCCCAGATCGTTCTCTTCTCAACTGCCTTGTTAGACTCTTTTTCTCTCTGCTTCAGTCTAGCTGGATAATTATAAAAGCAACAGTTACAGTTTCTTGTATAAAGTACTGTTCTAATAAGCATGTTACAGTTCAGCTCAGAATCCTCCACAGCAGCGGCTGAGGAAGTCCCACGGGGACTGCTTCTAGAGTCTAGAAGTATTCTAAATGCTGCTTCTGCACAGCATTTAGAATAAATAAGCTGCAATAGTTACTTTCCTCCCGCAAAGACAGGATGAGGACCTGCCTGAGGAGGGCTCAGGGAAATGGGAAAAGGGGAAGAGGCCAGAGAAGTCAGGTGGAGAAGGCAAATAAGTTTGTTGAAGGGAGAGACAAAAGATATGCCAAAGATTAGGGATCATGATTCAAGAAAAAAGATGTGATGAAACAAAAGATGAAAAAATAACCACTGGGAGCAGGGGGCGCCTGGGTGGCTCAGTCGGTTAAGTGTCTTCCTCCGGCTCAGGTCATGATCCCAGGATTCTGGGATCGAGCCCCGCATCGGGCTCCGTGCTCAGCGGGGATTCTGCTTCTCCCTTTGCCCCTCCCGCTCGCTTGTGCGCACACTCTCTCAAATACATACATACATACATACATACATACAAACCACTGGGAGCAGAGATGTAGGTAAAGCAGATATTCCCCCCCACCGATTCTAGTATGGTAGAACCAGGCAACATCTCAAAAACTTGGAAAGATTTAAAAAGAAACAACCTCTTGACAGTAGCAATTCAGCCTATCTTAACTTCTGTGAAGAATTTCACAAGCTGAGGTGACACCCGTCAGACTCCAGCTAAGTTGCCCCTGCTCTTTATTTAGGACCCAAATTGCCTGCCGCCCCCACCCCGCTAAGACATCGACCTCCTTGTTTCTTGCACCCCTGGTGGTTTCCAAAGACCACCCATCTTCCTTTCACACCCTCAGACTTGTTCATCAGTGAACTTCTCTTAAACTTTTTCAGGATACTATATCCTGCTAACTCATTTTTGGGGAGTTTATCATGTGTTGAGCAAAGCACTAAGTACCTTACAGAACTTTTCTAATTTAATGAACACAGGGAGACAGGCTGTTGAACAAGATGGGTCCATACCTGTGGTTTAGTATGTGGCAAAGGTATATGCCCATCATTAGAGAGGGCTTTGAACAGTCATGGAGTCTGGGTGCTTTATTTAGTAAACATTGTATAAGAACCTTGTATAAGTTCACAGACTTCAGAGCAGGCGGCCTTGATTATAAATGTAAGAAAAATAAATCTTCTAAATATCAGATAGGATCTGAATCTTTCAGGAACATAGTCACAAATTTTGCTATTATGACAGGTTGATAGGAAAAGGTGAGTCCCCTGAAGGAAGTTAAGTGATTTAATGATCAAATAAGACATAAAAGGATAAGCCAACTAGGAAGTCCAGGACAGGGCTTTTAAAAAGTGCTCCAGGGGCGCCAGGGTGGCTCAGTTAAGCGTCTGCCTTCGGCTCAGGTCATGATCCCCGGGTCCTGGGACGAAGCCCTACATCGGGCTCCCTGCTCAGCGGGGAGCCTCTTCTCCCTCTGCCCCTACCCCCCACTCATGCACTCTCTCTCAAATAAATAAATAAAATCTTAAAAAAAAACTAAAACAAAAAAAAAGTGCTCCAGGTGATCACAATGGTGAGTTTAGAGGCTCCTGCTTTGCTCTCCTGTAGCTCACTTTATACATCTCCCAAATGACAAGAACAGAACAAACCAACAGAATATTAATTTATGTTATATGCAAAAAATACGAAGTCTGGAATATAGCAATGGAAGAAGGAAAATGAAATCAATGAGGGTTAATGTCATTAGGGTTGATGCCAGACTCACAGAACTTTGTCCAAATGTAGCATTATTTTCTGCCACATTTTATTTAAAAGATTTTAGTTGATGCATCCATGTCCCCATCTAGGTTATGGAGGCTCACAGGCATATACTGCTTTCTATTTAATCTTTGTATCCCTAGCAACTGATGGTGTACCCAGCACAGAAAAGACTCTCAAAACATATCTGATAAATGAATGTGGTTGGTTTCCTTGACAAAATAATAAAGGAATTTCTCAGCTAGAAAGAAACTCATTCCAAGAATCATAACTGTAGAGACTTAAGGAAATCAGGGTCTGTACACTGAGTTCCTGTCTCTTTAAACAGAGCAGACCCACCCAAATATCCTTCCTACTATATTTGGCCTGTAAGATCCAATTGCAGAGAAAAATTATTCAGGAAATTTCCCTGGTGTACTCCCCACTCATATACATATCCACTACTGCTTCTGCCATGCTTTGGCTTTCCAGACTCAGGTTTAGATCTCCAACTCTGATAGATGGCTGCTTTGGGCTCCTTCAGGTTTGAGGACACCAAATGTCCCCCCTCTGGTTCATAAAAATCTCTGCTTCCCACCTGGCTCTTGTCCCTACTTGCTCCCCAATGATTATGATTTTATTAGGCTCCAGAAATACCCTCAGGATAATCAAATCAACCCTCAGAGTGCTAAGTGAAAATGGCAGTGAATATACCATGAAATGAATTAATAGAGACACCTGACACCTGACATCACTGGGGTAAGTGACACTCTTCAGTGGTTCTGTCTTGGCTGTTCCTGGAAATCTAAAACTACTGACCCCTAGTTCCCACTCCCATGGATTCTGATGTGATTGGTCTGTGGTGAGGTCTGGGCATCAGAACTTCTTAAAAGCTCCAGGTGATTCCTATGTAAGGTTTTCAAATCATTGCTTTAGGTTGAAAAACAAACTAGTACCATTTCCCCCCCCACATTGCAGAGAATAGACATTACTAAATGAAAATGAAACAGTTTCTTAGCTTTGTCTTCTGTTCTCTTGTCTGAGTATACCATAACATCTATTTAAGTATTTCTATATGAATGTAGGTTGACTTAGATGGCATACTTAAAATTGCCCTGCAAATAAAATGAGGTAAGTTCCGTGGATAGCTTTCAGACTTCTTAAAACAAACAAAAAGCCTCCAAAATGTTAATACCATAAGGATTGATTCTTCTGTCTAAAGTAAGAACTAGGGTTGAATGTTTTCCCCACTTCCTATCTTAACTGAACACTGCAATCTGTCAATCCTCTCAGGATGTGAGCCAATATCCCCCAACCCCACAAAATTAAGAATTGGCATTCTCTCACTGGACCCTCTCCCACCTGCAGATCATGTGCCCAGGCACTGGCTGTTTTTAGAAATTCTAGTCTGGAGAGACATGGGTCTTAGCTCTTAACTGAGGGGACAAATGCCAGCCTTTGGGTTGGACTCATGCCTAAGAAAAGCAAAGGGAGCCCAGGGGCATGCAGGTCTCTTACATTAGCTGTTCTTTAAAGAGCTGACGGGAGTGTGTCCCTTCCAGATGCAGTAGCTGAGGAACTGTGCCAACTGTGCCAACTCAGCCTCTGTTCCCCAGGCTTCAGAGATAAGGGTAGAGTACACCCTGGATGCTGGCATCTTCCGTCTTAACTCCTATGTGTCGTGTCTCTCTCTCTAGACATAAGGGCCAGCTCATACTTGGTACCAAAGCAAAGCTTCAGTTTCTGGGGGAAAAAGGGGGGGGGGCTTATTAGTCTGAATAGAGTTGTTAACAATGCCATGAAATTTATACTATGTGTAATTTAAATAAGCCACACACAGTGTATTTGTCTTCTTTTATTATGCCCATTATAGAGCTCTCTTGGGACGCTCCTCAGAATCCCCCACCTGGGTAGTCCAGGTCCGAGGCTCGTCTCAGGACAGAGCTGGGAGGAGAGCGGTCACTGTTCACAACTTGCACCATCCCTAACAGAGATCCCGAAGGGGTCCTGCCACAGTCCAGTTCTCACGGCCCCCACGGGGTGTGGCGCTGTCGTTTAGGAAGACTCCTGGCTTTTCTGTGAGGACGCATTTGGACCGACGTTGTGATCGCCTGCCTACTTGCTGGTGGAAGAGAGAGGGCTAGGTCATCCGTTACTGGCTGGCGCTACAACTTGCACAGAATGAGCCAAGCAAAAAGAAGCAGGCAGGCAGGGGACGCCCAGATAGTCTCCACTGCCAGGACCGTCCAAAAGCAAGAGAAAGCTCCCAGCGGGGCTTGCGTGGATTATGGAGAGGGCGAGCATAAACAGCTGACTCCCCGGTATCTTGAACAACAGGCCCCAGCCTGCCTGGTCTGTGGAGTCAGGGATGAACAGGTCTCCTTGGCAACAGAGGCCCTTGCTCTGCGGGGCTCTGCGGCAGGCGTCTGCAAGCCTGGAAGGCGTGCTGTTCCGGCCTTTCCAGACACGCGTCCTCCCACTCCCCTTCAGCGCTGTCATCGACTGCCTTCGGGTCACTCTCTGTCATTGAGGAAAATCCATCCGCCCCCCCCCCCCAAAACCTAAGAGATTGCAACCCCTTCAACAGCCAGGGAGCAGTTTCACTTCACAAGTCCTGAATCTCCTTGGCTGCACTGCACTTCAGTCCCCCGATGCAAGGAGCCCATCCAGGATCTTAACATCCTAGAATCCTAGAAATGCCCCAACGCAGGAATTCTAAACTCCAGCCGTCAGCGCGCAGATCGTCTCCTACCCTCTCCGCTTCCTCTGCCTTCATCCCCGTCGTACTTGTTCCCCCAAACTCTCGAATTCCTTCCTGGCAGACTAGCCGGACCCTCTCAGCCTCTCCTCTCCAGGACTCGGCCCCTTTGTTCTAAATTACCAGCTCGCCGGAAAAAGCCACACCCGCGGTCCACACCACCCGCTGCCTTCTCTGCCACTGGACTCCGGGCCCTGCTGCAGCATTTGCGCACAAGGGCACGCAGTGACTACGGAATCTCGTGCTTTGCCCTCAGTTGAGCCCTGAGCACCGTTTATCAGCCTTTCTGTTGGTGTTTGACAAGCTTCTTCAGGACGTCTTCTCAATGACTGTCAGGTGATTGCTCCACTTCCTACTTTATCCACAAAACTGGCTGCGGCAGAAGCAGCACCATCAATGCCCTACCTCGTTTCGCGCGTACACACTTCAGACGGGCTAGCCAACTGCGCCCGGGTCTCGGTGGGCAAGGTTCCCCACCCCCCCAACCACCCAGGGAAGGCTGGCCCCGTCTCCCACCTGCACCCTCTGGAAGTGGCGTCATTGGCCTTCCTCTTGTTTTCCTTGACTTTCAACATCTCCCTCCCCACTGGCCCCTCCTCTTGTGTCTGCAGACCTGCTCCGGTTCCTCTCAACCTCATGTTCCACCCGTTGGCCCAGCAGACCCCCTCTGGGGTTTGGCAAGCGAGGACCCGCAGGAAGCCTGTATTGGTGAACAAAATCTGAGTGGGATATCACCATGCGCATTTGTTTATATAGTGTCTACGGGGGCTTTTGCACTACAACAGCAGAGTGGTTGAGTAAGTTGTGAGAGAGATCATATGGCCCATGAAGCAAAAAAAATCTGCTCCATGGCCCTTTACAGAAAAATTTGTCTGCTCCTTCATATTCACCCCCCACCTTCCCTCCTCTCTACTCCTTGATCCACAGCCACTGGGATCTTACTTCCGTGCCTTACCATCTTCTTAATCTTACCTTACTCAGGCCACTCAGATGATGCATAATTTCCTAATTCCAAGGCAGGGGAGATTTTCTCATTCTTTTTTTTTTTTTTTTAAGATTTTATTTATTTATTTATTTATTTATTTATTTATTTATTGGGGAGAGGAGTAGGGGGAAAGGGACAAGCCTGCTCCATGCTGAGTGTGGAGCCTAACATGGGGCCCAATCCCGTGACTGAGATCATGACCCCAGCTGAAACCAAGAGTTGGAGGCCTACCTGACTGAGCCACCCAGGTGCCCCAGATTTTCTCATTTATTTATTCCTTTGCCACATTGGACATTTGTCTATCACACCCTTCTTGAAATTCTATAGAAAGATCCCAAATTCAAATGCCCAGAGGAGCCATGCAGACCATGTCAATGAATGAAGCAGGCCACACTGAGATATGAGTATGTGGGGACCTGGAGAGTCTGTCCCCATAGCAAAAAGGCAGCTCCATGAACTCCTGTAGGTCCCATATACCCAGCTTTTCCAGTGCTTCAAGGGAGGCTATAAATGCAGATTTTTTGTGACATCTCTCGACTCTAAAATGTTGGCAACTATTTAAAAAAATATGAACCCTGATGAGCCAAATAAAACAAAATTTTTGGCCAACCCGGTCTAAAGGCTGTGGATTAGGCTGCCTAGATTCCAAGTCCATGCCTGAATTTCCCTGGTTCTCTTGGAGAATCTCTGATTTTTGCTGCTGGAGGTTCTCTGTGAGACAAACTGCTTCTGCCTTCCCAGGTGGTCATCCCCAGCCCATGGGTTTTTTATTCGCTACACAGGCTCTCTAGGCAAAATCCCAAATTTATATCTCACCCTCACCTATGCCCTTGCTTCTGACTCTCATTTCCAGTACCTGCTAGATCGCTCCACCTGCAAATCCCATGGACACTTCAACATCCACATCAGCCCTCCACCATCCTCAACCCATACCCTTTGCCAAGCCAACACCTATTTATCATTTAAGACTCAGCTTCCCCCCACCCATGAAGCTGCCCTTCTTTCTATCTTTCCATGGAAGGATTGGGGCCCCTTTCTCTATGTCTTTATAATATTTGGTAACTATACTTTCTACAAAATATTATAATTATTTGTCTTTGTGTCTCTCTTAGCCCCCTAGAGTGTGACCTTTCAGTGGGCAGGGGCCATGTCTCATTAATCTCTATATTTCCAGCTTCTAATAGAGTGCAGGCATATAATAATTTCCTAATAAAGGTTTGGCAAATTAATATATGCACAAATAAATAAGAGAGAGATGCACTAAAAATTAAATTGCCAAATTTTCTATGTCTATAGAACACTTGTGCTAGTGTTATTTTGATTTTATGGTATCTTTGGTACGTAACTAGCATTACTGTTAACATTTTAGTATTTATCAGGAAAAGATGTAATTTTCTCTTATGATTGTTGAAAGCATTTGTTTTCATGTTACAGTAAAACTTTATTATGTCCAACAATAAAAAATAATAAAGTTTAGTAAATGGAAGTCAATGAATAAAGTAGGATTTGCCAAATAAATATATCTTTAAGCAAAACATAGTGGGGACACATATCTTTTAATATGTGTGAGATTTACTGGGAAAATTTACTTCTGTACAGAACAGAAAAAATAGCTTTTTGATCTTCGAATCTTGTCATGTGGAATGATAGTTGACAATGAAACAGGTTTCTCTCAAGCAAATGGCAATGATTCCAGCTTTCAGGAGGCACTTACAGTGCCCTACCATGTCTTTGGTTTTGTGGCATACTTTTAAGAATCCTATGAGCTTTATCTCTGGGGGAATCTGTGGGGGCACAGCAAGGTGAAAATGCTGAAGTAACATTCGTTTTATTTTTGTCCATGGTTAATTGCCTGAGACTCCCCATCATTATTACCACTTGCAGATTAAACATTAAGGTAAAGTTCTCTTTTTCTACCAATAGGTGGCAGTATTGCTTTGGGACAAACAACTTTTTTTTTTAAGACTTCTAGATCTGTTTTATCTTTATTTCATTCCTGGACTCTAGGCCTCAGAGTGCCCAATATGAATAACAATGGAATAAACAAGACACAAACATGATATCTGAAGAAAATTGAAGAAGGCTTACCAATAACACCTCTTCATTCATAACCTTGCTTTTGAAAGAAATGCCCACTAATTTCTCTCCCCCCAGGAAGGCTTCTTTCTCATCAAGTAAACCTAGAGTGACTATTAAGGCAGAAGAAATAGGTTCCATACTGCAAGTGGTAAATTTGCTATCATAGCAAATTGGGTTATATCCAATTCAGTAATCTACTCCCCAGCCTGGCAAGAATCTACTCTGAACATGTATTCACTAAGTCTCTTTCTTACATTGATTGTTAGCATAGGACTAGAGTCAGACTGACCAATTTGTCGATTCTCTCTTAATTATTTTTAAATTTATACATGTATATGTGCCCATGTAACGATCACACTGATTAAGATTAGAATACTACCAACATCTCAGAAGGCTGTCTATGCACTCTTAATTTTTAGAATCGGGAAAACATTTTATTTCTCAAATAATGTGTTTAAAACAAAAGGAAATAAACAAACAAATTCACGAGGCAGAAAATTTGGGGAGAGGAGTTGCCCTGCTTTATACATCAGGTCAGGGTCTCTGTGCAGCCTTGAATGGAAATTCTGCGATAGATGCTTTGGGGCGGATGTGCTCAATGCGAGGCTGGGATGGAACATACCAAGTTACAGTAAGGATGTAGAGCAACTGGAACTCTTGTGCATCAGAGGTAGTTTGATAAATAGGTATAATCACTTAGGACAACTGTTTGGTAGTATCTACATATGCGTACCCTATGACCCAAAACTCCACTCCTGCATACATATGCAACAAAAAGGCAAACATACTTTCACAAAAGACATCTACTAAACTGTTCCAAGAGCAAATGGCCTGTCAGTAGTAGGATGTGTAACCAGATTGTGGTATATTCATGCAATGTAACATCATATAGCCACAATGAGTAAATCGTCCACAAATACATAGAACGATATGAATGAATCTCACAAACATATCAGTATCAGCAGAAGGAATTTAGATACAAAAAAGTGCATATGTTATGATTCCACTTTTATGAAGTTCAAAATTAATGTACCCTCTGAAGTGTGGATGGTAGTTACCCCTGGGTAGGAGCAGTGATGGGAGAAAGATTCCTGGGGTGCTGGTAATGTTCTGATTCTTGGTTACACAAGTGTGTTCAGTTTGTGAAACTTCTTCAACCTGTACACTTACATTTAGGTAAGTATGTTAAGTATGGAAGGAAGTAGATATACTTCAGTTAAACTTCAATTAAAGTTTAAAAAATTAAACTCTAGCCAAGTATAGATAGAAGTCACTTCTACGTAAAATGACAGTGCAACTTGCCCTCAAAGATGGGCAAGTCTTCTGAAGTAGAGACTGAATCCCTGACCATTCTATAAAAAAGCAACGTAAAAAACTGTGATGGTACAAGCAAAAGCATAGAAGGGGGAATGAGTAAGGAACATTTGGAAAATGACAAAATTAACCAAAGAGTAAGGTTGATATAAAAAGCAGGAGAAACATCTCAAAACTAGTCTGAGTCTAAAGAACTTAGTCTTTATTTATTGGGCAACATGAAACTAGTGAAGTCTTTGGTTTTGGTTTTTTTGTTTTGTTTTTAAATGGGAAGCAAAATGATCAAATCTCTACTTCTCGAAGAAAAATGTGCAGGATGCAGTGAAGGAAGGAGAGTCCAGATTGGGTGGGGGTCACATTCAAGGGCACAAAACCTCTGTAATCCAGCCCCTGCCCACCCACCTCTTCAACCCAGTCCTTCACCTAGCCCCACCCAGCTACAAGCCAGTCATCTAACCACTCGCAGCTCCTCAACCAAACCAAGCCCTCCTGGCTTTGGACATCAGGCTCCATCTCCTGGGAAGACCCTTTCTCTGATCCCTCACTACACTTACACTGGAAAAGAGCCATCTCTCTCCCAGCAGCATGCCAAGAACCTCTGCCATAAAATAAATCAAAGTCTGCAAGTACAAAACTTGTCTTCAGGACCACATAAAGAACACAAGATACAAATAGTTTCTATGGCCAAATCACCTGCAAACTCTGAAGGAAAAAAAATCTATTGATTTTCAACATATTAATTTATAAACAATGACGTTTCATCCACTAGTTTCTCAGCACTCCTGAGTCTTACTAATTTCAGTAGTTTGACGGCGGTCTTGATAACCACAGGAACTTGTAGTAATATCTATAATGATAAACCACCAGGATCACCGCAGAATATAACTGCAGCCCAATTTTGTTTTGGTGCACCACACGCTGTCACTCCCCCTTGCCATACTAGCAACCAGAAAAACGCACCCTGCTTGTTGGCAAGAAATTAGAAATTGGGTATTGAGTCACTGGATTTACCAAAAAGGTTCAAATTGTGAAATGTTTGAAGAGAATGTATAAGGGCAAAAGAAAATTATCCGGACATTGTCCAAGGTTCAGAAGGAAATAGGAAAACTTAAGTAGTTCATATCCTGTACACCTTCTAAGCAAAACACACCATTTAACATTTGTCCATTACAAATGCAAATATTGGCAGTGACTCACATGCCAGGCAGCGTAAAATGTGAGGCACAAATATTTGTAGGGAGGCTGCAGTGCCAGGACCCAATCCTGGTGAAGAGGAAGAATGGAAGCCAGCCATTGCCCTCTTGAAACAAGAGGGGCAGCAGTGAGCAGTTCAAATGAAGTGAAGGGGCAGGAAGGATGTTGAGTTTGAGAGGTGCTTTATAGATTTTGGATACTAACCCTTTATCAGGTATGTCATTTGCAAATATCCTCTCCCATTCTGTAGGCTGCCTTTTAGTTTTATTGATTGTTTCCTTCACTGTGCAAAAGCTTTTTATCTTGATGGAAGTCCCAGTAGTTCATTTTTGCTTTTGTTTCCCTTGCTACACACAAAAAACAAATAATCCAGTTAAGAAGTGGGCAGAAGACATGAATAGACACTTTTCCAAAGAAGACATCTAGGTGGCTATCAGACACATGAAAAGATGCTCAAGATCACTCAGCATCAGGGAAATACAAAGCAAAACCATGAGATACCACCTCACACCAGTCAGAATGGCTAAAATTAACAACATGGGAAACAACAGATGTTGAAAAGGATGTGAAGAAAGGGGCGCTCTCTTGCACTGTTGGTGAAATGCAAACTGGTGCAGCCACTCTGGAAGACAGTATGGAGGTTCCTTAAAAAGTTGAAACTAAAACTACCCTACAATCCAGCAATTGCACTACTGGTTATTTACCCAAAGGTTGCAAAAATACAGATTCGAAGGGGTTGCATGCACCCCGATGTTTATAGCAGCATTATCAACAATAGCCAAACTATGGAAAGAGCCCAAATGTTCATTGACTGATGAATAAATAAAGAAGATGTAGTATATATACGTGATGGAATATTACTCAGCCATCAAAAAGAATGAAATTTTGCCGTTCACAATGATCTGGATGGGGCTAGAGTGTATTATGGTAAATGAAATAAGTCAGTCAGAGAAAGACAAATACCATATGATTTCACTCATATGTGGAACTTAAGAAACAAAACAGATGAACATATGGGAGGGGGGAAAAGGGGAGGGAACAAACCATAAGAGACTCTTAAAGATAGAGAACAAACAGAGGGTTCATGGAAGGAGGTGGGTGAGGGATGGGCTAGACAGGTGATGGGTATTAAGGAGAGCACTTATCATGTGAGCACTGGGTATTGTATGTAAGTGATGAACCACTGAATTCCATTCCTGAAACCAAGATTGTGCTGTATGTTAACTAACTAGAATTTAAATAAAATTTTGAAGAAAAAAAGGGAGGGGGCAGGAAGGGAATTGCTCATCTTAGCACAAAGGTCTTAGCTGAAGATCAGGATACTAAAATCTTAAAAATACTGATCCTCAGCCCCTACCCTCAGATTAAATTTGTCTAGGGAGGGTCCCAGATATGGAGATTTTCCAGGTGATCCTAAGGTGTAGCAAAGTTTACAAACCACTGCAAAAGCAGAAAGGCAATAGAGTCAGACCTATGGGAAAAGTTCAGGTTGTATTACTTCCTTGATGAGAACTCATTCTGTTACTCACTCACCCCACCGCTTTCCACCATACCTCACCTCACCGCACCCACACTCACCTTACAAACACCAGCTGGGTTTTGACCTCTCTCAAATCAGGTCCCTGGGAGTTTCCATCTTTCTCTCCCGAACCCCCAACCCTCACCCAGCACAACTTTCTCAATCAATCAATCAATCAATCAATCAATCACCAAGTTCTGTCTTTTTCTGCATCCTAATTCTCAAATCTACCCTTTCTTCCCCATCTCTATAGTTTCTACCTTACTCTGGGCATTTGTTTGTTCAACAAATAATTATGAGTGCCTACTACTCTGTAGGTGTAGGTATGTATACTGTTTGGGTGAATAAAACAGACATAGCCCCTGCCTTGAAAGGCTTACAGTCTAATGGAGGAGAAAGACCATAACCAAGTAAGTTAACAAATTAATTTAAGATTATAAATGTAAGTACTGAGGAGGAAACAAGCAGGGTGTGGTGAAGGAGACTAGGGGAGGTGGAGGGAATCTGACTGGACAGGGAGGGCAGAAAGGACTTCTAGGAGAGTCACCTAATTTCCTTCTAAACTCTCAGCATTCTAAATAATCCCCAGCAACCACCAGAGTGATTTTTGTAAAAGTCCAGACATTTTAATAAGACTCACAGCCTCTTAGAGACCTAGCTCCCCGCTACCAATCCAGGCTCACATGCCCATGGGGCTCCAACTGCTTCAGGCCACCAGCAGCTGCTAGTGCCCTCTCTCTTTTTTTTGTTTTATAATGTTAAGTTAGTCACCATACAGTACATCATTAGTTTTTGATGTAGTGTTCCACGATTCATTGTTTGCATATAACACCCAGTGCTCCATGCAATACGTGCCCTCCTTAATATCCATCACCGGGCTAATCCATCCCCCCACCCCCCTCCCCTCTGAAACACTCCGTTTGTTTCCCCGAGTCCATAGTCTCTCATGGTTCGTCTCCCCCTCTGATTTCTCCCCCTTCATTTTTCCCTTCCTTCTAATGTCCTCCATGCTATTCTTTATGTTCCACATATAAGTGAAACCATTTGATAATTGTCTTTCTCTGCTTGACTTATTTCACTTAGCATAATCCCCTCCAGTTCCGTCCATGTTGATGCAAATGGTGGGTATTCATCCTTTCCAATGGCTAAGTACTATTCCATTGTATACATGGACTACATCTTCTAGTGCTGTCTTTCAAAGTCAGTGTATACACACTGCCCTCCCTCCAGTGCCCTTTCATGTCTTCCATCTGGCTTATTCCTATTTCTCCTTCAGAACACATCTTATGTTGCCTCCTATGAGAAGCCTCATTGGACCCTCCCTTTCAGCTGGTCCCGGTAAGTCTTAAAGGAAAACAGGGTGATGTTTTCTCATAAGCACTAAAGCCAGGGGTTAAAGCCAACTTCTATCAACAAAGCCCATATTTCTTTCCCTTAATGATGTCACAATTTTCTCTACACTGTTTTTAAAATCATTGATACTATCTACATTGCATAGCTACTTAATACATGGTCACATTATAAAACTTTGAAAAATACAGAGAAATAAAAAGAAAAAAGCCACTCAAATGTCATCTCTAACCATAATCACTATTAACCTCAGGGTGGGTATTCTTCCAGACATTGTCCCACACAAAGCCATCATATACAAACATGTACATTTTGTGACCAGGCTTACAGGTATATGTGCGCAGACATTGTTCTCTCCTATAGTTTCAAGGTTATGACTACAGTTGTTTTTTTTTTTTATCAGAAGAGACTATTCCTTGCTCAGAATTCAAAAGCTGGGATTCAAAAACAGTTGTGCTGGTTGGTTGTTTTGTTTTGTTAGTTTGTTTGTTACACTTCAACATTTGCTTAGAACAGGACATGTTGCTTTTGGACCATGTGCTCTATTCCTTTATTATATCCTCAGTTTTTCAAGCCACTGCAGTCTTATTCTGAGCAATTTCTCTCTGGGGTCCTCCATCCTTCTGCTCCAGTGTAGGCTGGGTGCCCTGTAGCCTGACGCTCAGCAATGATCCTGTGCCCCACACCCCCCTCTTTCTTAGCTCTCTGTCTTTTATGGGTGAAATCCATCCTCAAGTAACTTTTAAAAAGGTATTTTAGAGAAAAAATTCTAATCCTTAGATATTTGAAAATGTCCCCTTCCTCCACCCTCACTCCAACTTAATTCATAGTTTGGCTGAGCATAGCAATCTAAATCTACAGTTATTTTCCCCAAACTTTGAAAGTCTCCATGTTTTTCTCAGCATCTCATGAAGCTGATAAGAAGTTTGATGCAATTAATGGTAATTGTCCTTTGCAAATTTTCTGCTTTTTCTCTCTTAGATTTTAAGGTGTGGGAGTTGTGTTTATGTATGTAATTGTTGGGTAAAAGGAAATGTATATTTTATTGAGTCAGACAGAATAATGCTCCCACCCCCTCAAAGATGTACATGCCCTAAACCTCAGAACGTATGAATATGTTCTTTTCCATAGCAAAAGGGACCTGGCAGACATGATTAAGGTTACCAACCTAGAGCTGGGGAGATTATACTGGAATACCTGGGTGGGCCCAACCTAATCACATGAGTCCTCAAAAGCAGAGTGCCTTTTCTGACTGGGTCGGACCTGGGACAGGAGGAGGAAGAGATGTCAAGTGTGAGAGAGACTTGAACTCTGTCACTGCTGGCTTTGAAGATGGAAGAAAGGGGCCATGAGCCAAAGTTTGCAGGTGGACTCTAGGAGCTGGATCTGCCCTCAGCTGACAGCCAGCGAGAAAAATGAGGAACTCAGATTAAACAACTGCAAGGAACTGAATCTGCCAACAAGGGGAATAAGCTAGAAACGGATTCTCCCCTCAAGCCTCCAGAAAGGGACACAGCCCTGATGACACCTCGATTTTAATCCAGTGAGACCGATACTAGACCATGACCTTCAGACCTTAAGTTAATAAGTGTGTGTGTGTGTGTGTGTGTGTGTTTTAAATATGTATTGTTCAAAGCCACTGAAGTTTGTGGGAATTTGTTACAGCAGCAACAGAAAACCAATACATTTATATTTTGGTAAATGCTGCCAAAACTTCATCCCAAAAGGCTGGATTTATTTATACATACACCTATAGTTGTTGAACAAACTTTCTCAAAACCTTCACTAACAGGGCATATTTTTAATATCTTAATTTTTCCAAGCTGATCCTGAAAAATATTTCATTTTTATTTTCATTTATAGTCCTCTAATGTTTTTTTATTTTTTTATTTTTTAAAGATTTTATTTATTTGACAGAGAGAGATACACAGTGAGAGAGGGAACACAAGCAGGGGGAGTGGGAGAGGGAGAAGCAGGCTTCCCACGGAGCAGGGAGCCCGATGCGGAGCTCGATCCCAGGACTCTGGGATCATGACCTGAGCCAAAGGCAGACGCTTAACGACTGAGCCACCCAGGCGCCACCTCCTCTAATGTTTTAAACAAGGTCAACCATCTTTTATATATTTGTTAAACATGTTTTGTTTTGTTTGAAATTGTACTTTTTTTATCCTTAAATTGCTAACATTTCAACCCTGGCAATCAATGGGGTGACAGATGTCGCAGCCAGATCGCCCTCACATCCAGATTGCTAACATTTCAAATTGTTATGACTATGTGTATAAAAATGTATCCTGTTAGGTGTTTTTAGGTACTTTTAATTTAATAATTTGTATCTCCTTTCTGCTCTAGAAGCTACATTGCATATTAAACCATGTGCAGAACCTGCTAGCTGCCCCTCAAAGAATCCTTGTCTTTATCTGATCCTATTGCTGCTGAGAATGAAGGACTACAGGTCTTAGCTTTTCTTGCAACTAGGTTTGACAAAAGTGATGTAAGCAAAATTATGAGAAACCTGCTTAAAGATAGTTGCCACAGCTTGGAAGACCTTTTCTTTCTTTTACTTTCTTTCTTTTACCCTTCTTTCCTCCCTCCCTTCCCTCCCTTCCTTCCTTCCTCCCTCCATTCCTCCTTCCTTCCTTCCTTCCCTCTCTCCCTTCATTCCTTCCTTCTTTCTCTTCTTCTTTTCCTTTCATTATTCTTTGGCTTCTCTTGGGTTTTCCTTTTCATATTGGAGACTTTCATCTGATATCTATTAATTCTTGGTTGCTGTTCACATTAAGAATGAGGCAATAACGGGACAAATTAACATCATATGCCTCCTGATAAGATGCACTAAGAAAAACACCTACTTGTGTGGTATTCTGCCAAAAGTGTATAACCTGAATTTAATCATGAGGGAAAACCTGACAGACCCAAGCTGAATTTCTACAAAATAATTAAAGAGTAGTCATAAATGTCAATGTCATGAAACACAAATTGGTGTTTGGTGATTAGCCCTCACTGAAAAAGATTAAAAAAGACATGGCAGCTGAATGCAACATGATCTAGTCATTTCTTTTGCTAAAAAGAAATGTTAAAAAATAATTGGCAAAATTTGATTAAGATCTACAATTAGATAATAGTACTATGTCAATGTTAACTTTCTGATTTTGGTAATTTTTCTATCCTTGCATAAGAGAGTGTTTCAAAGAAATAAATATACACTGAAGTATTTAAGTACATGTCTATAACTGTCTCTAAAATGGTTCAGCAAAAAATAAAATATATATATATATATATATATATATATATATATATATATATATACATATACACACACACAGGTGTACCTGTTCATTAAGAAAGAGAGAAAGGGATAAAGTAAATATGTTAAAATGACAATATTACAGGAACTTAGGCATTGTGTATATAGAAATTCTTTGTACTTCTCCAACTCTTCTATAAATCTAAAAGTATGCCAAAATTAGAATAAATTTGTGCCAAAATTTTTTTTAAAAAAAGCTTTTAAAAAAAAAAAAAGAATATGGCAATAGTAAGACTCTCTGGAAGCTGCATGTACATGGGCTGATTGATGGTAGGCTTCAATAGAGTCCATACAGGCATGAAGCCAGCTGTGACTCTGGGAACCCTTAAATGCCAGAATAAGGAGGCATTTACCCTGGGGGTGTTTCCCGTAGTCATCTGCTCTAGTCTTTCTTTGGCAATTTCTCAGGATTATTTAAACCTTCCGATTTTTGTCCTGGCCTAAATGGCTGTCTGCAAATCCTTTCAGTCCAATGTCTCAGTCTCATCCCCTATTACATCTGCTGTGTTAAATTCTAGGGCCTGTCTGGGGCTCTACCAGACAGTCAGCTCCATGGTGTGTTTTCGGCTAAGGCTTCCTCTATTCTGCTTCATCAAACAACACTCACGAATCTGTTTTGTATCTTCCAGAAATTTGTTGAAATCTTTAATTTGCTCAAACTTTTGTCTACCAACAAGCCCTCTCATTCCTTTCATTTGTGTTACTTTTGTTTTCATTTTTTATATATTTTTATTCCTGAGCATGTACTTCATCAGCCATCCTAAATCAGAATTTAGACAATTTAATGTTAATTTTAATCTGTAACTTATTACTCAAGGAACACATCTTTTTTCTTTTCTTTTTTTTTTTTTTGCATATCTGACAATCCATCAGCTTTTCAAAATTCCATGTTATCATAAGCTTTCTCAGCTCACTATAGGTCACACTGAATTTTTAGACCTTCATATTTTTTTGTCATACTATTTATTTGGTCACCTGGTAAAGTTATATTATTTAATTATTTCATGTGTATTGTCTTCTACAGCTTCACTTTATAGATTTGGGCTTGTCAAGGCCAACCTCAATTTATTCCTTTCTTTATACTTTATCTGAAGTAAGGATATGCCCAGAAGAATGGGGTAGCCCAGCACATCACATGTTACCTCTCCTTCACCCAGCCATGGCTGATCAAACCAGGTATCTGCCCCAAATGGGCAGCCAATCCATTGGTTGATCAGAGACCTTTGATTGGTGTGGCTTGACTAGAACAGATACCTAGACTAATCAGATCCCCTCCACTATGAGTTCAAATTATAAAATACAGAGATTGTTGCTGGTCAGGGGTGGGCATTGAAATGGCAAAGTCATGTCAGCTTAGTGATTGAGGCAGCCATTTACAAACAAATGAAACTGATCTTCAGAGAGATGAAAATGTTATAATTGTGGAAAAAAGCTGCGATTACGTGAGAAAGAGAATTTATCTTGGTTCTGAACAGCTCTCTAGTTTGTGTGAGGCCCAATTGCACAGAATTCTGTGAAATATCTGTAACATTGAAACAAAACTCCCTTCTTAATAATGAAGCTAATTTGGGTGGGTATCTATTCCTTGCAACCAAAAAATAAAAAGCCTTAACTTTATTATCTTCATTCCCTGGTTCTTGTTTTTGAAAACAGAAAGAACTATTTGTTAACAAAGCTATTCATAAAAATTAACAACTGTATCAATTGGTACACAACTTAAAATGTCATAAGAATTAGGAGGGGGTTTTTTTAATCCTCTGATAGAATGTGGGATCTTTTTCCCTAATGCTTGACTCTTTTTAGTCAATTTAATCTAATCCCACCACTAGAGTAAAAATTTCTTCAGGGCGAATTCAGGTTTGTTGTTTCAAGAGTCAGGATTAGGCATGAATTTTCCATTGTGAACTCTCCTATAAGATTTCCTGCCAACAACACATTAAGGAAACCTAATGCTTCCTCTGCTCCCTTTATTTGTCCTTCATCTTCCTCCAGAAGTAGTAAGGAAAAAACTCGATGACTTCAATATGCTTCCATATTTGCTATTGTGAAATTATGTCTTAATCCAGTACTATCCTCTCTATGCATCTTGACCTTTGAAGCTACAATTTCTTCTTGTTTTTATATCAAATGGATCAGATATATCATGGGTTTTGGAGAATGAATGCATAGATTTATAAGAATATCCAGCCAGAATAAAATTATTTAAACACACTTAAACAAATCCTACTTTCAAAAGAGTTATAAAAGAGTTCTACAATAGTCTTCTAAAGTGAGTTCCTGAATTCAGAGACCATGTTCTTTAATTTCTTCTACATTCCCTCCAAAAAAACAAAAGATTCAGAACTATGTAACTTTCAGCTATCCAATTAATGTGGTTGAATCGAATCATTTCAATTACCAGAAGAAAATTTTATTAAACTTTAGTGCCAAGTTTTAAAATGAAAATACGTTTAAAACAAAGTTAGGAAATGACATTAAAATTTTTAAATTGCAAAAGTCAGCAGTTAAGAGTAATGTTCCAAAATAAGCACTGCCCATCTTCTGTGAATAAGCAGTTTATTTTGGCAAGTGCAGAAGTTTGTCTTGGGTGGATTCATAATGATCCATGCCATTGCTGTTCTCTTCCAGACCAGCTAGAGATTTACTTCTTGATTCAGCTATCTGATTGCTACAGCTAATACAAATGTGGTTCATATCATCTTCAAACAACAATTTTCTTTCAATTTAAAATAGTTTGTTCATAAAAGAAAATTCTGAAAAAGTATAACAAAATTGGAAAAATAAATTATCCAGAGTTCCACTATCCAAACAGATCCAAACAGATCTGCTCTTAATATATTCTTCTAGTTACTTTCTGTTCATAAACCAAAGAAATATATGTTCATTGCTTTTTGCATAGGATAATAAGCTAATCTGTATGACATGCTGAGGAATTTATGATCTAAATTGTAATGTACCATTTGTCCATGAATTCTCCCAGATTTACTTTTGTGCTCTACGTCAAAGTTGCCCTGCTGGAAGGAATGCTTTGCCCCCAGTGACAGTATGTTCAGGTGCATGAATGTTGAGGAGGGAGAAGGAAGCTTTCAAAAACATTGCTTCTCAAACTTCACGGTGCATAGGAATCATCTGTTACTCTTGTTAAAATGTAGAGTCAGTTGGCATTTTTAACAAGCTCACAGGTGATGTAGGAGCTACTTTCCATGAACACACTTTTAGCAGCAAAATCCTAATATAACCTGAACATAAGAGAATTTGATGGAAGAAATTTTTGCCTTTACACATCCATCCACCATTAAGCCATTGCCATGTTTCTGACCCATTTCTGGGAAGACATGGGACTATTTCTCACACTTGGAAAGTTTGCCACAGGCTGAGGGTGGAGCAAGGATTTATTTATTGCAACGCAAGTGAAAATATTGAGCAACTATATTGAGTCTCCCCTCTGCAAAAAAAGCCTTGCAGAATTCACAAAGTATCTGTTCATCTCTTCTTCTTTGGTAGCAATATCTATGACATCTGGGCACAGGGTCTCCTAGAATAAAGGCTACCTTTCCCAGCCTCCTTTGAAGCTGAATGTGGTCAGGTTACCAACTTCCAGCCAATGGGATCTAAGCAGCAGTATATGTGCAAGCCATGTTTTGAGGATGGCAATTAAATTAAATCATTTTATTTGTCCTAGTTAGGATAAGCTGCAACCCAGGTGCAGTCAGCTAAAAGTTTAACTGAAAGTGTATACCCCAGAGGTTGTCCCTGATGTTCCAGTCAAAAAACCCATAGCCTACAAGTGACTAAGTGTTTCTGTCATCAATATCTGGATCAACACCAGACTCACTGCTAATGCTTTCAGTGAATTCCAGAAATGGGGTTTTAAGGGTGAAATTAGCAGTCTACTAACTAGTATAATGAATGCTAGAAAGGAACTCTCATTGGTTAATTTAAAGATACGTAAGATATAAGGTTGACTAAACCCTTTTACAGACACTTCCCACCCTTGCATGAATAGAGTAAAAGAATCCAGTGAGGCCTGCAGCCTATACTTTTAGGAATGGTGCCCGAGGTTTGATCTCTAATGATCCTTGGTTTTAGGCTACCTAATGTTGACCACATAGATAACAGATTCCTGCTTCTGGAGTGTTGTCATGCCTGCCTTGATAGAAGTTTTCACTCCAGGTAAGACTGGAGATTGGAATTGAGACTTCATTGAATTGAAAAACTAGATACTATAAACTATTCTTATGCTTGCTTATAAATAAATGTTTTTTTAATAAATATTTGCTTTTGTGGCAGAATTTTTTCTGAGACTTACTTATCACCTGGTACCAAGGTTGGGGAAGCACTTTGAATCTACTGTTATCTACCAAAAAGACCCTAAGAACTGTGTGGGACCTGGTTGGCTGGTGTCAGCTCATGGTAAAGAGAAAGAGGGATAGAAGGAACTGGATTTCCTGAAATCCAATGGAGCAAACATAGAGCTCTGGACTTCTTTCCTCCAGATGTGTTTTCATGTCAGAGAGAAATAAGTGTCCAAGTTATGTCAGACATTATCACCTTACACTTTCTGTTACTCACAGCAGAACCTATCCTGATAGTCAGGGATGCCCCAGTCACCATCCCAGGAAAACCATTCCATGCACAGCTTTTATGATTTCACCTCCCGTTCTCATTCTTATTATCTTCTGTATTAAGGATTCTCTTCTACCACCACCCTCCTCCCTCTACTTTCAGATACTTTGGACCCCCCCTTCAATCCTTTCTTATCAGAAATATCTACTCTCCCAAGGAAGGCTCATCTATGACATTGCTGCCTTGGTCCCCACCAAGGGTTGATCACTTATCCTGACTATTTCAAGGAAAAACAGTTGCTAACCTAACTATTTTCCAATGATAGATGTATCAGAAGTCAGGCATTTTATCCTTAGACTTCACATCTTAGCATATATGATTTTAAAAATAAAAATGATCAATTGTTCAAGATCAAATATAATCCAAAGCCAATATAACATGCTATGGAACTTCTCACCATTTTTCATTTATTTTCTTTATCTCATCCTTTGCATTCATTTCACAGATTTTTTTCAAAGCGGTTTTTCAAGATTACAAATGCCTCAAGATTATATAACGTTCACAATTACATACATGGCCTTGACAGTTAGAATGCCTTTCAGGCTTATTATCATTCTTTATCCTTCTCTTCATGCTTTCCTTCCCGCTTCTTCAATAAGGTAGAAAATGGAACTAAATAAAGGGCTTTGGATTCCTCAGACCTCTCTTTTTGTACAGCAGAGTACCATAATTTGGATTTGGGGAGATTTCCTCTTCATGCAAAGTGCAGTCCATGAGGAAAGTGGTAGTCTGGGTGCCTGGGTGGCTCAATTGGTTAAGCATCTGCCTTTGGCTCAGATCATGATCCCAAGGGTCCTGGGATCGAGCCCCGCATCGGGCTCCCTGCTCAGCAGGTCTGTTTCTCCCTCTCCTTCCACCCCTCCCCCTGCTTGTGCTTGTGCACTCATGCATGTGTTCTCTCTCTCTTTCTCCCTCTCAAATAAATAAATACAATCTTAAAAAAAAAAAAAGAAAGCAGTCGAGTGAAATGATCTAGCATACGCTCTAGAGTCAGTCTGAGTTTAAATCCTGGCACGAGCTATGCGTCCTTAGGCAGGTAACGTAATTACTCTGTGCCTTAGTTTCCTCATCTAAAAAAAATGGCAATAATAATAAAGCCTCCCTCCCAAGGTTGTTGTAAGAATTAAACAACATAATCAATGTAAAGAGCTTAGTGTAGTGCTTGACATGCAGTAAACGTAATAGCATTCATTTATTCAACAGGTAATTACTTGCTATGTGCTATAAGCAAAGTACTACTTAACACTGTAGCAATTTGAAAGCTGAGGCACAGTGAGTTCCTTCCCTTAAGAAACTTACAGTTCATTGGGAGAAATAAAACAGCAAAGTAGATTACCACAATAGAGATGGATATATGTCAAGATATTCCAAAAAATTATTTATTGCACTATATAGTTGCAATATAGATAGTTGCAAACTCTTTATTATTCCCGACATGGAGTCTAGTTCCTTCTCTTTGAATTTAGGATGCCTTTTGTAACTTGCTTAACTAACAATGTAACAGAAGTGATATTCCAGGACTTTCACCCAGGTCAGCTTTAGAACACTCTCACTCTCAGGGAAGCCAGCCTTCGCACAAGAAGTCCAAGCCTGTGGAATCATCATGCTGTAAGGAAGCCCAAAATATCCACCTAGCGAGTCTGCATAGACAGAGCACAAGGTATGGCTGTTTCAGCCATCCCAGCCCAGGAATCAAACCTGAGTGAATCAGCTGTCCTGGCAGCATCTCGGCAGCCCCAGGAAATGCAATGTGGAGAAGAACCAAGGACCCAAATAAAAGCCACGACTGAGTCTGAAGATCTACAGTCCTAGGTCAAGCCATCCCAACCAACTAACTAGATAGGACTTTAGATAAGCCATGTAAACCATCCTTGCTACAGGTTACTTATTTCAAATGGGTTTATGATAGATAGCTGTCTTTCTTATGTCTCTATATGTGCTGGAATAAAGAAAATAGTATGTGCAGAAAAGAGTTAGCTGAGCAGTCTTGAGACTGCTAGCCTTACAAAGGTTTACTTGCAAAATTGGCCCTGGGCTGGCATCTGGGACCTTGGCTGCTAAACAGTTCCCTACACTGGTATAAAACTTTCCCTATAGGATCAAGGTGGCTCTCTATGGCTAGACTGCTTCTACAAACGGTATGCTTTATGCTGAGCACCTGCTTTACTTCTAGAAGTCTGGGGTTGGGGTATGTAGTGAGCAAAGAGTGCTTCTTTGACCACCCTTGATATAAACCTTGAGCACCAAGTCACTAATGAGATGTCCCATGTGTTGTCACTGCTAATTGCTGAAGGAATTAAGCTACCCCACTGTAAAAGGGCTCTTCAAACCTTGAACCTGAGGTTGCCCCCAACTTCACCCTATGCACCTTTTTCTTTTTTTTCTTTTTTTTTTTTTTAAGATTTTATTTATTTATTTGAGAGAGAGAGTGAGAGAGAGAGAGCACAAGAGGGGGGAGCCGGAGAAAGAGAAGCAGACTCCCCGCCAAGCAGGGAGCCCGATGCGGGACTCGATCCCAGGACTCCAGGATCATGACCTGAGCCGAAGGCAGTCGCTTAACCAACTGAGCCACCCAGGCGCCCCTATGGTAATAAATCTTAACCATGAGTACAAACAGATGCTGAGTTCTGTGGGACCTTTTCTATCAAATCACTGGACCTGGGGGGTGACCTTGGGGACCCCCGATACACAGCATTTTAAAAATTGTGTGAGAAATATTGGAAAGTTCAACTTTCTTTTCTTAAAACGTGGTATCCCTCTTTTTTTTTAAAAAAAGATTTTATTTATTTATTTGAGAGAGAGTGAGAGAGAGAAAGAGCACAAGAGGGGGAGCAGGAGAGGGAGAAGCAGACTCCCTGTTGAGCAGGGAGCCCGATGCGGGACTCGATCCCGGGACTCCAGGATCATGACCTGAGCCAAAGGCAGTCGCTTAACCAACTGAGCCACCCAGGCGCCCCAAACGTGGTATCCCTCTTAACTTTCTCATGTTCTTCCTCGTATCCCGCCTCCCAGAATATGCATATTGAACTTCCTTCCCACCTAAATCCAAAGGGGCATGTGGACATAAACACACTGCTGGTGATCACACTTGGTTCTTCAGGCCTAGAGCAGCTGTGTAACTACTATCTCTCATAAATACAGAACCATGATTGCCTGTGTTTTATTCTTTATCCTATTGTGTTTTGCCTTGTGTGGGTGTAGTATAGGAGCTTTTACCTCATTGGGCTAAAGGTATCATTGAAGTTCTTTTTACAATATTTACCCTAAGACTAAACTGGTGCTAAAAAGTATTTTCTTTGCAATAGTATATCAAGACTTTCTAAACTTACGGCTAGTCACAAAAGAACTGGCACCACAACATCGGCAAGAATCTAGATCTCCCTCATAAAATTTATGTGGCATATCCGGCTATGCAGCGTATCTGTCTCACATTGCGTAATATGCATGACTTATTTTCAGATGGTTTTCCTGATAAACTTTATGATTTTACTTGGACAGGGCTGAATATCATTTCTTTAATCTCAGAGAATGACAAGAGCTGAGGCACTATGACAAGCAAAGTCCTTGGATTTGGCTCTAGAAATCCACTGAGCACAGTATATTTTAAGAATTCACACAATAAGCGAGCAAACTGAATATTATGTGCTAAGCACTTAAAATCATACTGTAGGGCGCCTGGGTGGCTCAGCTGGTTAAGCGACTGCCTTCGGCTCAGGTCATGATCCTGGAGTCCCGGGATCAAGTCCCGCATTGGGCTCCCTGTTCAGCAGGGAGTCTGCTTCTCCCTCTGACCCTCCCCCCTCTCATGCTCTCTATCTCATTCTCTCTCTCAAATAAATAAATAAAATCTTTAAAAAAATAAATAAATAAAATAAAATCATACTGTAGACCCAGGACTGAGACTTAGGAGACCAAGTCCTAACCCAATCTATGTTCTAAAAACATGACCTTGATAAATAATTTATTCTTACTGGATCTCTATCACATCAGCTGTAAAATGAGAGCATTCACATGAACAATTTTTTCAATCTCAAACATTCTATGACTCAATGATAATATGAAGTGTGGGAAGGTAAGTGCCAAATAAGAGAGTGCAAGTTTATTTTGTGGAAGGGAGAGGTTCCTGGAGATTAGAATAAGAAAACTTAATTGGCCAGAAAAGAAAGAGAGGGGCACTCCTCTCAGAGGAAGGAACTTGGTTAAAGGTATACAGAAAGAAAATTTTCAATATAAAATAACAATGATAATAATAGCCAACCATTGTTGGGTATTTAGTAAGGTATTATATATCATCTTATTTAATTTCTGTAACTATCCTAGGTATTGTTATTATCCTGTTTTACAGAAGAGAAAACTGAGGCACAGAAAGATTCAGAATTTTCACGAGGTCACATAGCAAGTGGTAGAACCCAGATATGAAGCAATCTGACACTCTAGAGAATAGCTCTAATTGCTATTATGGCAGTCATGTGTGAAAGTCAGCAATAAAACTATCCTCTGAAGCATTGTAGCTTAGATACAATTGACTGGAAAATTAACATAAGCAGAAAATAATAGGCCATCATCAAGAAGAATCATGATAGTTACTTTTCATGGAGTGCCATTTATGAGCTTTTCATTTATGAGCTCTAACCTCTGCAGATGTTTTTTGTTTTTATTTTTGTTTTAAATTACCATTTTACAGTTAGGAAATTTGGGCCCAGGAAGTTCAACTTGTAATAGGTCAAGAGCTGTTAGGTGGGAGAGTTGGGATCCAACCCTGAGTTTGTCTGACTTCAGAGACCCTACGTATTCTACTATGCCATGCTAGATTCTTGGCAAGAAAAAGAAAACTATTTGCAAATATTAAAAACAGCTGTATCCTACTGCATGCTTTTATTTACATGAAACTCTAGAATAGGGAAAAGTAGTCTACAGAGATAGAAAGCAGACCAGTGGTTGCTTGGGGCAAGGGGGATGAGGAGATTGACTGCAAAGAAATATAAAGGAAGTTTTTTTGAATGATGGAAAAATTTTATATCTTGATTATGGTGTTGATTACATTTATACCATATTTGCCCAAACTCATTGAACTGTATTCTTAAAATAGGTGCAGTTTATTATATGCAAATTATACCTTGATAAAGTTGATTTTTTTTAAATGCAACTGAGGGGCACCTGGGTGGCTCAGTTGGTTAAGCGTCTTCCTTCAGCTCAGGTCATGATCTCAGGGACCTGGGATTCAAGCCCCACCTCTGGCTCCCTGCTCAGCAGGGAGTCTGCTTCTCCCTCTCCCTCTGATCCTCCTCCCCACTTGTGTGAGCTCTCTCTCTCTGTCTCAAATAAAAAAAATAAAAATAAAAATCCAACTGAATCCAGTACTTGGTCCTCTAGACATAAACTTGGACCACTGGCATTATGTGTCTTTTCATATGCATGGATCACCATGGTGGATATGAAATACTGGTTCTTAGCAACCATTCTGAACTCTTCTATGGCTCCTTCTTGTATTGCCATGGCTGAAAAGCTCGAAATCACATTTCTCTGACTCTTTCACAGCTGATGTTCAGACTGTGAGTTAAATACACTCAAGAGACTTGAAAGGAAGGAGTGAGACCAGGGCCATCTCCCTGCTCTGTTATTTGTTGCTACTGGCAAGTAAGATAATGCAGACATTGAGTCTTTTGGCAACCACATTCCAAACATCCAGTGTCTAGCTTCGTGAGGATTAGAAGTTAGTGGCTGCAAGGGTGACAGGGTTTTCATGATCCTCAGATTGCAACTATACAGTGTCTACAAGTTTCAAAAGCTTCCCCCAAAGACGCTTGACTTCACATCTTTGACTCTGGCAGGAGCAAGAGCTCCCCTGGGAAATCAGATGAATAGTTACCTCCTGGGAGTTACTTCCGTCATTGCAGTTTAGAAACTGCTCCTCCAGCTCTCCAATGATTTTGCAAGCACCTAACTACCTGTATTAAATTTCTTTCTACTTATAATTGCCGGAATGGTTTCTGTTTCCCTAGAACTCTACACTGACATTCCTAGGAAAGATGGTGTGGATTTGTTGGTCAGAATGGCAACTAAAATAGCAGAGCAATAGCAACTTTTTCTGAGTACTGACTTTCTCCCACATGAACTCACTAAGGTCCATGCAGGGCACAGTTTTCTTCTTTTCTCCATCCTACTCAAACTCTGTGGATAGATTTGTCCACTCCTCCTTCCTTTTTCAGTCACTCTCAGATCATAAAAATCCTCCCGTTCATTGCAGTCCTCCAAGTCAACTCATTTCAGTCCTTAAAATGTCCAGTCCAGGGCCATTAGCATATAACCCGAAGCTCTCATCTAGTTTAAAGCGTATTTATGCCCTCAGCTTGAGGTTCCTTTGGGCTGGAAAGTCTGGCATTTCTGAGGACGAGAACACGGTTGGTTTCTGCTCCATTTCTCCATAAAATATTTGTTTCCCTTCTCCTCCCCGTGTCCCCTGCCCACTAGGCTGCTTCAGGATCTTCTGAGGTTTGAATGTGGTTGGGAAGAGGTAAAACTAGTCTCTAAAAAAGTCTCTCAACTGGTCTGAATACAACCTGGCATGTGAGCCCTCTGGGTATGGCAGATTTCCAGCGCTGATACTTTTCTGCTGGAATGCTGACATAGCTTCCTTAAAGAAATCCCACTGCTGCCTTCCAACCTCCAACCTGCATCTTTCCAGACTGCACAGTCAGGCATCCTCCTCATTTCTGTATAGGATGGTATACTCCAACTTCCTTTTGCTGACGTCCAGTTTGGCACAAAGCCTTCTTAGGCAGTCTTTCCAAAATGACTCCCAGTGAGCTCCATCCTGCCAGCCCACTAGGCACACAAGAAAATTCCCCACCTCCCCGCTCTGCTGTCGGTGAGGGAGCATCTGGGTCTCTGCAGCCACCAGGCAGGCAGCTACACCATGGTCTTCCACATTTAATTTCCCAAGGCACGAGTCAAATATCAGTTCCTACTTCTGTCCAGGTCTGAAGGGTCCCTGTCACCTGACTTGAGGTGAGAGGGAAGCACTCCTCTCCCCTCCCACATGAGGAGGAGGAGAACAACTCTCTAAAAATACATTTCTTTGTAGCCTTGTCAGTCTTGGCTCCTTTATCAGTAGAAGGTGGGTGATTGCATATGCCAGCTCAAGCAGTCTCATAGTCTGTGAGCATGTCTTACATCGGTGGTCCAGCAGCTCACTTTAGAATGCGGAGGCACTTTGTAATTGTTTACTTTGTTTTTGGTCTTAAAGCCATGAAATTTTGGTCTTCATGGCCAAAATTGAGACCGATTGTTGTTGAATTATCACAACCACCCTAAAAGGTAATGACTAATGCTCCCATTTTAGAGACAAAGAAACTGAGGTTCGAAGGGCAGAAAATGAGATTTCAACACAAATGAGTATGACTTTAAGGCCTTTGCTGTTAAACATTATGATTATATATTTGACAATGCAAATGCTAATGACTGCTATGGGTTGAATTATGTCCCCCAAAACTCATATATTGAAGTCTTAAGCTCCGGTGCCTCGGAACGTGACCTTATTTGGGTATAGTGTTGTTGCCGATGTCATTCATTAAAATGAGGTCATATTGGAGGGGGGTAGGCCTCTACTCCAATATGATTGGTGTCTGTATTAAAAGGGTAAAATCTGGACACAGACATGCACACAGGGAGAAAGTCATGTAAAGATGAGTTAAGCTGCCACAAGCCACGGGACTGCCAGGAGCTAGGAGAGAGTTCTAGAACAATCCTTCTCTGGTAACTTCAGAGGGACCATGGCCCTGCTAATACCCTGATCATGGACTGTGAGCCTCCAGGCTGTGAAACAATAAATTTCTGTTTCTCAAGCCATTCAGTTTGTGGTACTTTGTTAAGGCAGTTCTAGAAAACTCATAAAACAACAGTGTGGCAGCCAGGGAGGTACTGAAATTTTAACTGAAATAAGCATTGTGTGAGAGAACCAAGCTGCTAGGAGAAGAAAAGGTATTGAAGGAGCCAGAGTGGGGCCTGCTATTTGTTCATGTTGGATGACAGAAAATTGGGCTGGTCATTAGGAGCCTTTGAATAGGTTATTAAGTAGAAAGCTTCCAAACAAATTTTACTTCCCTAGGAACAGAGAATGATTACAATACTCACCTTGAAAAACTTTAAGAAAACAAAGCTCAAGCCAGGATTTTGCATGATTGTTTCTGGGAAAGCCTGAAGAAATTTGAAAGTAGGCCAGCAGGAAGTTATACCTGTATCTGAATATACAGAACCAGGAATAAGTAAGTGAAAGGGCAACACAGTAGAAGCTTATATTTCATATTTCATACTCCTGACGGCTTTGAGAATAGGAGTACTAAGAGACTAGAATACCTTAATAAAATTTGCTTATACATTAATGGGACCTCAAAACATATAAATTATAAAGATTTTCAAATTGTAATCGTGCAGAATGTGAAGACACATCTGCATGTCCTAAGCAACACACACACACGCAATATTGTTTAGAGATTTTAAGTTTTAGATTTTAATTTCCAAAAATGTTGGTCCAAGTAGCATAGGTATACAATTAAATATTAATAAAAATACCTCAAAAACTATTAATAAAAATATCTCAAAATTTCAATGGCTTGTCACAATAAAGTTGGCTTTTGGGGTTTTTTTTCACTACCATCGCAGTCCAGTGTGAGTCAGGTGGCCCTCCTGAAGCTTGTAGCTCTGCCATCCGGAATGCCTGGCCTCCACTGAGGGGAAGGGAGCGATAGAAAAGGCACACTGGTTCTTAATTGTCTTGGTCTAGAAGAAACACACACCACTTCTGCCCATAGATCATTGGTGAGAACAAGTCACATGACCCAACCTAACTGCAAATGAGGCTGGGTAACATTGGAGAACACCTGGAATATTTAGGGAACAATAATTATCTCTGCCATAAAACTATACAGGGAATAAGTGTATAAAAGGCGCTGACCCCAAAAGTGAGATGTTTGTTAGATGATAAATCCAATGAGAATCTGATCTCATTAATCTTAATGAGGGGCACTCTGATGCCTTCCTATCTATATGCAAATTACTATGGCCTGGTAATTTGACTGTTCAAATTTAGTGCTGCTCAAGAGCTCCCTGTTACTTCTGATAAATCCCAGAAGAGTGCCTCACATGTAACCCCCAAACTGAATTGCTTCATATATAAAACAAAAGGAAGCAAGGATTTGGGAGGGGTCAGTGAAGGGAGAGAGCAGTGAGAGTCCCAGGACTTGGAAGAGATGTGAAAAGATTGAGGAGAAGATCTAAGCAGAGGGAGGGAGGCCGAGTCAGATGGCAACTGGCAGGAGGTCTGGAGCAAAGGGTAGCTAGTGTACATCCCCCATGTCAGGACAGTGATACCCAATATTCAAGTTTCTTTTTTTTTTTCCTATTTATTTATTTTTTGCTGTAGTGTTCCATGATTCATTGTTGGCGTATAACACCCAGTGCTCCATTCAAATACGTGCCCTCTTTAATACCCATCACCAGGATAACCCATCCCCCCACCCCCCTCCCCTCTAGAACCCTCAGTTTGTTTCTCAGAGTCCATAGTCTCTCATGGTTCGTCTCCCCCTCCGATTCCCCCCCTTCATTTTTTTCCCTTCCTACTATCTTTTTTTTTTTTTTTTAAACATATAATGTATTATTTGTTTCAGAGGTACAGGTCTGTGATTCATCAGTCTTACACAATTCACAGTGCTCACCATAGCACATACCCTCCCCAATATCTATCACCCAGCCACCCATCCCACCCACTCCCCACCACTCCAGCAACCCTCAGTTTGTTTCCTGAGATTAAGAATTCCTCATATCAATGAGATCATATGATACATGTCTTTCTCTGATTGACTTATTTCGCTCAGGATAATACCCACTAGTCACTTAGCATAATACCCTCTAGTTCCATCCACATTGTTGCAAATGGCAAGACTCCGGGGTTTTTTGATGGCTGCATAATATTCTATTGTAGATATATATATATATATATCTACATATCACATCTTCTTTATCCATTCATCTGTTGATGGACATCTTGACTCTTTCCATAGTTTGGCTATTGTAGACATTGCTGCTATAAACATTGGGGTGCATGTACCCCTTCGGATCACTACATTTGTATCTTTGGGGTAAATACCCAGTAGTGCAATGGTCGTAGGGTAGCTCTATTTTCAACTTTTTGAGGAAGCTCCATACTGTTTTCCAGAGTGGCTGCACCAGCTTGCATTCCCACCAACAGTGTGGGGGTTTCCCTTCCTCCGCATCATCGCCAACATCCGTTGTTTCCTGACTTGTTAATTTTAGCCATTCTGACTGGTGTGAGGTGGTATCTCATTGAGGTTTTCATTTGGATATCCCTGATGCCAAGCGATGTTGAGCACTTTTTCATGTGTCTATTGGCCATTTGGATGTCTTCTTTGGAAAAATGTCTGTTTATGTCTTCTGCCCATTTCGTGATTAGATTCTTTGTTCTTTGGGTGTTGAGTTTGATAAGTTCTTTATAGATTTTGGATACTAGCCCTTTATCTGATATGTCATTTGCAAATATCTTCTCCCATTCTGTCGGTTGTCTTTTGGTTTTGTTGACTATTTCCTTTGCTTTGCAAAAGCTTTTTATCTGATGAAGTCCCAATAGTTCATTTTTGCCCTTGCTTCCCTTGCCTTTGGTGATGTTTCTAGGAAGAAGTTGCTTCAGCTGAGGTCAAAGAGGTTGCTGCCTGTGTTCTCCTCTAGGATTTTGATGGATTCCTGCCTCACATTTAGGTCTTTCATCCATCTTGAGTCTACTTTTGTGTGTGGTGTAAGGAAATGGTCCAGTTTCATTTTCCTGCATGTGGCTGTCCAATTTTCCCAACACCATTTATTGAAGAGATGGTCTTTTTTCCACTGGACATTCTTTCCTGCTTTGTCAGAGATTAGTTGACCATAGAGTTGAGGGTCCATTTCTGGGCTCTCTATTCTGTTCCATTGATCGATGTGTCTGTTTTTGTGCCAGTACCATAATGTCTTGATGATGACAGCTTTGTAATAGAGCTGGAAGCCTGGAATTGTGACGCCACCAGCTTTGCTTTTCTTTTTCAACATTCCTCTGGCTATGCAGGGTCTTTTCTGGTTCCATACAAATTTTAGGATTATTTGTTCCATTTCTTTGAAAAAAGTTGACGGTATTCTGATAGGGATTGCATTAAATGTGTAGATTGCTCTAGGTAGCACTGACATCCTCACAATATTTGTTCTTCCAATCCGTGAGTATGGAATGTTTTTCCATTTCTTTGTGTCTTCCTCAATTTCTTTCATGAGTATTTTATAGTTTTCTGAGTACAGATCCTTTGCCTCTTTGGTTAGATTTATTCCTAGGTATCTTATGGTTTTGGGTGCAATTGTAAATGGGATCGACTCCTTAATTTCTCTTTCTTCTGTCTTGTTGTTGGTGTATAGAAATGCAACTGATTTCTGTGCATTGATTTTATATCCCGCCACTTTACTGAATTCTTGTATGAGTTCTAGCAGTTTTGGGGTGGAGTCTTTTGGGTTTTCCACATAAAGTATCATATCTTCTGCAAAGAGTGAGAGTTTGACTTCTTCTTTGCCGATTCGCGTGCCTTTTATTTCTTTTTGTTGTCTGATTGCTGTGGCTAGGACTTCTAGTACTATGTTGAATAGCAGTGGTGATAGTGGACATCCCTGCCATGTTCCTTACCTTAGGGGGAAAGCTCTCAGTTTTTCCCCATTGAGAAAGATATCTCTGTGGGTTTTTCATAGATGGCTTTTATGATATTGAGGTATGTACCCTTTATCCCCTATACTCTGAAGAGTTTTGATCAAGAAAGGATGCTGTACTTTGTCAAATGCTTTTTCTGCATCTATTGAGAGGATCATATGGTTCTTGTTCTTTCTTTTATTAATGTATTGTATCACGTTGATTGATTTGCGGATGTTGAACCAAACTTGCAGCCCAGGGATAAATCCCACTTGGTCGTGGTGAATAAACCTTTTAGTGTACTGTTGGATCCTATTGACTAGTATTTTGGTGAGAATTTTTGCATCCATGTTCATCAGGGATATTGGTCTGTAATTCTCCTTTTTGATGGGGTCTTTGTCTGATTTTGGGATCAAGGTAATGCTGTCCTCATAAAATGAGTTTGGAAGTTTTTCTTCCATTCCTATTTTTTGGAACAGTTTCAGAAGAATAGGTATTAATTCTTCTTTAAATGTTTAGTAGAATTCCCCTGGGAAGCCATCTGGCCCTGGGTTCTTGTTTGTTGGGAGATTTTTGATTACTGCTCCAATTTCCTTACTGGTTATGGGTCTGTTTAGGTTTTCTATTTCTTCCTGGTTCAGTTTTGGTAGTTGATACATCTCTAGGAATGCATCCATTTCTTCCAGATTATCTAATTTGCTGGTATACAGTTGCTCATAATATGTTCTTATAATTGTTTGTATTTCTTTGGTGTTGGTTGTGATCTCTCCCCTTTCATTCAGGATTTTGTTGATTTGGGTCCTTTCTCTTTTCTTTTTGATAAGTCTGGCCAGGGGTTTATCAATCTTGTTAATTCTTTCAAAGAACCAGCTCCTAGTTTTGTTGATCTGTTCTACTGTTCTTTTGGTTTCTATTTCATTGATTTCTCCTCTGATCTTTATTATTTCTCTTCTCCTGCTGGGTTTAGGCTTTATTTGCTGTTCTTTCTCCAGCTCCTTTAGGTGTAGGGTTAGGTTGTGTACTTGAGACCTTTCTTGTTTCTTGAGAAAGGCTTGTATTGCTATATACTTTCCTCTTAGGACTGCCTTTGCTGCGTCCCAGAGATTTTGTACAGTTGTGTTTTCACTTTCATTGGTTTCCATGAATTTTTAAAATTCTTCTTTAATTTCCTGGTTGACCCATTCATTCTTTTTTTAAAGATTTTATTTATTTATTTGTCAGAGAGAGAGACAGAACACAAGCAAGGGGAGAGGCAGAAGAGGGAGAAGCAGGCTCCCTGCTGAGCAAGGAGCCCGATGTGGGACTCGATCCCAGGACCCTGGGATCATGACCTGAGCTGAAGGCAGCCACTTAACCAACTGAGCCACCCAGGTGTCCCGACCCATTCATTCTTTTTTTTTTTTTTTAAAGATTTATTTATTTTGAGAGAGAGAGAATGAGAGAGAACACATGAGAGGGGATAGGGTCAGAGGGCAAAGCAGACTCCCTGCCGAGCAGGGAGCCCGATGCGGGACTCGATCCCGGGACTCCAGGATCATGACCCGAGCCGAAGGCAGTCGCTCAACCAACTGAGCCACCCAGGCGCCCCCGCCTCATTCATTCTTTAGTAGGATGCTCTTTAGCCTCCATGTATCTGAGTTCTTTCCGACTTTCGTCTTGTGATTTGAGTTCTAGTTTCAAAGCATTGTGGTCCGAAAATATGCAGGGAATGATCCCAATCTTTTGGTACTGGTGGAGACCTGATTTATGACCTAGGATGTGATCTATTCTAGAGAATGTGCAGTGGGCACTAGAGAAGAATGTGTAATCTGTTGCTTTGGGATGGAATGTTCTGAATATATCTGTGAAGTCCATTTGGTCCAGCGTGTCATTTAAAGTCTTTATTTCCTTGTTGATCTTTTGCTTAGATGATCTGTCCATTTCAGTGAGGGGGGTGTTAAAGTCCCCCACTATTATTGTATTGTTGTCAATGTGTTTCTTTGCTTTTGTTATTAATTGCCTTATATAATTGGCTGCTCCCATGTTAGGGGCATCGATATTTACAATTGTTAGATCTTCTTGTTGGATAGACCCTTTAAGTATGATATAGTGTCCTTCCTCATCTCTTATTATAGTCTTTGCTTTAAAATCTAATTTGTCTGATATAAGGATTACCACCCCAGCTTTCTTTTGATGTCCATTAGCATGGTAAATTGTTTTCCACCCCTTCACTTTCAGTCTGGAGGTGTCTTTGCATCTGAAATGAGACAGCATATCAATGGGTCTTATTTTTTTATCCAATCTGATACTTTGTGTCTTTTGATTAGGGCATTTAGCCCATTTACATTCAGGGTAACTATTGAAAGACAGGAATTTAGTGCCATTGTATTGCCTATAAGTTGACTGTTACTGTATATTGTCTCTGTTCCTTTCTGGCCAATGTTACTTGTAGACTCTCTCTTTGCTTAGAGGACCCCATTCAATATTTCTTGTAGGGCTGGTTTCGTGTTTGCAAATTCTTTTAGTTTTTGTTTGTCCTGGAAGGTTTTTATCTCTCCTTCTTTTTTCAGTGACAGCCTAGCTGGATATAGTATTCTTGGCTGCATATTTTTCTCGTTTATTTCTCTGAATATATCATGCCAGTCCTTTCTGGTCTACCAGGTCTCTGTGGATAGGTCTGCTGTCAATCTAATGTTTCTACCATTGTAGGTTACAGATCTCTTGTCCCAAGCTGCTTTCAGGATTTTCCTTTTGTCTCTGAGACTTGTAAATTTTACTACTAGATGTCAGGGTGTTGACCTATTTTTATTGATTTTGAGGGGGGTCCTCTGTGCCTCCTGGACTTTGATGTCTGTTTCCTTCCCCAAATTAGGGAAGTTCTCTGCTATAATTTGCCCCAATATACCTTCTGCTCCTTTCTCTCTTTCTTCTTCTTCTGGGATCCCAATTATTCTAATATTGTTTTGTCTTATGGTATCGCTTATCTCTCAAATTCTGCCCTCATGTTCCAGTAGTTGTTTATCTCTCTTTTTCTCAGTTTCTTTATTCTCCATCATTTGGTCTTCTATATCACTAATTCTCTCTTCTGCCTAATTTATCCTAGCAGTTAGAGCCTCCATTTTTTATTGCACCTCATTAATAGCCTTTTTGATTTCGACTTGGTTAGATTTTAGTTCTTTTATTTCTCCTGAAAGGGTTTCTCTAGTATCTTCCATGCTTTTTTCAAGCCCAGCTAGTATCTTTATAATCGTCATTCTGAACTCTAGTTCCGACATCTTACTAATGTACGTATTGATTAGGCCCTGGCAGTCGGTACTGCCTCTTGCTCTTTTTTTTGAGGTGATTTTTTCCCTCTTGTCATTTTGTCCAGAGGAGAATAGATGAATGAGAGAACAAAATGCTAACAGGGTAACAATGACCCCAGAAAAATATACACTAAACAAATCAGAAGAGACCTGAAACTGGGGGAAAAGAAAGGGAAAGAAAGGAAAAAGAAAGGAAAAAGAAAAAAAGGATATAATCAGTTATGATCAGGCTAGTGAATAGATCAGTGCCACACACTAGATTTTGGGCATATTTTGGTCTGTTAGAAGAAACTGCCTCCCAAAATTTTAAAGAAAGAAAAACTTACATATGTACAAAAATAAGGGTAAATACGATGAAGGGATGGAATATGACTGTAAAGATGAAAATTATAAAAGATTTATAAAAGGAATTGATAAAATAAGAAGTTGGTTGAAAAAAGAAAGAAGAGAAATTTTTAAAAAAATGGAGAGAATGTGATCAGGCAGGAGACTAGAACAAAGCTATATACTACAGATTTAGGGTATATTTTGGTCTGTTAGAAGAAACTGTATCCCAAAATTTTAAAGAGAGAACAACTTATATATACCAAAAATAAGGTTAACTACAATGAAGGGATAGAATATGACTCTAAAAATGAAAAATAAAAAAGATTTTAAAAAAGGGATTGATAAGATGTTGGTTGAAAAAGGGAAAAAGAAAAATTCAAAAAAAAAGAAAAAGAATGTTAAAAAAAATTAACTTTGAAAGACTAAAGAATCATGTTAAAAAAGCCATGGATTCTATGTGCATTATTCCCCTAGTGCTGGAGTTCTGCCATTCTCATTGATCAGTAAACTTGGTCTTGGCTGGCTGTTCTTGCTGATCTTCTGGGGGAGGGGCCTGTCATCGTGGTTCTCAATGTCTTTGCCAGAGGCGGAATTGCCGCGTCCTTGCCAGGGGCCTGGCTAAGTAATCTGCTCTGGTTTGCTCTCGGGAGCTTTTGTTCCCTGCAAGCTTTCCCTACAGCTTTGGAGGATGAGAGTGAAAATGGCAGCCTCCCAATCTCTGCCCTGGAGGAGCCAAGAACTCAGGCCCCACTCCTCAGTGCGCCCCCAGAGAAAAGAAGTCAATCAGTCCCATCTCCCCAGTCTCTGGGTGCACTCCGTGCTCACCCGGCCTGTGCCCGATCATTTCTATCTCTGGCACATGACCCCATGTGGAGTCTCCAAACCCAGCAGATCCCTGTGGTGAGCTCCCGTGCCGCTCCTCCTGGGGGAGGAAGGGGGGTCTCCCTGGATCTGCCACTTCTTGGGTCCCTGCTGGAAAAGCAGTGGCCCTACTGTGCTGCAGATCACAGTTTATGGCAACCCTGAGCTGAGAGCCCACTACTCTGCTCCATCTCTGCAGCCCGCTTCCCCACTCCCATACGTGGGAGCTCTGCCGCACTCAGGCACTCCCGGTCTTTCTGTGACTCCAAGGGTCCTGAGACCACACTGTCCCAGCAAGGGTCCATCCCCAGCTTAGCCACTGGAGCAATGTCCCTCAGCGGAGTCGACTTCTAAAAGTTCCAATTTTATCACTTGCTGGTAGTGGCTGACGGAGGCTCCATACCCCCATGGTCTATCTTCCCGTATATCACCTCGGATTCACTTCTCTGCACATCCTACCTTCCAGAAAATGGTTCCTTTTCTGTTCAGAGAGTTGCTGCTATTCTTTTCTTCAATCTCCTGTTGAGTTCGTAGGTGTTCAGAATGGTTTGATCCCTATCTAGCTGAATTCCTGGGACCAGACGAAATTTAGGTTTCCTACTCCTCTGCCATCTTGCTCCTCCCCTAATATTCAAGTTTAAATTATTTTCAATTCTTTCCTGAGCTGTCAGCCTAACTACTACTAAAAGACTGCTATTCCAGAGGAGCCTGGCCTTCAGTATTAAGGAGGGTTGGAATAACTATAGAGATGTTGGTCCCACATTTTCTAGTGCAAACCCATGATCTGGACCCATATTTTACACAAATTCACTTCTTAGACCATGTGCCCCAAGTTTTGTTTTCAAAAAATATTGTCACTGTGTGAATCATCCCTGTAGGAAAATGGAAAAGAAAGGATTTTTCTGGGCAGGGGTAAGGCCCCGCTGAGAGCAGATGACAGCACAGATTTGAAAGTGGGTCCAGGCAGCCTATTTTCATAGCTTTTGCCAGCAATGTTCAGCACGAAAAAAAAAGCTTTCTATATTTGCATTGTGTTATATTTGCATAAGTAAATCCTAGAGGGATACCAAAAAAAGCTAATAAAATAGCTACTTGGGGTGGGAAATGGGGAGAAATAGAACAGACAAGTGCAGGGGCAGGAGTGAGAATTTTCACTAGGTACCCTCCTGTATAATTTGATTTTTAAACCATGCAAATATATTATCTATTCAAAACTGTAAACACAACTGGGGGAGAAAAGTCTTCCAACCACCCCAGCCTTGTGTTCAAGCTACTTTGGGAGAACAAAAGACTTGAAGCAAAATCAAGAGTAAAGCAGTGTGAAGTAGCCACTGGAAGAATGACACTGTGAGCACAAGCAGGAAATAGGAGGAACCGGTAACTAAGGGAGCAAAGAGCCCCTGATTCTACTCCTCATTCCTTAAAGCTCCTGAGATATTTGGGGGGAAAACCCAAGGAAGAGGAGGGTGATGGTGGGCTCTCTGTACAGTGTGGAATGCAAGGTAAACACTTTGTCATTTTGAATATGAGAGGGTGGGCCGAGAAGGGGAGGACGTGGGGACATCCAGGTAGCAGACACTTGGATTATAATTAGCATGACATTCAAGGCTCTTGACGATTTTGACCCACTTCTTTACTGGAGCACTTCTCTCATTAAGGACCAGCCCAGGCTAAGTGTTAGTGTTTTATTCATCCAGCAATGAATAAAAAATTAAGAAGCTCACAGTCGGGTTGATAAAAACTGACTTAAAAACAACCAGGTATTACTTGTGCTCTGCTAGGAAAGTGTACAGTTTCCATGGGGCCATGAGTGAGGAGTGGACAACTGTGCCTGGAGGAGACCAGGTCATGAGGCTTCATGGTCAAGGTAAACCTTGAGTTAAGTCCTGGAGGGCGAACGGATATGCTGGGAGGTGGGGGAGGCAAGGAGGGCATTCCTGGCCCAGCCATCTGTGCATAAGCTCAGACAGAGGACACAAAATGGGGTTTTGGATCTGTGCTGTGCAAGCAACTCCACATGGCAAAAAGATAAATGAAGGTGCGAAGAGCTGCAGCTGGAGAAGCAGGAAGAGAGACTTTGTATGCCATGGGCTTTTATCCTATAGACAGCCAGGTGTTAATAAGGGTGAACCAAAGAGCCCACAGTCATCTGATAACACTGGCTTCACTAGTGAGAACTGATTGGATCCACTGGAGGGATGTGAGACTGAAGCTGGTGAGATGCAGGAGCGACCACTGCCATAGAAAGAGGAAAATTGGAGAAAGCCTGAAATGAGGCATTTGCCCTCCACCTGACCATCCTGCAATGACTGTGCTCCCCATGAGGCCTTGAGCAAGTTACTTAACATCTCTGCAGTTTAGCTTTCTCATCTGCCAAATTACCTGCCATACAGGGTTACCGTGGGGGTTAAATAAAACAAAACAATGGGGCGCCTGGGTGGCTCAGTGGGTTAAGCGACTGCCTTCGGCTCAGGTCATGATCCTGGAGTCCCAGGATCGAGTCCCGCATCGGGCTCCCTGCTCGGCGGGGAGCCTGCTTCTCCCTCTGACCCTCTCCCCTCTCGTGCTCTCTGTCTCTCATTCTCTCTCTCAAATAAATAAATAAAATCTTAAAAAAAAAAAAACAAAAACAATGTATGTAAAGTACCATGCACATAGAAATACTTGATTATGGGTAAAAATGAATATTCCCTAATATGCCTTTAGCCCAGGACTTCGATACTCTCACCTCTAGGAAGCCATGGTGCACCGTGGGTGTTTGAGTTACCTATGGCTACATAGTAATAAATTATCCCAAAATATAGTGGCTTCAAACAACCACCACGATTCTGTTGATCTTTTTGGGGCTCCCTCATAGGGCTGCACATAGCTGGTGGCAAAGCTATCCTAGGAGGCCTAAGGAGGTGGCTTTACCCATAAGCCTGGGGCCTTGGCAGAAATGACTGGAAGACTGGGACTGAACTTTCTCCACATGGTCTCTCATTATTCCATTATGTAACCCAAGCTTTATATATGGTGGCTGACTTCCAAGATGGTGACAATGGAAGCTGCAAGCCCTCTTTTGTTCCAGGGATTTAATTCTATGAAACAAACCATCCCAAACAACCCCAACCATTTATTTGATTTATTTGCTTATGATTCTGCAACTTGGGCAGATTGGCAACTTAACTCTGTCCACATGGTATTGGCTGGGGCAGCTCAACAAAAGCCAAAGGATCCAGGGTGCCAGGCTTCACCCACATGACTGACACCCAGCTGAGGTAACTGAAATGGTAGCAGACTGGCTGGGCTTCTCTCTCTCCACTCCCCGTCTCATCATTCAGTAATCCAGCCTCAGCTGCCTTACATGGAGGCCACATCCCGAAAGGGCAATAATGAAATCTGCAAGGCCTCCTAAGGTCAGGGTGTGTAAGTCATGCCACATCATTTTCACCGCATTCTGTTGGTCAAAGCCAGTCATGGGGCTAGTCTAAATTCAAGGTAAAGGAAATAGACTCCATCTCTTGATGGGAGGATTGGAAAAGTAATATTGCAAAAAGGTGAGTGGAATGGGAGTGGTTAGCTGGCTTTCAGTTAGGAAGCACTGGTGTGGGAGGGAGATCCTCATTCCACCACTCAGTAACCATTTTCTCTCAAATTTACTAAACTTAGATTGACCATCCAGTATCTAGATTGTCTTTTTAAATATGGGGTATCCCCCCTTCTGAGCACAATCTTTTATGATCCACCACTAGATGTGAATACATTAAAGGAAAGATTCTCTGGTAATCGTCTCTCTACATTCAGAGTTTTTCATGGTGCCTGGCACTTAGTAACAGTACAGTGCTCAGTAAGTACATGTGTTGAACTACTAAATAAGTAATAAATAAATAAATAAGCACCAATATTAGCTCTTTACTGGGCACTTCCCATATACCAAGAACTGTTCTAAACACATCACATGTATTGATGATTCATTTAAATAGTAAAACCCTAGGAGGTAGGCACTATCATTCCCTGTGTTCAGATCAGGAATCCGAGGCATGAAAGGCCATGGAGTCCACCCAAAACTATACAGCTAGTATGTGGTGGCTCTGGATCTGGACCCACTTGACCTGGCTCCAGAGTCTGGCTCTGAACCACCAGGCTTTGCTGCCTTTGTAAAAGTATAAACAATTGCAAGGAAGACAGGATTGAAAACTGAGGAAACAATGGACTTGGAAAGGGATAATTATGCAAGGCATGAATCATTCTAGAAGCATTATAGCATGCTGGTGAAGTGTATACAGTCTTGAGTCAGACAGATACTGATTCCAAGTGCAGCTCCACTGAGTACTACTCTCTTACTTTGGATGGGATACTCCCCAAGTCTCACTTTTCTCACCTGAAAAATAAGTCTAAGAATAATACCTATCTCAGAGGGCTGTGGTGAGGCTCCAAAGAGAGAGGGCAGGTGCAGTCCTTACTTCAGTGTTCATACGTAAATATTCCCACAGACAGGGAACAGGGAAATGACATGGTATGGCAATGCAAAAAAGAAAAAAATTAGGGTCAGATGCAGGTACATGTACACTCCCAAAAAAGTTTCCTTTTAACTTGTACTTAATACAAGAAAATAGAAGAAGTTGGAAAAGGAAAAACAATTAAGAGTCTTCATTAGAAAGTTAAGAGGGGCGCCTGGCTCAGTTGATTGAGCATCCAAGCCTTGATTTTGGCTCAGGTCATGATCTCTGGGTTGTAAAACTGAGCCTCCTGAGGGGCTCCATGCTGAGTGTGGAGCCTGCTTAAGATTCTATCTTTCCCTCTCCCTCTGCCAACCCCCCCATCTAAAAAAAAGATAAAAGGAAAAGAAAGTCAAGAGAAGTTTGAACATTAAAAATGTCATTTTTTAAATCCAGAATGCTATGTTGACCTTTTGGTAGAGGTAGATTATATCGATAGTTTTTAAAGGGCTACTATAAGCAGAAAGAAAAGGCTAGGTAAAATAGTAAAGCATTATAAATCTTGAGTCAAGGGGACTACCCAAAAGAGCAAAACACAGAAAATGATTGATCTCTATAAGAAAAGAAAGAAAACTCCAGCATGCTAAAAGCTAATGCCAGTTTTCAAATTGTTTCAAGAACACCATAAAGAAAATCAATATGTAAACGCCAAGTGATGAAAGGTTTGCAACCTATTGGCCCAGGTTTTATTAAAAGATCATGCTAGCTAAGTTGAATAAGTCTGTGATTGATATCTGATGAAAGAAAAGTCACAGACATGGTCACCAGGGTTGTCTAAATAATTTTTTTTTTTGGCACATCAATGAAGCCTTTATTAGAAAATTAGCAGGCAACTGCTGTAGAAATAGAAAATGATGCATCTTAAATTTCACTGGCAAAGATGACAGTTGAGAGAATCCTCCTGTCCTCAGGCGAGGGAGGTCAGTGGGAAGAAGAATCTGAGTGACAACAGTGATGGTGGGGAGGAGGTGGGTTGAAGCTTCTGAGCCTACTCCTTCCTTGCTTCTACCACACATAACAACAACCAAGGGTTTGTTTTTCATGCATAAACTAGATCTCTTTTTCGTTTCAAATTATAAATACAAGTTGAACTAGATGATTATAAAACTGCAATAGATCTTTCATAAGAAGACTTTCATAAAAGAATTGGCTCTGCAAAGCTCTGGAAAACTAGAGACTCTACAAGGTATACAGTGTTCCTTTTTTACTTCACCTGTTCATTATTTAGCTCCATAGACTATAAATGATCCAGCATAAGCATTTTTTGGAAAAGAGGCAGAAAAGACAATATTTACTTTAGGTATAAAAGCATAAGAGTATTTTAGAAAGAGAAGATAAAATAATATACAAGGCTGCTTGACTTTCATGGACTAAAACAATGGGATTCATTCAATCATTTATGCAGCAAATATTTGTCAAATACATAATATGTGCCAGGCACTGTTCTAGAAACTGGGGAGACAGCAATAAACAAGACAAAATTTCTGCTCTCTTGGGCCTTGCATTCTAACAGTAAAACAGACAATAAACAAAGAGACATATAAAAAGTGATTGGGGCACCTGGCTGGCTCAATCGGAAGAGCATGTGACTCTTGATCTTGGGGTCATGAGTTTGAGCCCCATATTGGGTATAGAGATTATTAAAAAAAATTAATAAACTTAAAAAAAATTTTTAAGTGACTGAGTTCTATGAAGAAACTTAATTCAGAGTAAAAACATGAGGGGAGAGGTTGTGAACCTTTTTGGGTTTTGCCCTCCCCCTTTCAAAGGTCTAACCCCACACCAAGATTCTGGCATATGGTAATCTTTGAATAACCTTTGAAGATCCTGGCATATAGAAATTTTTGTTGAATGACTACCAGGGCTATCAGTGGTCCCTGGTGAGCACAAGTCTCCAGGGTATTTGCTTGTGAGCATGTTAGAGCCCCATGACAAGTCACAGAGACCAGGGGGATTGAAGAACCTACAAAGGAAACATAAACTGTCTGGGGTCTTTTTCATGCAGTTCCTGTCTGATGAAGACATCTTTCTACCTCCATAAGTGACCCTAAGAACACAGGGCTGGGCAGGCTTCCTCATCTGGCCACCACATGAAATTTCTGTGAGTACTCACAGAAATTTCTTTCATTGTGCACAAATCCTGACACTTCCTGGGCCTCAACTAATCCCCACGACACCCCACCCCCTCTCCTTTAGACCCTAAGGCACAAAAGATCTCCTATTTCCCTAAAACAGAATTACACTACCTTTGAGAAAGGGCTCAGAACTGAGAAAAGCCAGTTTATCCTCCCTGAGAAGTAAAAAGGGCCAAAATTTAGAAGCTTTGAAGGACAGAGTTTCTTTTACTCTCTCCCAACACTGAGTGTGAGTGTAAGTGTGAGTGTGTCTGAGTGACTGTGTGTGCATACCTACTGATCCTCTCCTTCAGTCACCTACCTGTTCCTCCCTTCTGTAGTGAGCCATCACCTTGCTAATCCTATTATTTGAACACTGGGGGCAACTGAAACGGTACTGGAAGTCATAGTGACATAACTGAATTAGGTTTTTTCATATAAACAATAATGAGGAAAAGATTTGGTTTTTGACCAAGGGCCTATGGAATGACCAGGAAGACCAATTGTTTAATCAATTATAAATTATAGAGCTATGTCAAAGGAGTATATATACCTAGATAGAGGCTTTTAGTAATAAATCTAATATGTTGGTTTCTTGAACTTTTGTGTTAAAGGCTACAACATAAATGGCTCTTTACCAGTTGAAGAATCAATCATGTTTATTTTTTAAAAGATACTATTATTAAAATGTTCATTGCAGGCGCCTGGGTGGTTCAGTCGGTTAAGCGACTGCCTTCGGCTCAGGTCATGATCCTGGAGTCCCTGGATCGAGTCCCACGTCGGGCTCCCTGCTCGGCAGGGAGTCTGCTTCTCCCTCTGACCCTCCTCCTTCTCATGCTCTCTCTCTATCATTCTCTCTCTCTCAATAAATAAATAAAATATTAAAAAAAAAAATTTAAAAAAAATAAAAAAAAATAAAATAAAATGTTCATTGCATTAAAACACATTTTTAATTGACGTTTCTTCTGAAAGAAATATGGAGACAGAAGTACCGCATTTATTATTATTAAAAAGAAAACCTCAAGCCCAAAATGGTGTCATTTAGGTTAAGGCCACAAGCCAGTAACTGGGGCTTAATACCTAATCTAATTGTAATTTCAACCTCTCGCATAAAGATGAGTCTTACCCAGATCAGTCAGGAATTTTCTGATAAGCACCAATGAGGTAATCTGCCTGGACTTTCTCTATCCCCCACAAAGAAACATGAGGTCATCTGCATAATAAGATCTCCTGTCCTTCCCCCTAAATGAAGGTGATCTTATCTGAAACAATCTTCCTCTATTTTGCTTATAACTTTCTTACTTCACCCTCCTTCCTAGGAAAACCTTCCATTTTGTACAACTCCTCTGAGAGCCCCTCTACTTGCCAAACAGGACGCTGCCTGATTCATGAATCATTTAAAAAAGCCAATTACATCTTCAAATTTACTCAGTTGAATTTTTTTTTAACATTATAAAGGGCAAAATGAGTTGACTGAATTGTTACACTCAGCAAAGGTGGTACTTGGCCAACCAAGAAACAAGGGCATTTCCATGTTGAGGAACCAGTACAACTTAATTAAAGGTAATCGAACAAGCTAATGGTTATGTCAAGTAATAAATAAATCAGAAAGTGAGTCAAGGTCAAGTACATAGAAACAAATGGCTCCAAGAAAAGCAACTGCCTAAGGAGGAATACAAAATGAGATAACGGGCTCACCTATGTAATAGCGATATTCTAATGCTAGAAAATAATCATCTCTGCCATTCAAATATGACAATAAAACAAATTTGAAATCATTGTTATTCCTGTCTCTTTTGCAACCTTTGAACTGCAATAGTGAAAGAGAAAGAAGGATGCAAAGGTGTAAACCTAAACTCATGCAAATATAAATATACAAAATAAAGATGGAAACTAACATTTCAGAGTATCTACTTTTTACCAGGCATATCCATTATCCTATTTCATCCTCCTCAAAACTGAGGAGATTGGGCATTAACTTATCCATTTTACACATGCTAAAACTGTCACAGAGACGTCTTGTAATGGATCTAAGTAATAAAACTAGCAATCAATCAATCTAGCAAATAGTGGTACTGGAATTTGAACCCAGGTCTGCCTACTTCCAAAACACTTGTTTATCCTGCTCCATGGACCCAGCCTCTTTTCTGATCCCAACTAAATAGGTCCTGGTAAGTGAGATGTCAGCACAGGTTCTGGGAGCCTGAGTCTGGAGTGGAACAGGACTGAACTTTGGGCCTCAGAGCCAAGAACCAGATACCAAATAACAAAAACAACAACAATAATGATAATAATATACCAGACACTGAGTCAGAATAAAGAGCCAAGAAGACAGCCACAAAATCTATCAGAAAGATACCAACTAGTGTTTCAAGAAATACTGGGCTCTTGTTGGACAGTCATCCTTTCAAAACAACCCATGAAAAAAAAAAGGAATCTTTAAGACCCAGAGGTATGAGATGGTGTAGAAGGGAAAGCTACCATCACCTGTAAGATTGGACAGTGACAAAACCCAAATAACCACAGGAAGCCAAGGGCAGGAGAGAACTGGGGCATTCACATCTCTCAGATGAGACGACGGTAGTAGTAAGAATACCAACCACAGCAGGAACAACAGCAGCTCATGGAATAGAGAGGAGGCCCAAGTAGGGATTGCAGAACCTTCCTACCCATTGCACTGGGCAGTACAGGCACAGTGACCAGGCTCACAAGCATTTCAAGGGTCTGAAAAATGGTTTTATGCCTGAAGAAGAAAAGAAAGTATTGGGCCCACAATACAAAAGAAGAAAAAAATGGAAAAATTAGAATTAACAAATATTGAATTAAATATCTAAGGGTAATATCAAGTCAAGTGGTCAAATGCTGCTAAACCTTCACTTGGTTATATGGGAATGTCTTTGATGAGAAATGGCTGCCCTTTAATATGTTTGATGACACTGGGTGGAACCAACAAAGGAAGAGGGGCTGAGTGGTGCTCCACTCCCAGTCTCCAGGATGCAAGCTGGGGCTGCCCTCTGTAGCTTCTCCAGACTTCTTCAGCACTAGGCCATATACAGGAGGTCTCTTTCTTCCCCAGAGCCACATCTAATTATGGCATCTCCATAAGAGGCCTGATCAAAATGGCAAAACATATTTACTTCCAGTTTATCACTCACGGCTACTTTTCCCTCAGCATATAGTAGTTCTCTCCACTTCTTGACTCCTCTCTTTTTCCCCACCAAAGGAAAAATCCCATCTGATGACATTGACTCCAGGTTTCAGGAGGACCTAAGGACCTGTAACTTATCAGCTTGGCAAGTTTAAGATCTATGTCAACTAAATATAAAGGGAGAATATAAATTAGGGACAAAAGTTACACTACTTATAAATGACATCAAATGAATTGAAATTATACACTACTCAGGAAAAGAAAACATAAGGTAAACATTAGAATGGACATTTCTACTGATGTAAGATCCATTTTAAAGTATTTTTCCTGTGTTTAGTTCTATATTTTTTTTTGATTCATTAAAATATTTATTGAGCAGCTAGGGAGATACAAAAGTGATTAAAACATTGTCAAAGAGGTGAGGCAAATGCACACATCATAGAAAGCCAAGTGTAAGGGGTCACTGAATCACAGCAGTCAAAAGAAAAGTGCTTTAGGAGATCAAGAATGAGATTGCTTCCAGTGTTTAGTTCTATATTTGATCATGAAAGATGATCATGACTGATATATCAGGTATGTCATGAAAAAGACTATAAAACAATATGACCATATAATTCTAGTTCTGTTTTAAACACCATGTGTGTTTGTTCAAAGAATGAAAAAGTCTAAAAAAGTGAAAACAAAAATGTTTGTAACTGATAAGAGTTTTGTTTGGGTGACAGGATTATAAGTAAAGTTTTTTTTCTAATTTTTCTATAATAAACATATTGTTGCTGTAAAAGTTAATGAAAGGAAAAGTTATGACCTAGTCTTCAAGAAACATTTTACTATGGGATACAGAGAACAGGATGAGTTTATTTTGGCGGGAAAATGAATGATGCTATTTAAAAATTTATACTTTGTCAGCAAATGAGTTTTTAAAGAGAAATTCAATAAGTTTCAGAAAACTCTGGATCCATTTCCTGGCTCATCCATGGGCCATTTGTGCATCTTGGGCAAATCACTCTGAGACAGTTTATTCATCTTGATCTAAAATTTCCCCAGAACTAACATTCTTTGACTTCACATTGCTAGCTCTCTGGTAACTAGTAATATGGATAGCTCTTTCCTTTTCCCTACCAGGTATAGCCTGAAAACCACAAATTTATTCTTTAAATGTATCCATACATCTATCCATCTGTTCAACTAACATTTATTGGCAAGCTATTATGCTCCTAGAACTCAGTTGAAGAATCTCATGATTACTTGATTGCCTGAATCTTGTTTTCTAGGTAGATTTTTCAGGGAAAAATATTCCATGAGTTCTTGCATGTTCACAACTGCTTTGTTGTACTATAGTTTATACTTAAAAGCAACTTTGCACGTGTATAAAAATCACTGTTTCATGTGTTCTTTCCTTGAGTCTCTTAAATATGTTGCTCTATTATCTTATGTTGTGGATAAATCTGATGAAAATATGATTTTATTTTTTCTTTATAAGTAACTTTGTCTTTATGCTCAGATGTCCAAAAAGTGCTTTCTTTACTGTCCAGTTTTAATAGACTATGTCTTCGTGTTTACAATTCTGAGTTCATTTGCCAGGGTTAATTGGGTGATCTTTCAATGTAGATGTTCCAATTTTTTTTTTAAAGAAAATCTTCTTGCATTATGGATTTTTGTATTTGTTTTGTTCTATTGCTTTCATCTTCTTCTTATGCTTATGTTGGATCTTCTTTTCCTATCTTCTATAGCTCTCATTTTTCTCTTGCTTTCTCTCTCTCTCTCTCCTTTTCTTTCTTTCTAGCTCCTCTTCTTTCTCTCTTTCCTTCCTTCCTTCCTTTTCCTCCTTTATAAACTATATTTTCCAATTTCTATTTCTGACAATGGTGGACTAGATTGTCTTAGAACAATGTGAAGGTATTTGAAGAATCCTCATTCAGGCAGTGAGGATATATGGGGACTTAATCCAGAAAATGAGGGAATCTGAGAAGAGTAACTGAAAAGATGAGAATTTGAGCAAAAATTTTCATAGATTCAAGTTATAGGGAGAAAATTAGAGTTCAGAACCATGCAGGAAAGGGGAATCTATAAATTTCAATTAGGACCAAAAAGGGACACAGTTTATAAGTAAGGGTAAGCTGGAAATGGGGCCAGCCTTCACATGACTTGAGCCCAGTTCTGAATGTTACCAATCCCCAATCGATGTTTAGCCACCTCATTTCCAGTTTCCTAATTATAATGTATGCTGTTCTTTCAGTTTTTTTGTTTTTAATTTTTTTAATTTTATTTATTTATTTGACAGAGAGAGAGACAGTGAGAGAGGGAACACAAGCAGGGGGAGTGGGAGAGGGAGAAGCAGGCTTCCCGCCGAGCAGGGAGCCCGATGTGGGGCTCGATCCCAGGACCCTGGGACCATGACCTGAGCTGAAGGCAGACACTTAACAACTGAGCCACCCAGGTGCCCCTGCTGTTCTTTCAGTTTTTATTTATTGTTTCCTTAAGTTCTTTTAGATAATTGTATTATTTAGTTTTCATCTGCTTTTTGTTGTATATTTTCTAGAATACATTAATTATCCAGTTTCATCTTGTAGCCCATTTTTTCTTAAAGATTTTATTTATTTATTTGACAGAGAGAGAGAGCACAACCAGGGGGAGCAGTAGAGGCAGAGGGAGAAGCAGGCTCCCCGCCAAGCAAGGAGCCTGATGTGGGACTCGATCCCAGGACCAAAGGCAGATGTTTAATCGACTAAGCCACCCTGTAGCCCATTTTTTTAAATACTAGTATATTTAGTGCTTGACAATATTCTTTTCCATTGTTCATGTATAAATAAGCCCAAGTGTTCCATGTCTTTAGAAAAATGATTCCCTTGTAGGGGATTAAGATGCACTATGATAGCTTTCCTACCTCCACTGCTTCAGAGCTTTCTCCTGTATTGTTATTACAAAGACTATAGGTAGATAGATAAAGATACAACAAACAAAGATATAAATAGCCTCTCTGTGTAGTCATACCCACTTTCTGAGATCTGCCATCTTTGGAATCCTACCTTCCCCCAAAGTGTTTGATCCTTTTCTCCCATCTGCCCTAAGAGTTCCTGTCCTGCTCAATTTGAATTCTCTTCACAGGAGCATTTTCCTTAGGACAGGAATTTTATTAGATATTTTTGAGTTCTTTGAGCATTTGAGCCACAGCATACCTTCTTATCTCTCCATAGTGCCTGAGTGTGTAGCTGTGCTCTTCTCATTCCACTCACCCATAACTGGAGCCTGGAGTCTTCTCCTTTCCACTGTTATTCTCACAATATTCAATTTCTGAGAATTCCATTCCAGGAGGGACTCTCTCTCCTTTGGAGTATATCTTGGCAATCGCTGTAGTTTTCCCCTCACAATCTGATAGTAGAATGTTCCCATGAAAGCTTTCATAAACCAAAATGCCATAAAGTGAGGAAGTAGTTATCATAACTTATATGGAAAACTTTTTAGAGTTCCCAGACCCCCCCAGAAAAAAAATAACCTCTCTTAGGCTTTTCTGATACCTTACGACACATCTTGCTAACAAATGCACAAAATAAATTGAGATAAAGCACAGATGCTCATGGATAGAATTCAAAGCTATGGCAGCTGGATGCTGAGATGCTAAGTGTAGCTCCCAGGGAAGGAGCTTCAGGGTGCCACTTTCACTGCTCTGGGTTCTCACTTCACCTATAAACACTGAACACTATTTTTGCTTTTTACCTTTCTTCATAAAAGTGAAAACCCTCTTTGGATTTCTTTTGGTTAGCAAAAATAGGTACTAATGTGGGTCTTTTGTACAAGTGAAATGGCCTAACATGAACTTTCTAAAAGCAGAGGAAATTTGTATTCCAGTGTTCATAGAACAATTAAAACTCTCTTTCTCTCCCCTCCACTACCTCTGCATAGCTGCTAGGCCTAGACATGTCCTGTATGGGTCCTGCATTGTTTGTGGTTTGGGTAAGGCAAGCCATAATCTGAAAGGGTATTCTGAGATCCATGGGATGTTTTGTTAGTTGAAGATGTTGTGAGGATGTTGTAAATAGAATTTTTCTTTTGCTATTCTAGTTATTTAGTATGTTTTTAGAAAGGAGAATTGGAGAAATTTAAAAATTATGCATCATGAACTTGCCTTGACCTGAAGTCAATATGGGCTTATTTTTAAATCATGAATACTATCAAGCAAGGGAACATAATCACTGATTCTTCATTATTTCACTGTCTTGACTGGCTTCTAAGATGACAGTTACTTCTGAAGTACTTTCTGCTCAACTTTGTTAAGTGTTTATTAGCTTCCCTAAAAGTATTCTTTGGAAATATAACCAGCCTCTATCTGAGAGTTGTCCACATTCTGATATTGCTTTCATTTTCCTCATCAACTTCTCTTCAAATTATGGCTTCCATCATTAGCTAGCCTCAGATTGAGTACATATAAATACATTCTGAACAATTTATTAAATCAATGATATTCTTTTTCCTTTAAAATCAGACTTCATTTGAGAACTTCCTTAGGCTCCAATTGCTGTATTTTCCTCCTAGGCATGTTTCAAATTGTTCTTTATATTTCAGGAGCTTCAGTCAGAATGCCTTCTTTAATGTTCAGAGGACTTACTAAATCAAAAATGGCTTCCTCAAGTTAATATTGTATTAACTTCGCAGTAATTCCTTCCAAATGAAAATTGGCACATTCAAGCCCATTACCCTCACACTGCCAGAACTGACATATTCCTCTGATGAACAGAAGAAAATTACTATATTTCTCTGCAATTTTGTAGATTCTCTATACTCTTCAGAACTTGTTAAAATGCCCCCTTCCTTTTCTCTAAAGAAATGAAATTAAATGGTGAATAGGAGTGGGGAGAGTGGCCTCAAGCCTCCAATGATCTACTGCAGGGTTCTGTACTTTACTGTTTGATTTAATTCAATCAACACCCCAACCTTCCATGAATACCTCCAATGTGCTAAGTTTTATGTTCAACAGAAAAGATAAGTAAGAAATTATCTTCCAAGGGAGCCTTAGAGTTAGATGTGGGTTAGAATCCTTATCTATATCTACTAATTGGTGGCTTGAGTTAGCTATTTGATCTCTCTGAGCCCCAATTTCCTTATCTCAATGTAAATCCTACATGATACAGCTGTTGTGAAAATTTAACATGTATATAACATTTTATATTATTATACTTTATATATTACATACACACATATATTTGTATATATGTGTACATATATAATTTTTATAGCAGCTGTATCATGTAGGAATTTTATATATAGGTATGTTTGTGGTCAGCAGTGCTCAATAAATGTTTGTTCCTTTTGGATGATGTTACAATCTACTTATAATTTGATAACATTTCTTCCCCATTTACCTCTCCAACCACACAAAATGGCTGCTATATAGCCTATTGATTTTCTTAACAAAATGAATTAAAATTGATTATGTTCTATGATGTTTTACGATTCTTCCTATATCAAATTGAGTGACATTTGTGAAATGTATTGCAACAACCGGCAGGGTTCTTGATCTGAGGTCATACACTCCTAAGGGGTTCAGGGAGTTTTTGAACATTCTGAAATTGCATACAAATCGATTATGCCCATTATGCCCATGACTTAGGCATTTTTGGAAGGAGGCAGTTCGTTGCTACCACCAGATTTTTAATGGGACTAAAAAACAGACAAACTCAAAGCCAAGAATCATGACGGTGTTATAAAACCACAGTCTACACTGTATACTTCAGATGTCAGACACTGTCTATGCAATTTCCTTTTTATAATGCTTAGCACAGATCCAGAAAGGGCAAAGAACTTAAACTTTTCTTTTAATCAAAGTAATAATGACATCCCTTTCTCTACTAGGAGGGGCAGATATAAAAGATATAAAAACAAGAACTGAAAAATAAAAAGAAAGAGACTGAAAGGAGACAGACCAAACACTGAGGACAGTGAAAGAGCAGGAAGCAAAGAAAAAGAAAAGAAAAACAACCCCTGCCACCTTACCTTCCCCCATCCCCCAAACACATGCAAATGAAAACAGAAGGAGAGGAAAAGGGAGAGGAGGAGGAAAGAGATAGATGGAAAGAGAAGTAGAAATGCAAAGCAGTTGAGAGAGAAAGGAAAAGAAAGTGATCTTTCTGTCAAACTGTGGTTAGTTTGTTCCGTTCCCGACTCCATCCCCCTCCACCAATACTGTCTTCGAGGCAAAGGCTCCCCAGAGATCCGGTAGAAAAAGAAGTTTCACAGATTGAATGAAGGTGCATGAAATTCTAATTTTAGTTCAATTTGATCATAATGCCTTTCGCAAGTCACTGTTTTACCTGAATTTTCCTTATCTGCAACATCTAGATAGTTAACATTAGTAAACTAGAAAAAGTCTCCTGTCTCCATGTGAGCTGTATCCCAAAAATTCATTTTAAGGTGATCCAATTTGAAGAATGCACTTTCCTACAGAAATAGTGTTAAAACATTATCTAACAGTTCACAAAAACATATTTAACATAGAGTGGAAGAAAAGGGAATTGGCCTTTCAGTCATCAGCTGGATAAACTGGAGTACAACATCTCTCCTCGTTTCCTTTCTCACACTCTAGGGAGCTTTATACATGCCCATGTTGCTAAGTTGGGGGATATGTCTTCACTTAAAAGATAAAAGGCAGCAATACTATAAAAGACCACTGATACAAGAGAAGCAAACCAGCTAAATTTCCTGCTGCTTATTCCTTCCTTCAACTCCTTTCTGCCCCACATGTGTCTTTCTTGCCCCTATTATCTTTGTGTGGGGGGGGAAGGGGGTGTGGAAAGCATCTTTCTTTTTTTATTTAAATTCAATTAGCCAACATAAGTACATCGTCAGTTTCAGATGTAGTGTTCAATGATTCTTTAGTTGCGTATAACACCCAGTGCTCATCACATCACCTGCTCTCTTTAAGGCCCATCACCCGGTTACCCCATCCCCCTCACCCACCATCCCTTCTGCAACCCTCAGTTTGTTTCCTGGAGTCCAGAGTCTCTCATGGTTTTTCTCCCTCTCTGATTTCTTCCCATTCAGTTTTCCCTCCCTTCCCCTATGATCCTCTGAACTATTTCTTATATTCGGCATGAGTGAAACCACATGATAATTGTCTTTCTCTGATTGACTTATTTCACTCAGCCTAATATTACCCTCCAGTTCCATCCATGTCGATGTAAATGGTAGGTATTCATCCTTTCTGATGGCTGAGTAATATTCCATTGTATATATAAACCACATCTTCTTTATCCATTCATCTGCTGAAGGACATGTCGGCTCCTTCCACAGTTTGGCTATTGTGGACATTGCTGCTATGAATATTAGGGTGCAGGTGCCCCTTCGTTTCACTATATCTGTATCTTTGGGGTAAATACCCAATAGTGCAACTGCTGGGTCATAGGGCAGCTCTATGCGTAGAGTAGACAGTGTAGGAGGGTTCCAACAGTGTAGGAGGGTTCCCCTTTCTCCACATCGTCGCCAACATTTGTTGTTTTCTGTCTTGTTAATTTTAGCCACTCTAACTGGTGTAAGGTGGTATCTCATTGTGGTTTTGATTTGTATTTCCCTGATGACAAGTGATGTGGAGCATATTTTCATGTTTCTGCTGGCCATTTGCATGTCTTCTTTGGAGGAATGTCTGTTCATGTCTTCTGCCCATTTCTTGACTGGATTATTTGTTTTTTGGGTGTTGAGTTTTCTTTATGGATCTTGGATACCAGCCCTTTAACTGTAGTGCCATTTGTAAATATCTTCTCCCATTCAGTGGATTGCCTTTTAGTTTCGTTGACTGTTTCCCTTGCTGTGCAGAAGCTTTTTATCTTGATGAAGTCCCAATAGTTCTTTTTGCTTTTGTTTCCCTTGCCTTATAGACATGTCTTGCAAGAAGCTGCTGCAGCCGAGGTCAGAGAGGTTGCTGCCTGTGTTCTCCTCTAGGATTTTGATGGATTCCTGTCTCACACTTAGGTCTTTCATCCATTTTGAGTTTATCTTTGTGTATGGTGTAAGAGAATGGTCCAGTTTCATTCTTCTGCATGTGGCTGTCCAGTTTTCCCAGCACCATTTATTTGAAGAGACTGTCTTTTTTCCATTGGATATTCTTTCCTGCTTTGTCGAAGATCAGTTAACCATAGAGTTGACAGTCCATTTCTGAGCTCTCTATTCTGTTCCATTGACCTATGTGTCTGTTTTTGTGCCAGTACCACGCTGTCTTGATGATCACAGCTTTGTAATAGAGCTCGAAGTCAGGCATTGTGATGCCCCAGCTTTGGTTTTCTTTTTCAATATTCCCCTGGCTATTCAGCGTCTTTTCTGGTTCCATACACATTTTAGGATTGTTTGTTCCAGCTCTGTGAAAAATGTGGATGGTATTTTTTTTTTTAAGATTTTATTTATTCATTTGAGAGAGAGAGAGAGAGCACAAGCAGGGGGAGAGGCAGAGAGAGAAGCAGACTCCCTGCTGAGCTGGAAGCCCGATATGGGGCTTGATCCCAGGGCCTGGAGATCACAACTTGAGCTGAAGAGACGCCTAACCATCCGAGGTTGGTTAAGCGCCCCGGTATTTTGATAGGGATTGCATTGGATGTGTAGATTGCTCTGGGTAGCATAGACATTTTAACAATGTTTATTCTTCCAATCCATGAGCATGGAATATTTTTCCATCTCTTCGTGTCTTCCTCAATTTCTTTCGTAAAAGTTCTCTTGGTTTTAGAGTACAGATCTTTTACCTCTTTGGTTAGGTTTATTCCTAGTTATCTTACGGTTTTGGGTACAAATGTAATTTCTCTTTCTTCAGTCACATAGAAATGCAACTAATTTCTGTGCATTGATTTTGTTTCCTGCCACATTGCTGAATTGTTGTATGAGTTCTAACAATTTTGGGGTGGAGTCTTTTGGGTTTTCCACATAAAGTATCATGTCATCTGCGAAGAGTGAGACTTTGACTTCTTCACCAATTTGAATGTCTTTTCTTTTTATTATCTTATTGCTGAGGCTAGAACTTCTAGTACTATGTTGAACAATAGTGGTGAGAGTGGGCATCCCTGTCATTTTCCTGACCTTAAAGCTCTCAGTTTTTCCCCACTGAGAATGATATTCGCTGTGGGCTTTTCATAGATGGCCTTTATGATATTGAGGTATGTTCCCTCTATCCCTACACTTTGAAGGGTTTTAATCAAGAAAAGATGCTATATTTTGTCAAATGCTTTTTGGGCATCAATTGAGAGGACCATATGGTTCTTGTCTTTTATCAATGTGATCTATCATACTGATTGATTTGCAAATGTTGAACCACCCTTGCATCCCAGGAATAAATCCCACTTGGTTGTGGTGAATAATCCTTTTAATGTACTGTTGGATCCTATTGGCTAGTATCTTGGTGAATATTTTGGTATCCATGTTTGTCAGGGATACTGGTCTATAATTCTCCTTTTTGATGGGGTCTTTGTCCGGTTTGGGGATCACGGTAATGCTGGCCTCATAGAACAAGTTTGGACGTTTTCCTTCCATTTCTATTTTTTGAAACAACTTCAGTAGAATAGGTATAATTTCTTCTTTAAATGTTTGGTAGAATTCCCCTGGGAAGCCATTCGGCCCTGGACTCTTGTTTTTTTGGGAGGTTTTTTATTTTTTATTTTTTAAAGATTTTATTTATTTATTTGACAGAGAAAGACACAGCGAGAGAGGGAACACAAGCAGGGGAGTGGGAGAGGGAGAAGCAGGCTTCCCGCGGAGCAGGGAGCCTGATGCAGGGCTTGATCCGAGGACCCTGGGATCATGACCTGAGCCGAAGGCAGACACTTAACGACTGAGCCACCCAGGTGCCCCTGGGAGGTTTTTTATTATTGCTTCAATTTCCTTGCTGGTTATTGGTCTGTTCAGATTTTCTATTTCTTCCTGTTTCAGTTTTGGTAGTTTCTAAGTTTCCAGGAATGCTTCCATTTCTTCCAGATTGCCTAATTTGTTGGCATACAGTTGTTCATAATATGTTCTTAAAATTGTCTGTTATTTTCTTGGTGTTGGTCGTATCTCTCCCCTTTCATTCATGATTTTATTAATTCAGGCCCTTTCTCTTTCTTTTGGATAAGTCTGGCTAGAGGTTTATCGATCTTATTCTTTCAAAGAGCCAGCTTCTAGTTTTGTTTATCTGTTCTACTATTCTTCTGGTTTCTATTTCATTGATTTCTGCTCTAATCTTTATTATTTCTTTTTTTTTTAACCTTTTTTTTTAACATTTTATTTATTTATTTGACAGAGAGAGAATGAGAGAGAGTGAGCACATGAGAGGGGGGAGGGTCAGAGGGAGAAGCAGACTCCCCGCTGAGCAGGGAGCCCGATGCGGGATTCGATCCCGGGACTCCAGGATCATGACCTGAGCCGAAGGCAGTCACTTAACCAACTGAGCCACCCAGGCGCCCATAATCTTTATTATTTCTCTTCTCCTGCTTGGTTTAGGCTTTATTTGCTGTTCTTCCTCCAGGTCCTTTAGGTGTAAGGCTAGCTTGTGTATTTGAGATTTTTCTAATTTTTTGAGAGAGGCTTGTATTGCAATGTACTTCCCTCTTAGGACTGCCTTTGCTGTATCCCAAAGGTTTTGAACAGATGTGTTTTCATTCTTATTAGTTTTCATGAATTTTTTTAAATTCTTCTTTAATTTCCTGGTTGGCCCATTCATTCTTTAGCAGGATACTCTTTAGTCTCCAAGTGTTTGAATTCCTTCCAAATTTCCTCTTGTGATTGAGTTCAACTTACAAAGCATTGTGGTCTGAAAATATGCAGGAGATAATCCCAATCTTTTGGTATTGGTTGAGACATGATTTGTGACCCAGTATGTGATCTATTCTGGAGAAAGTTCCATGTGCGCTCGAGAAGAATGAGTATTCTGTTGCTTTAGGATGGAATGTTGTATATATATCTGTGAAGTCTATCTGGTCCAGTGTGTCATTCAAAGCCCTTATTTCTTTGTTGATCTTCTGCTTAGATGATCTGTCCATTGCTGTGAGTGGGGTATTGAAGTCCCCTACTATTAATGTATTATTATCAATGTGTTTCTTTACTTCGGTTATTAATTGGTTTATATAATTGGCTGCTCACATGTTGGGGGCATAAATATTTGCAACTGTTAGATCTTCTTGTTAGATAAACCCTTTAAGTATAATATAGTGTCCCTCTTCATCTCTTACTACTGTCTGGTTTAAAATCTAATTTATCTGATGTGAGGATTGCTACCCCAGCTTTCTTTTGAGGTCCATTAGCATGGTAAATGGATCTCCACCCCCTCACTTTCAGTCTGGAGGTGTCTTTAGGTCTAAAATGAGTCTCTTGTAGACAGCATATGGATGGGTCTTACTTTTTTATCCAATCTGATACTCTGTGCCTTTTGATTGGGACATTTAGCCCATTTACATTCAGAGTAACTATTGAAAGATATTAATTTAGTTCCATTGTATTGCATGTAAATGTAAAGTCCCTGTTTCTGTAGGTTGTCTCTATTTCTTTCTTGTCTATGTTACTCTTGGAGTCTCTCTTTGCTTACAGTATTTCCTTTAATATTTTTGCAGGGCTGGCTTGGTGGTCACATATTCTTTCTGCTTCTGTCTGTCCTGGAAGCTCTTTATCTCTCCTTCCATTCTGAATGACAGCCTTCCTGGATAAAGTATTCTTGGCTGCATCTTCTTCTCATTTAGTTCCCTGAATGTATCATGCCAGCCCTTTCTGGCCTGCCAGGTTTCTGTGACTAGGTCTGATGTTAGTCTGATGTTCCTTCCTCTGTAGGTAAGGAGGCTTGCTTGAGCTGCTTTCAGGGATTTTCTCTTTTTCTTTAAAATTTGCAAGCTTCACTATTTTATGTCGGGGTGTTGATCTATTTTTATTGATTTTGGGAGGGGTCCTCTCTGCCTCTTGGACATGAATGCTTATTTCCTTCCCTAGATTAGGGAAGTTCTCAACTATGATTTGCTCAAATATACCTTGTGGCCCTCTCTCTTCTCTTTTCACCCTCAGGCACCACAATAATTCTGCCATTGGTACATTTCATGGCATCATTAATTTCTTGAAGCCTTTCCTCCTGGGCTATTAGTTGTTTTTCTCTCTTTTCCTCAACTTCCTTCCTTTCTATCAGCATGTCTTCTAGATCACTTATTCTCTCTTCTGCCTCATTCACCCTAGCTGTTAGAGCATCCAATTTAGACTGCACCTCAGTTATAGCATTTTGAAGTTCAGCCTAATTAGATCTCATTTCTGTACTAAGAGATTCTCTAGTGTCTTTTATGCTTTTTTCAAGCCCAGCAATTAACTTTATAATTGTTATCCTGAATTCCATATCTGACATCTTACTTATATCTATATTGATTAGATCTGTGGCAGAGAACATTACATCTGGTTTTTCTTTTGTTGTGAACTCCTCCTTCTACTCATTTTGCCCAGAGAAGAATGGATGAGTGAGTGAGCAGAATCAAAAATATCAACCACGACCCAAGCAAAATACACACTGGACGAATCCGAAGTGGTCAGTAACCAAAACAGAAAAGCAAACAAAAACAAAACAAAAGGGGCGTGGGTAGAGAGAATATAACCTCACAGGGTCAACAAAACAGGGTGATCCACTCGTTCCTGAGTGAATTTTGATCTGTGTGTTACAGACACTAACTCCCAAAATCGCAAAGAAAGCAAAACTTATATATATACAAAAATAAAATTATTCAAGAGAAAAAAGGCCAAAAATGAAGCATGTCTATAAAATGTAGATGTAAAAAATAAAAGTAAAAAAGTGACTTAAAAACAAAGAGTTGATAAAATAAGAAACTAGTTGAAAAGGAAAATAAAAGGAAAAAAAGAAATGGGAAATTTTAGACTGAAAGATAAATGAATCATGAGAAAAAAAACCTCGAGTTCTATATACTATTTTCCCCTAGCTCTGGAGTTTTATAGTCTTGTGGGATCCATAAACTAGTTGTGCACCTGTTCTTCCAGTTGGTCTTCTGGGGTAGGAGCCTGCTGTGCTGCTTCTCAGGCATCTTTGCCTTGGCAGACTTGCACCACCCCTTGCCAGGGGGCTGGGCTCAGTGTGGCTTTTGTTCCCTGAAGGCTTTCTGTGCTTTAGAGGATCAAAATAAAAATGGCCATGCCCCAATCTCCAGCCCCAGAGCAGAAAGATCGTGATCCCCTCTCTTCACTAAACCCTCTGGGACAAACAGTCTTCACTTTCCTGTGTGCCAAACTCTGCAGACTCCTGTAGTGCGTGCCCACAGCGATTCTCCTGGGGGGAGCGCAAGGGTCCTGCATTACTGCCCTTTGTAGTGCCCTGGGGCTGAGAGCAGTCGCAGGCTTGTGCACATACCCACTCAGCAGCTCCCAGGGTAGAGCTGAGTGTCACCGTACTGTCCTTTATGGGGCTGCCACCCTGAGAGCTATTGCCTGGTTGTGGCACACCCATTCCAACCCTCCTGGGCAATGGCAGATGGTCCACGTGTTCCAGTCCTTTCAGTGTTTCCAGGCGGAGAGCAGTCACCTGATGGGCCTGGCTGGTGCTTTATGGTGACCTTAACGGAGAGTCACACCCTGGGCTTATTAACCATAACCAGTTTCCCTGCTCCAGTGCTTGGGCACTTTACCGGCTCAGGCACCCCAGTTAGTTCTGTGACTCCTGGGATCTTGAGACCACACTGACCCACCTAGAATTCTGCCCTTTTCATCCCCTGAGCCCCTTTCAGACAGGGATGTCTCTCACTGGAGCAGATTTCCAATGGTTCTAATTTTGCCTTCTGGGGCTATATCCTTTTCTGGTAGCCAGCTTATGGAAGCTCCCTCCTCACTCTGTTTATCTTCCAATATCTCCCCTCAGATTTACATCTCCGCAATTCCTACATTGCAAAAAGCAGTCACTTTTCTACTTGTAAAGTTCCAGATATTTTTTTCTTACAGTTCAGGCTGAATTCATGGGTGTTTAGAATGGCTTGATAGTTATCTAGCTACATTCACGGCACTAGATGAAATGAGGTCCCCTACTCTACCACTATCTTGCCTCTGACCCTGCCCCCATTGTCTTTCCACATTTTATATTGGGCACAAATTCTATTCTCCTCATAGAACTAGAGTTCTGATTCTCCTGAACTCTGAAGTTTCTATTGTTTCTGTATACCACCTTCACCTTTCATTTAGATCTGTCAAGCTTCAACTATAAAGTGTTACTCAGCCTCTACCTTCCACCCTCAACCCCTGGCCTCTGCCATTTTCTTCCATTATTTATATCCTTGGCAAAAGTTCAATGTATAAGGGGGTAGGTAATGTTATCTTGATTGGCAATGTTCTAGTACTTATATTAGATGGTTGAAGTAGGGTGAAGTAGGGTGAAGTAGGGTAGGGAGAGAGACAAAATGCTACCCTATTTCCTGTGAGAAAGCAGGTCAGACTCCTCTTCTTAGGCAGAAAGTAAAAAGATGGATGTAGAGATAGATATTTAGAAAGGGAGGAAAATAAAGATCGTCTTATGTGTCTGCTAGCCTGGACCCACTCAGTAAGAGAAGACAAGTCCAACTCAAAGTAGAGGTAAGGCTTGACTGTAAATTGTTTCTAGAGGATGGACATATGTATACAACTCATTCCAGAGACAAAAGATGAAATGGGGGGTGGGGGCCACATGCCCTAGGACATGTCCAAAGATGTAAGGTAGCTGCAGGAACTGTATCAGAGAAACTAGTCCCTGGGGGAACCCTGTTAACAGATGACAGAGGGAAAGCTAAACCCTTCCCTTCTGTTCCCTTCTGTTTATACACAGAACTGCCTCTGTGTATAAATTCACTAATCAGCAGAAGGAATTAGTATTGAGAGAAAAATAATGAGCCATAATATATAATCAATTTAAATAGAGTTTAAGCAACTGTAAGGCTAGGGATAAATACTGGAAAGGTACTTCCATTTTTATAATAATGTAATCACTACTGACTGCTTCTATACTGACAGGTATTTTGTACACACAATGGTATAACAGATTGAGAGTCTGAATTATTTGCAAAAAAGACTATTAGTCAAGGAGACTTAGAACTAAAGTTCTGTTGACATGCAGCCACCCTCAACAGAGAGAGCTTCAAATCCCAGAAATAGTTGCTTCTATTTTTGGAGGGTCATCCTAATCCATAGACTCTTGAGGCTGTAAGCACTGAAAAAAGACTTAGAAATCATTTATTCCAATTCCTTTTCTTTAGAGATAATTGCTTCTTAGATGAAGATCATTTATGCACATTTCAGTATAGAGATCTTTATAGTGAACATCTTTATCAATTAATATTTGATACTAGGAGTCTAAAAATGTGGCAATAAATCGAAATATTTTTTGAAAAGGTATTTCCTTTTAAAATTTTTAGCCAATCCACTTGTCATTATTATACTTGTTTATAAAAATAGCTACCATTATATCACATGCCCTCTTTAATTCCCATCACCCAGTTAGCACTGGGTGTTATATTCAACTAATGAATCATTAAACATTATATCAAAAACTAATGATGTACTCTACCTTGGCTAATTGAATTTAAATTTTAAAAAATTAAGTAAAAATAAATAGCTACCATTTATCGAAAACTTGAATGTGGTAGGTCCTTTGCAAATATCCTCTCATTTAACCAACACAATCACTCTAAAAGATGGGCATCATTACCTCTCCTTTATAGGTAAGAACGACGAGGCTCAAAAAACAGCTAGTGAGTGACAGAGCAAGGATTAGAACACATTTTGTCCAATATCTACTACTCTATCGGGTGTATCACCATGGAAACATTTTAAAAATATACCAGAAAAAACAGGAAAACTGTCTCTAATATGTAATCTTTCAAGTGTCCCTAAAATATGTGTACAAGTGAATATTTTATTGAGGTTTACCCTAAGGCAAATATGGTTATAAAGAGGGCTGACATACTGGAAGTATTTCAAAATTCTACCTCTGATTAAATGTGAAAATTTTAAAAACCAGTAATTATCTAAATCAACATTGAACAGCATGGTAAAACGACTAAGCTCATTTGTGGACAGAGAACAAGACTGACGGGTTCACTGGTTCTATTTCTCTTCATTTCTCATGTGGAACACTGGTGTCAGTGCATGAAGAACTAGCTCTAGGTAGGGAGAAGTCACTCAAAATTATATCACCTATTGACCTTCGATACTTAGAAAAGAGCTTGGATTTCGAGGGGGTTGAGAAATAGCTCTCCTCTTGCTTTAGGTGTTGTCATTGGTGGAACTCCCCAGAAAACAGACTCTGAAACAGAGATCAGCATGCATAAAGATTATTAGGAAGTGCTTTTGAGGTCGATGCCTGTGAAAGAGAAGAGGAGGAAGCAGGATTGTAGAGAGGAAGAAGTTGGGCTATGTGTAGTCTTTCTATGGGGAACTCTGATGTTGGAATGGCCCTAGGGAATACCACAGGTTGAAGCTGGGAGGCTGAGTTTCTATATCCTTATGTTGATCAGTCCTTGTGTGTGGGTGCCCTGAAAGGAGGCATGACCTTGAGTTAAGTCAGGTGTTTGCACCTGAGGCAGTTCCCTGAGAGGGCAGGCAGCTGTGGGTTGTCTGCTGCCAGCACTCCCAACAGCTAGGGGAATAAATCTTTCAGTCCTAAAGGGGGGGATCAGAACAATGCATCACAGCGTCCACCTCAGGTTTGCTGCCTTTCATCACATGTACAGTTTCATTTTTATTATTTAAGATGTCTGGGGTGAGTCATCATAAAATGTCCCAAGAATGCCCAAGCCTGGTGAAGATTAACCTTGCCTATCAATTTATTTCCTTTAGACCCTGAGACCCTCAAAAGAAGGACAGAACGGTGTCTAGTTAGTTAGAATTTCAAGAGTCAGGCTTGTAGTTTTCTGTGAGCAAGACAAGAAATCACAGAAGTCAGTGAGAGAAAATGGTCAGATAACTGAAAAACAGGAGGCAGGTTAGGAAGTAGCTCAGACCAGGTTGTGCCCACCCATTTGTGTGAGAGGATGTGATTCTTGTACAAGCAGGTCTGGGACTAAATAAAGCTCTTTTGTGGGCTGGATTTAGCCCAAAGGCTGTAGTTTGCTGACGTTTGATTTTTAAAATTAGCATTAGAATTGCAGGTCCAGGAATCTATTTGGTTCCATTTGCATTTAGTACTATAAGATTTCTATCTGTGTGACCTTGGGCAATATCCCAGAGCCCTGTCTGTCTCAATATCCATATCTGTTAAGTGGGTGTAATAATAGTACTGGCCTTCCAGGGTTATTTAGAGAAGGAGACAGTCCCAGTTAAACATCCAGCAGGTAGTCTGGCACTTATCAGGTATTCAGTAAACAACTTTTGGAATTGTTATTGTTGTTATATTTGTTATCATACTGAGTTAATTGAGTATTTTCTGCCAAAGCCACTATTAGCCTAAATTTTGGAGGCAAGAGAATAAGAGAATAGTTTAAATGAGTTGTTAAAGTTGTAAAGTAATAATCAAGGAAAAGGTTGTGTCAAGACTCTTTATACTATTCCTGCAACTTTCCTGTAAAATCTGAAATTGTCAAAATAATAACTGAAAGTTAAAAAAAAGAAAAAAAAAAACCAAAGCTCTTTGACTTACTTTGCTGGGATTATTTGGGAGAGAAGCATGCTCTGGAACTCTTGACTATTTCTACACTGTTTGGTTTTATATACTTATGCCCTTTTAATTTATCCTTTAATTTTTGTGAAAACATCATTCTATTTCAGCCATGGTATGAGAATAAGAAAAAGAATTTGTGTCCATATTTGGATTAGAGAGAAAAGGGGAACATCATCTCCATGAGGTGCAGACAAGATGTAAGCAGGAGAAATTAAATCAAGCAATCTGCAAGAATGAGATGAAACTGCAGGAAGAAAGACTCAAGAAAGGCATATACTGCTATATTTTTTTCTCTTTTCCTTCCTGGAGATATTTCTTTCCTGGAGAATATGACTATTTATAAGCACCAACTGTATGCCAGGCACAGTACTAGGTGCTTTCACATGTTATCTCACTAATAACGATCCTGTTGGGAAAAATATTATTGCCATTTTTACGATGAGAAAAACTGAGGCTCAGAGAGAATAGTTAGGTTTCCCAAGACCACACAGTATGTGAAGGAGCTGGGGAAAGAGTGTGGCATGGGTTTAGGGTCAGAAACAACTGGGTTAATTGTCCATCAGCAAGTGAATGGATACACAAATTGTGGTATATCCTTATAATGGAACACTACTCAGCAATAACAAGGAATAAACTATTGATGAACAAAACAACATGGTTTAATTTCAATGTAATTATACTGAGTGAAAAAAAGCCAGATAAAAAAAGAGCACACATTGTGTGATTCCATTTATAGAACTCTAGAAAATGCAAACTAATCTATAGAGACAGAAATCAGGTCAGTGGTTGTTTAGATATGGGGAGGGGTCAGGAGCAGCAGGAGAAAACTTTGGAGGGGGAGCAATAGATATGTTCAATATCTTGATTGTGGTTATGTTTACATATGTCAAAACATCATATCATATATCTTACATACACCTTATTGCATATCAATTATACCTTAATAAAGCAAAAAAAAAAAAACAGAGTGGAATCCCTTTTACTATTTACAAGGGCTTAATCTCTGAGACTAGTTTATTAGTTGGTAATGCCTCCTCAGAGAGTCGGTGTGAAGATGAAAATAAATCAGTGAGGAAAGTGTTTAATATAGTGCCTAATATGATAGTAAGTGAGCAGCAGAAGTTATGTAAGTCCTAGACTCTGAGTTCTTCCTTCTTAGAGCTTTCTCTACTTCAATTAGTAATGCTAGTCATTGTTATTTTTATTTATAGCTATAATTCAAGCACATCAATCTTAATCCAAAGCACAACATCTTTCCACTAAACCACACCAAACCATGCCATATTTTATGATTTGAGTTCAGAGACATCATCTCCTGATGGGGGACCAGGCCAGAATCTTCTGCAAAAAAGCTGTTTTGTCTTAGAGCCAATAGTTTGTCCAAGCTGTTGCTATCATACTCTTCAGTCCCAGAATTTTTCTTTTGTTCCTTTTTATAATTCTATTTCTTTATAGATATTCTAATTTTGTTCATACATCATTTTCCTCATTTCCTTTAGTTCTCTGTCCATTTTATTCTATTGGTTCTTTGAGCATATTTAAGACAGTTATTTTAAGATCTGTCTAGTAACTTCAATGTCTGGACTTCCTCACAGACGGTTTCATTCCTTTGAATGAGCCATTCTTTGTTTCTTTGTATGTCTTGTAATTTATTTATTTATTTTTTTTTTGGTTAGAACTGACATTTGGCTATTATAATGTCATAACTAGAAGTCAAATTCTTCCTCTTTCACAGGGTTCACTATTTTTTGGTTGTTGGAAGGCTGTAGCAATCAGTTGATTTAATGTCCTTGCCAAACTATTATTGCAAAGACTGTATTCCTTGTCACATGTGGTCACTGCAGTCTCTGCTCCTTAGCTTGTGTTCAGCAAGGATTGTGATAGAAATATTCTTGAATGCTAGGAACTCCCAGTCTTTGCAAACTGGCTCTGAGCCAGGGCCCTCCTTCAACTTGCCAGCTTTCAATGTACCAAGGGATGAGGCCAAGGTGAAAGCATAGGGTCTTCTTGAGTGTTTGAGTATGTGTCTTGCCCTGAGCATGCACATGGCTTTCTAAATTCCCCCATTTACATAGTTGCTTTTGAATGTCTTAATTTCCCAAAGAAACTCTACCCAGCTTTTGTCTTAGGCAGTCTGTTGTATGTTTCAGCCATAATCTCTGCCTCAGGTGTTTGAGGATTGTTAATTCGGTTTTCAGCATTTTCAAGCTTTTTTCACCTGAGTTCTGAATTAGGCAAAATAGGGCAGAACATCTTGCATCAGAGCCTGCCCCATATTAGTCTGCTTGGGATGCCATATCAAAATATCACAGCCTGGATGGTTTAGACACAAGAAATTTATTTCTCACAGTTTGGGAGGATAGAACAGCCAAAATCAAGGCACCCACCAATTCAGTTTCAGATGAGGATTATTTCTGGTTTGCAGACAGCTGCCTTCTCACTGTGTCCTCACACGATAGAGAGAATGAGCTTTGGTGTCTATTCTTTTTTTTTTTTTTTTAAGATTTTATTTATTTATTTGAGAGAGAGAGCATGAGAGGGGTGAGGGTCAGAGGGAGAAGCAGACTCCCTGCTGAGCAGGGAGCCTGATGCGGGACTCAATCCCGGGACTCCAGGATCATGACCTGAGCCGAAGGCAGTCGCTTAACCAACTGAGCCACCCAGGCGCCCTTTGGTGTCTATTCTTACAAGGGCACTAGCTCTACTAGATGAGGGTCTTATCCTTACGGCCTCATTTAACTTTTATCACCTCTTTATAAGCCCTAAAATTACACTGGGGTTAAGGCCTGAACATATGAATTTTGAGAGACACAATTATCTATAGCAGCCCCAGATAGATTAGAACAGACATCGTAGTAATCTCTGAACAAGGTCAGTTTGCTCCCTTCAGAACCAGGGAAACAGCACACATTTAAATACAACTTAAAAGGAATGAGGGGAAAAAAGATGTCACAACATGCAGCTAAGATTTGTAAGTCAGTTAGTTCTTTACAATAAAAGAAGTAGCATACACATTTATAATTTACTGCTTAGGGATTTTAAACTAAAGCCAGCTTCACCTATTCCATTTAAAACAAATGCTTTCTGCTCTTGTTGAACCACGAGGGAAAACAATTAAGGAATATTTTGATTCATATTCTAGGAAACTAGAGAAAGTCAGGGTAAGTAATCCCAGAGAGCCCAATCTCATAAATTGAGAATCTTTCTCTAGAAGACACAAGTTCCTCAGTGCAACCGTGGCAGTCTCTGCTTTCAAGCTAATATGTTGTGAGTCATGCTGAGTCCTCTTCCCTTGAGGTTAAAAGTATTTCCTAAACTTTCTTTTTTTTTTCCTTATCTTCTCCTCTCCTCCGTTCTCTACCTTCATCCCCTTTACATGTCTATCAACTTAGAAAATAACATTAGCCTTTCCAACTGTTTCAAATCTTGGTAGATTTTGTGAAGATGCAGGTGTAAGGAATAAAAACTGTTTGGAAATGCTCTTTTAGTTTCTGTAGGATGAAAGTACTTTATCTTGGCAGGTATTTTCAATATGAAATGAGAAGCCCTGCTTGAAAAGCACACCATCACCAGAAAAGAAAGCTCTGTCCTTTTTTCTAGAATTCTTCTACTTCCTATTCAAGTTAGTAAAGATGGTAGGTAGCGGGGGTCATCTACAACTACAAATAACCTGATGTTTAGTTAAGCCAGTAGTTAAAATCGATGTGGAGTCATACTGGATACCAGAAAGCAAGAAAGAACAATACAATAAAACCAGGGAATTTGGATAATTCACCCACTACATATTTTCTTGCTGTTGGGTGCAATTTTGCTTTAGGATAAACTCTTAGACTCAGACCAACTTATTGGTTAAATGTATATTTATTACTAAGTATGCTTAACTACCACTATTACCACAAAGAGGGGCACACACCCAACCGCAATTACAAATTAATTCATGGAAAGGAAAAGGAGGCAGTTATAATTATGTATTCTTTTTAAAGTGCAATAAATTTTCAACAGGCTAATAAAATGAGATCTGACATATAATAACCTACCATCCTGCCATACTCTTAAATCTTAACTGCTCACTATGAATGATGCTAATATTTTACAAAGGTACACAGTAAAATCAGTAATAAGTTATCACCTCTTGAAAGAAAACTCTTCATAGTATACACATCTAAAATATTTAATACTTAATTGCTTAAACATACAATAGGATCTCATGAGCCTAATGTAATTAAAAGAACGTCCATGCTTTTCAATTACACTGTCACATATAATCTGATTAACCACCTTTTGAGGTAGGTTGGGATTATTTTCCACAATTTACAGATATGAAAATTGAGATTTAGAAGGTTTAGATGACTTGCCATGGGCCACTCAGCTAATCAGTGATAATAGCGGGAACACTATACAGGTCTCAAGGGTTCCACTGCTCTATTCACTATATGTTTCCTCCAGGATTGTCAATGTTTAGATTTCAGTAAGATCCACAATTGATTTCTCTATGATCACATCAGAAAACCCTTATATAACACAGGTGTCAGGGAGCAAAGATAATACCAGCCTTGTATGCTATCCTTTAAAGTGAAAAAATATATATTCTACTTCACTGAATTGTTTGTTAATTCAAACAACAAATCATTAAACACCTACATATGTGCCAGCCATTGTGCTAGGCTCTATTATACCCAGCTGTATTATTTTCTTTGCTGCATGACAAATTATCCCAAAATTTAATGGCTTGAAACAACAAACATGTATTATCTTACAGTTTCTGTGGGCCAGGAATTTGGGAGCACCTTAATGGAGTGGTTCTGGCTCAGGATCTCTCCTAAAGTCAATAAAGATGTTGATGAGGGAGGCAGTCATCTGAAGGCTTGACTAGGACTGGAGCAGCTGCTTCCAAGTTCACTTACATGGCTGTTGTCAAGAGTCTTTGGTTCCTTACTGACTGTTGGCAGGAAGCCTTAATTACTGATAATGTGGGCCTCTCTATAAAGTTGCCTGAGAGTCCTTAAGACTTGACAACCATCTTTCCCTAGTAAGAAGTCCCAGAGAGAGAAGAAGAAAAAAACTCGTGTAGGTTTTATTTTTTGGCATATGTTTTATAATCTCCTCTAAGAAGTCACACAAGTCTATTCATGAGAACAAGTCACTAAACACAGTCCAAACTCAAGGTGAGAGGAATTAAGTCCCACCGTTTGAAGGAAGAAGCATCAAAGAACTTGTGGACATATTTTAAAACCACTGTATCAGTGAATATAATTTAACTTACAGAATTTAATCAAATTATTATAAAATGATTTGTTAATCTCATTGTAACATTTGGGTATTTAAAGAGAAACTAAGTGTATTGAGAGTGGTTTGTGTGTGTGTGTGTGTGTGTGGTTGTTGCTTATTTGTTTCCATTTTGTGTCCCCATTTTTATTTTGCCCTATTAAAAAATTCTACATACAATGCTAAATAAATGCTGACTTGTCCTATCTTGTTCTATCATTAGGAATTGCATTCACTGCTTATAAGAGAAAACCCAAATAACAAAACCTTAAATAGCAGGTATTTATTTTCCCTTACATAACAACAAATCCAGAAATGGGTGGGTCCAAAGCTAATAAGCTAGCCCTCTAACGCAATCACAAAGCCTGGCACCTCTGGCTTCCTACACTGTTAATACTATGTGGGGCTTTGGTTATTATGGTTGAAATATGGCTGCTCCACCTCCAGCATTGTATCATTGTTCCAGGTAAGAAAAAAAAAAATGGGTACAGGTCCAATGGCTAAAAGGACATTTCTTCCATAAAGCTTTGAGCCTCTCCTAACAATATCCATTTTCATTTTATTGATCAGTCACACAGCCAGCCATGGCTTACAGAAATCTGGAGAAGTAAATATTTTTAACTAGACACACTGTCACCCTGAAAAAAATCAGAGTTCTGCTAGTAAGGAAGAAAGGATTTGGGCTTAAACAACTAGCAATGTCTACCAACCTGTTCCAAGGAGCCTCACCACACATTACTCTGCTCCACCAAGCTTCGACACACATTATTGAAATACCACACCAGACAGACAAACGTACTGCCCAAGATTTATGTGTGTTTCAAATGGGAGAATTTAGTCCTTGAGTCCCATATATAAAGTATATTTTTCAAAGTAACTACAACTTTCTTTTTTCTAGTTGATAACATTGAAGAATTGGCTGACATTAATGTCACATAAGGGAGTTTATCAGAGTTGTTTATTATATTAAAAATTTGGAAAAAAAACAAATAGCAATAGAATATTGGTTAGACAAATGATAGTACATCCATTTATCTTTTAAAAATGATGTTAATCATGATATATTGTTCAGTGAGAAAAGAACTATATCCATAATAAAATCCAGTTTATGAAATATTGTGTTTATATGTCTTTATGTGTTTTTTATTCTTTATATCTGGAAGACTACAACATACACTTTAAAAAATGGTTACCTGTAGATTATGGGATTTGGATAAATTTTTGTTGTTGTTGTTTGAATAACTATGTATTGTTTTCATGAAAATAAAAGCTATTTTCAAATACCCAAAATGATGGGAGGGACTTACTTGATCTGGTTTTGTTCGTATCAATAGTGTTTCCTGCCAGTAATTTTCTGAGACCTGCTATGGCTGAACCTATCTTTGGAAGGGTTTCTTATCTTTGCTCAATGGAAAAAACAAAGTTATTCCTTATTCATTAAAAATTTCAATAAAATTAAAATGAGGTAAGGGATCTTGCAATTTTGTTTGTTTTGCTTTCTATTTGGAACACTGTGACCTCTGCAAGGGTCTCCTTTTCCTGTTACAGTGGTTGTGGAAGGGAAGGGGATGAGGCTGGGCAATTAACTATACACAAATTAGAAAAGAAAGAAGAGAATATAAGTAAGGATGTAAGGGAGAGAAGTCTGGAGGTATGGGCCAGGAAAAGAGCACTAACCTGAACATCAGGATACTTGCACTTCTAGCTTGGGCCCATCAGTTTATCTTTCTGACCTGTTTTCTCAACTGAAAAATAAAAGGTTTAAATAAGAATCATTAGATGTGCTTAAATTCTTTTGGAAGATTCTCTTGGATCTATTAATGGCATATCATGGCAAACTACACTAGAGCTGAATCTAAACAAAGGAAAAAGAACAATAATAACTTACATACATTGTTCATTATTTCTCTCAGGCACATTAAGTAACTTGCCAAGGTTGCACAGCAAATAGGTGGAGGAACCAAGATTCCAGCCCAGAGCCCACACTCCTAAGGGCTATGCTTAAAGGCACTAAAGAACTGACAGAGAGGGGCTTTTAAAAGAAGCTGGATAGTTTTCTCACCCTCAAGCTAAGGCATTGTAGATGATGTTAAAGCCAAGACCTTATCCCCACCTCCTGACTGCTGTTGGGTTGCCTCAGTGGCTCACAGGCTCCTCCCTCTAACCAAAAACACTTTCTGATTCAAAGTCCTTTAGCCAACTAAAAGGAAGATGATTTTTGGAAAACCCTAAGGAAGGTCTTCCTGTTATTGCCTGACAGAAGCGAAGTAACGACAGACCAAACCACGTGTGATACGGAAGGCTTTGTGGTACCACTGTTTTCAACCCTTTCGGGTTCATGTATCTGGTTACCCAGCACCCGTTTGCATACCTCATCTTGCTGTATTTATTTAGGCCAGAGAGATACTGACTACAGAGTACGGGGGGGGGGGGGGGGGGGGAGGGGGGGTCAGGAGAAAAAAGAACGGGAAGCAGGCTAGAGGCCAAAAGACTTCTGCAGGGTTAGAGCCTGTCCCTCACACGGAGGTCCTCAGGTACCTCTAGCCTCAGTCCCTGTAGTTTCACTGCTTTAGTTTCTCTTCAAAGTCCGGAAGCTAATGCAAAACCCTACAGCAGAACCAGGAAGGAGAAGGCCAACAGCGAGAAGCCGCAAGTGGGCTGCGACTATTGCTCGCAGAACACCCGACTTCCCAGACCGCTTCGCAGAAGGGCGGGGCGTGAGCTGGGCGGCCAATCCCCACGTCCGCACGTCACCATAGCCCCGCCCCACCCTGCCCCCTCTCGCTCCGCCCTTCCCTGGGGCTGGTGCGGCGGCGGAGACGTCAGCGCTAGGAGACCCCTGGGTGGCGGCTGCGCCGTCGGCGGGCCGCGGCCTGGACGCGCTGCGGGGGAAGGGGCGGAGCGAGCGAACGAACGAGCGGGCGGGGGGGAGGGAGGGTGAGCTGGGTCCGCCTCGGCCGCCGCCAGGGAATGATCTGGGCGGCAGCGGGCGGCCCCAACCAGCGGCTGCGAGCCACTTCTGCGGGTACCGGGAGGAGCTAAGGTTGCCGGTCTCGAGTCGTCCCCCTCTCCGCCCCCCAGGAGGGGCGAGAGGGAGCCGCAGCTGATGTCAGGTACGGCCGGCGGAGGCGCCCTCAGGCTGCGGGTCCAAGGTCTCGGTTCCCCTTGTCCTCACCGCTCGGAGTGTGTGTTTGCGGGAGCGTAGAGGGTGGAACCAAACCTGGGCGCAGCCAAACAGGTGTCTCGGGGTCGCCGCGGGGGCCGGGGACTTGCGGGCTCCTGAGGGAGGCGTGGAGCACTCCTGCCCCCGGCGCCTCTGTGAACTGCCATTGGGGCCGTCTGCCCATCGGGCCGCTAGTTTGTTGACGAATAGCCTCCTCTTCGTGGTGGGTTCTTCCTTTCTGCCCCCGGGTGCCCCTCACCTCTTCCTCGAGCCTCTGTCCTCCTTTTCGCGCGCTGCCCGCGGGCGGGCGGCGGCCGTGAGGCGCGGGGCTGCGGCGGGTCGCGTTCTGACCACTTAGAGGTCCTGCCCGCCGGGCCCCCGCGCCCCCGGACCTGTGGGTCAGGCGAGACGCAGGGCTCAGGTGTGGGCACCTTCCGCGAGAGCCGCCGGGCTGCGGGGCAGCGGGAGTGCCGGGCGAGTGGGCGTCTACCACAAATGCCGGGGGACTTCCTCGGGGCTTTCTTGGATCATCAGGTTTGTCTGTGGCTGATGTATTTTTTTAAATTTCACTGCATCTGGCAGAATGAGCAAGCCAGGTGTGTTTGACTCACTTGCTGCGTTGAGGGGGAAAAGAGTTTCCCCCCCCCACCCCCCCCGCGAGTGTGATGTGAGTAGTAGGTGCTGACAAGTTGGCCATACAGCTTTGAATTTGGAGAAATTGTATACTCTAACAGAAGAACGTAATTTGGGAATGGGGATTTATTCTTCCCTAGCTCGTACTCTCTTATTTTTAAAAATAATAAACAAGCACCACATGCTCTGGAAAAGTTGATTGGCTTTATAATCTTGTTCTCTAAGTTCGTTATAGATATTGTAGTATATGTTTTTAACGCTTTTCAATTTGGAAACTATTATGCTAACCATGAATTGACTTCATTATGAATTAGAAAGTTATAAAGGTAGAACTTTAACGCATTAAAGTGAATAATTAGGCCAGTGTGATTGGGACAGAAATATGTTCATTTACTGAAAGTTAGGCACAGAATATAGGTAGGTCGGCCTGGGTGCCAGGAAAAAGCGTTGTGCATGATTTCAACTTGTTTAATTTGGGTGTAGGTTTAGACAGTGGGAACCTGAATTTTTAGGAGATATTTAGACAGCTCTCCATACCTTTAGCGGATAAATGTCAGGTGAACCTTATGCACATGATGTTGTGTGTTCTAAGTATTGTATAAAGTAAACTATATATACTTATTTTCCACTAGCCTTAGTATATATTGATGTGCACTTTAAGTGAATATAAAGTTTCAAGTTACCAAACAGTTAACTCTTTTCACCATATGTTAAGTAAAACAGTGATTTAGTAAGGAAAGTATGACTCATTTAAAATTCTTCATAGGAAAAGAGCATGGTTTTTCAGTATTCGTGGAGAACTATTAAATATCTCTCTTAAATTTGCCTGTAATTTGTGTTTTTCTGTATCTTTTTATTTAGGCTTCCTCATTTTAAAAATATTTTGTGATTAATACCCATTGAGGGATAGATATGGTTTGTTGTTTTTTTTTAAAGATTTTATTTATTTGACAGAGAGCGAGAGAGGGAACACAAGCAGGGGGAGTGTGAGAGGGAGAAGCAGGCTCCCCGCTGAGCAGGGAGCCCGATTTGGCGCTCAATCCCAGGATGCTGGGATCATGACCTGAGTCGAAGGCAGACGCTTAATGACTGAGCCACCCAGGCGCCCCTTGATATGGTTTTTCTTAAATATGCTATTTTAGGGGGCATAGGTTAGTAGTACGTACAGTGGATTAATTTTAATTTTCACCCAGTCATAGAAATACAAAACTGTGTCATTTAGGCATATGCAGTTTACTATTTGTATATTGATTTGTGCTAAGATAAAAATTGCATCTTACAGCTTATAAACCTTGTAAACCATGGTAATTTAAAATAGAGTCTCTGGGGACGCCTGGGTGGCTCAGTCGGTTAAGCGACTGCCTTCGGCTCAGGTCATGATCCTGGAGTCCCGGGATCGAGTCCCGCATTGGGCTCCCTGCTCAGCGGGGAGTCTGCTTCTCCCTCTGACCCTCCCCCCTCTCATGCTCTCTCTATCTCATTCTCTCTCTCAAATAAATAAATAAAATAAATAAATAAATAAATAAATAAATAAATAAAATAGAGTGTGATGAAATTATTGATCGGAATTCTTGTGACATCGCAGCAGTAAACAAACGTTAAATGGAAAGGGGAAAATTTGATGAAATTAATTTCAGATTCATTTAAAATTTTAAGCTTCCCAATACAACCATGTTACTTTTAGAAGATTTGTTGAGATTGGAATAAAGACACTAGTGTACAAACTGTAACAAGATGGCAAGAAAAGTATGACAAAATTTTTTTGCTCAAAATTTTTTAGGATTAAGGTCATTACTTGAAGGAAGGAAGAAAAGGAAAAAAAAAAAAGACTTGTTCTCTAAAAGAGAAGATAGCATTTTATGTTAAATCTAAATGTATATCTAATGTGTACTTAAATTTTCACTTTGCAACTAATTCAAATAGCTAAGGGGAAAATATATACCGGAATGTATAATGTGTGAAAAGTGTTCCTTGAAGAAAAAATAAATAAATAAATTGATATTAGTGAAATAGGGACACATGTAAGAAGGTAGGAGAAACAAACAAAAAAACTGAATAAACTATCTAGAACCTGTAATATGAACTGCCTTGCACATTGAAGGCAGGGAGAGACAAGTTAAGTTGGAGAGATTCTGAAACAGGCAACCTGATTAGTTTACAACTAAAGCTGTATGGCTTTATGGAGGGAAGATAGTGTTGTATAGACAGAGAAAACAGTAGGAATAGGGGAGCCCACTACATTGGGATATTTAGTGAACTATAGATAGTTCACGATTGCTGAAGAGTAAGTAATAAGGCATGGAGAGTATCTTGGTCCTTCTATTGGTTTCCTAGGGCTGCCATAATAAAGTACAGCAAACTGGGTAATTTAAAACAACAAATTTATCATCTCAGTTTTGGAGGCTAGAATTCTGAAATCAAGGTGTTGGCAGGGCCATGGTCTCTAGGTTCTAGGGGAGAATCTATCTGTTCATGTCTCTTAGCTTTTCGTGTCACTGGCAGTCCTTGGTATTCCTTGACTTGCAGCTTTACCACTCTAGTCCGTTCTGTGTCTCATCATATGGCATTCTCCCTTTTTTATAAGGACACCAGTCATATTGGATTAGGGTCCACCCTGATGATTTCGTCTTAACTTGATTACATCTGCAAAGACCCTATTTCCAAATAAGGTCCCATTTATAGGTACTGGGGTTAGGACTTCAACCTCAGTCTTTTGGGCGGGGGGGGAACACAACTTAACCCATCACAGTCATATGATTTATCTTATACAGTGTTCGGCAAATTTTTAGCACTATATGGCAGGCCAAATCAGGGGGGTGTGGTAGGAACAGAGAAGGGAACATCTATATATACTTATTTGTCATTTACTTATCTTAGTGCTTACTCTGAACCAGGTTGCAGAGTGAAAGCAAACAGGCAGACAAAAATCTCTGTCCTGGAGGAGCTTGTATTCTAAAACATTGGTTCTCAGAATGTGGTCCCTGGATTTGCAGTATCCACATCATCCTGGAACTTGTTAGGAATCCAGACCTCTTGATTCAGAAACTATTTTTAAAAAAAACTTTCAGGTGATTCTGATGCAGACTCAGGTTTGAGAACCAATGAACAAGATGGAGAAAAGAGACAATAAACAAGATGAGGAAGTAAAATATGTAATATATTAGATGTTAATAGGTGCTGTGGGTAAGAATAGGGTGACCAGGGAAGACCCCCTGAGAAGTAAAGGCCTGAAGGAGTTGGGGAGTAAGCCATGTGAGTATGTAGGTGAGTTGTGTTCCCAGCAGAGAACAGCAGATGCAAAGAGCCTCAGGTGTTTGAGAAACAACAAGGAATCCAGAGAGAACACAGCAAGGGAAACAGTAATAGGTTCAGTTTATGAAATTTCTGTTTGTTCCTTTTTGACCTATAAAAACCAAATACTAGGAGGAGAGATCAGAAAAAGAGTGGGGATAGGATGGCAGACCATTGAGGTTCATCTTAAGGCTTTTGCTTTGTCTCTGAGTGAGATTGGGAAGACACTGGAGGATTTTGAGCAACTAAGTGATACAATCTTTTTAAAAGGATCACCGGTGAAATGGGTAAAAATGGATTGAAGAAAGAAGGATGTAAAGGGAAAAGTTGATTAGGAATCGGTTATGATAGTTGAGGAAGGGAGAGGAAAAGAGAGAAAAGGAGGTGACTTGGACTAGGACAGTAGCAATGGAGAGGTTAGAAGAGAGGTACAAGATCAAAAGCATATGAGATGGTAGTGAAAAATAAGGATTTTTTCCCCTCCTACTCTAGTTACTTCAGTTACCTAGTTGCCTGCCTCAAAAGCAACTGATGTTATAATTAGTCTTTGTATATTCTTCCTGAGATACTTTATGTATATATGATAAACTAGGTTTTAACAGTTTAGTAGAGTGGTTCTTAACTGGAGCTGAGTTTGTCCCTCGGGACATTTGACAGTGTCTAGAGAGGTTTTTCGTTGTCACAACCTGGGGGAATACTGCTGGCATCTAGTTAGTGGAGGCCACAAATGCTACTAAACATCCTACGGTGAACAGGACAGCCAATCACAAGAGCGAATTATCCAGCTCAATATGTCATTGGCTTAATGGGAGTTACAGAGGTTGAGGCATAGATGGTGGAGGGAAGATAGTGTTGTATAGTCAGAGAAAACAGTAGGAATAGGGGAGCCCACTACATTGGGATATTTAGTGAACTATAGATAGTTCACGATTGCTGAAGAGTAAGTAATAAGGCATGGAGTATCGAAATATGAGGCTGAAAATTTGGACAGAGTCTAGGTGAAGGAGAATCTATATATATCATGTTAATTAAAGATGCTTAGTTTTTGTCTTATAGGCAGTAGGACTCCATGGAGGATTCATGGAGTGACTTGGTCAGCTTTTCATTTCAGATTGGTCGTTCTGGTGGCAGAATGGGGATGAGTTGAGGAGAGATAGCACTTGAGTGAGGGAGACAGATTAAATATTGCAGTTGCTTAGGGGAGAGAGGAGGGTCTGAAATAGAGATGATGAATAAATAGATGAATAAATGGAGATGAGAGGATGGATTAAAAAAAAATTAGGAAATAAAATTGGCCAGATTTGGTAATTGGATATGGGGTAAGGGGAGTGAGGAGTGTTAGAGAGACACTCTGATTTCTAGTTTAGATAAACAGATGGCTCCTGGTAAAATAGGAACCCATTGGTGAGTAATTTAGATGATCGCCAGTAATTTTAGTTAAGATGAGCATGTAAGAAGGAAATTAAAGGAGGAAGGTAATGAGTCACTTTTGGACATGTTGAATTTGAGATGCCTATAGTCAAGGTGGAAATGTTTAATGTATATGTGAGTCAAACTTCGAGAAGTCTGAAAAGGATCCCCAAGTGTGGGGATTTTAGTGCACTTTGTTTTTCCTAGATTATCTCTATAGATGAAGTAGCCTACCTTTATTTAATTTTTGTGATTATACTATACAGACTGTAGTAGTTTGTCTTAAAAAATAAATCTTTTATCTTACACAGTTTTAATGAATGAAGTTGTGTTATGGAAGAAAATAAAGGAAAAGGGTAAAGTGAAGACTAACAGATATAGCATCATCTCTTTGATTAAAGTAAAAGATGCAAATACACAGAGAAATGGGGAAGAAAACATACTCTTTTCTGTATGTACATATTTTTTATCTATGGTTTCAGTTTTGGTTTTTTCATTTGTTTTCTTTACGTTTTTCTGATTTAAAAAGTAGCCACTACACCTTACTAGCAAAAAGTCATAATTGCCAAATATGCAGAGATTTTCCTTATTAGCACATATAGATCATTGTTTTGACAGCTGCAGAGTATTCTGTGGTATGGATGTATCATGTTTGTTTATTTAGCTAGCTCCTTATCAACAAGCAAACATCTGTGGCAGTGGCTGCCATGAATATCTTTGCAGACTTCTATGTTCGTGTCCATAGAGAAATTTCTGATGATGAAATGATGGGTCACGTCATACTCATTTAAAAATTTTAAAATATATTGCCAAATTGCCCTTCCAAAAGACAGTAAATATGTATATTGTGAGAAAGAATGCATGAGTGCCAGTTTCTTTTTCCATGTCATTACTGGGTGTTACTAAACATTTTTTGCTAGTATGTTAGGTTAAAAATAGTATTTCTGCATTTGAATTACTTTAATGTGAAATTTGAACATCCTTGGCCATTGTATTTTCTTCTTCTGCAAATCCTTTATTTCATCTGTTTTTATATTAGATTGATCTTTTGTCTTTTTCATTATGATATTTTTTGGCATTTTTTGCTGTACAGATTTTTTTTTTAACATTTTATACAGAAACATCTCTGAACCAGCAGTTTCACTGCCAGTTTAGCCAATGAATAATTTCATACAATTTTCCTATAGTCATAGCTTCTGAGTTTTGAGAAGATGTCAATTCATGTTATAAAAATATAAAAAGATATTTTCATCTAGTTTTGTTATAATTTCATTTTTTTTAATATTGAAATCTTAGAAACATTTGGAATTTGAAAGAGAAAGGTAGGAATCCAGCTGGCTGATTTTTATCTTTTTCCCAAAAGATTATTTCAGTATCATTACTTGAATAAACCATCTTTTTCTTGATTTGAAATGCTATGTATATTATGTATTAAATTTCCATATGTACTTGTTTTTTTAATAGACTCTTTATTTCAGTCTGGTAAAGACCACCAGGGATATGTATCTTTAGGCTGACAAAGGTTAATTAACTTGCTGCTGTGAGGAAGACCACACACCAGAGGAACTGCCAGCATTTTACTAAATAAAGAAAGGACAGGGTTATTATAGGATTTTGGAGAAGGGTGGAGTTTAGACAAAATTTAAACGAAGCAATATTTGATAGGTTTGAAGTACAGCAAGGCTGTGTGTCAAGGGGTTAATTAACATCAGGCCTGGGCTGAGAGGCAAACTCGAAGTCCTGTTTCCTTAGAGACTACACAGTTAAGATAAATGTGGAATGTTGTGTCTGGGAAACCCTATCTGAAACTCTGAGTTGGAAATTAAGGCTGCTGCTGTTGATGAACGATCCATCATCCATGCAAGAATGGGATGTTCCAGTCTCACTGATACACTTTGAGATAGCTTAGTTCTGATGGCATGGTTGTAGAGAAAAAGTTTCTCAGCATTATGTCTGTAGTATTAATTAAAAGCATTAAAAATGTTTTTTAACTGATTCATAAATAAATTGATATGCCTGTTTGGCCTGAATATCAAATTGTTATAATTACTATACCACTGTTTATTGTAGGTAACATTTTAATCTCTGGTAGGCTTAATCTACCCTCTAACCTGCAGTGCTCCTTTCAGGTTATACTCATATTTATTTTCCAAACAACATTAAGAATAATTTTTTACTACATTACTTAATTTTTAAAAATCTTGTATTTTAATTGGGTCCATTAGACTTAGTCTACCCCCACACTCCTTTCCAGAATTTCCCAGGTATACTCACATACTTATTTTTACAAATCTTTTGAATGCTTTTACTGAGTTATTTAACTTTCTAAAATCTTTTTGTATTTAAAAATAATAAATAAAAATAAAATCTTGTATTTTAGTTTGGATAATGTTACATATGTAGATTAATTTGGAGAATATCAACATTGTTATTCTTTTTTTCCAATTTTTTATTGTAAAATACACATAAAATTTACCAGTCTAATCATTTTTAAGTGTACATTTCAGTGATACTAAATACATTTATATTGTGCAACTGTTACCACCTTCTATCTCCAGAACTCTTTGTCTTACAAAACTGAAACTCTATACACATTAAACAGTAATTTCCCATTCCCCTCTGGCAACCACCATTCTGCTTTCTGTCTCTCTGATTTTAACTGAGTGTCTCCTGTCTCTGGCAACCCCCAGTGTCTGGCAACCACCATTCTACTTTCTGTCTCTATGGTTTTAACCGAGTATCTCCTGTAAGTGGAATTATATAGTCTTTGTCTTTTTGTGCCTGGCTTATTTCATTTAGCATAATGTCAGAGTTCATCCAAGTTATAGCACACATCAGAATTTCCTTTCTTAAATTTTAAAGGCTGAATAATATTCCATTGTATGCACATAACACATTTTGCTTATCCGTTCATCCATTGATGGACACTTGGATTATTTCCACATTTTAGCTATTGTGAATAATGCTATAAACATGGGTATACAGATAACTCTTTGAGACCCTGCTTCCAATTCTTTTGGTCATATACCCAGAAGTGGAAGTACTAGATCCTATGGTAACTGTAAATTTTTTTTTTTTTTTTAAAGATTTCATTTATTTATTTGACAGAGAGAACAAGTAGGCAGAGAGGCAGGGAGAGGGAGAAGCAGGCTCCCCGCCGAGCAGGGAGCCCGATGCGGGGCGGTAACTGTAAATTTTTAATTTTTTGTGAACTACCATACTATTTTCCACAGTGGCAGTACATTTTATGTTTCTGTACATTTTACATTACAATGCACAAGTGTTTGCATTTCTCCACATCCTTGCCAACACTTACCATTTTGATAGTGGCTATCCTAATAGTTGTGAGGTGGTGGTATCTCATTGTAGTTTTGATTAGCATTTCCCTGAATTTCAGTGATGCTGAGCATCTTTTCATCCTCAACATGTTCATGCTTATCAGCCAGTAGTATATCTTGTTTGGAGAAATGTCTTTTCAAGTCCTTTGCCCATTTTACTGGTTTTGTTAAGTTTTAGGAGTTCTTTATATATTCTGGACATTAATCCCCTATCAGATAGATGACTTGCAAATATTTCTTCCATTCTGTGGGTTGCCTTTTTACTTTGTTTATAGTGTTTTTTGATACACAAAATTTTAAAATTTTCATGAAGTCCAATTTGACTAATTTTCTTTTGTTGCTTGTGCCTTTGATGTCCTATCAAAGAAACCATTGCCAATTCCAATATCAGGAAGTTTTCATCTTATGTTTTCTTCTAAGAGTTTTATAGTTTTATATTTATATTTTATATTTATATTTATATTATAAATATATAGTTAAATATATTTATATTTATTTATATTTATATTTGATCTATTTTCAGTTGATTTCTGTATATGATGTTAGATAAGGGTCCAGTTTCATTCTTTAGCATGTGGGTATCCTGTTTTCCCAGCACCTTTGTTGAAAGATTGTCCTCTGCTCATTGAATGCATGTGGCCAATTTGTTGAAAATATTTTGCCCGTAAATGCATGGGCTTATTTCTGAGCTCTCTACTCTATTCCATTGGTCTATATGCCTGTCTTTATACCAGTGCCACTGTTTTGATTACTATAGCCTTTGTAGTAAGTTTTAAAATTAAGAACTGTGAGTCCTCTGGTTTTATTCCTCTTTTTCAAGATTTTTTTTTTTTTTGGCTCCTTGGGGTCCCTTGACAATTCCATATGAATTTTATGATGGATATTTCTATTTCTGCAAAAAAATCATTAGATTTTGATAGAGATTGCATTAAGTTTGTAGATCACTTTGGGTAGTATTGATATCTTAACAATATTCTTCCAATCCATGAACGTGGGATGTCTTTCCATTTATTTATGTCTTCTCTAATTTCTGTTGAGGATGTAAAAAAATATTTATGTTCTCATGGAACAGTAACAAAAGGTATTCTCACTTTTGATTTTCTGTATCTGAAATTGTGGGAATATTTTTAAAAATAGAATTATAGCTCGAGACAATACAATTTGATTTTAACTTGGTTGTGAACTGTTACATAATTTTTGGAAGGTTATTAATTTGTTTCTTATCCTACATTTTCAGGATTCATAAAATTCTGCGGTCTTTTCTATGCTAAGGTTGTGTAACTGTAATGCTTATAAAATACTTCAGGGTCATTAGGTGATAGCTGTGTGTTAATTTTTTCTATTTCTATCATTTTAATAAATTAGTAATAGAAGATGCTTTTAGTCTTTCTGTCTCAGAATTAATATGTACTTGTATTATACTTCATATGAGTTGAATACACACCAAAAGAAATAATATATAGGTCATATTATATATCTATTTTAAGCTTTTGGGTTAAAGAAGTGTAAAAGCTTCAAATGGTGGAACCATACATGATTTTTTTACTTAGTAAATTAGGTGGTATAAGTATAGATCTCTGTTTGCAAAACTCATTTCAACTCTGTTCCCCCTTTCAGTAAAACAAATACACAAACATTTGAGTGCATTATATAAGCCAGGCAGTGTGTTAGGTGCTAGAGATATAGAGATAAGAGCCATAGCCACTTTTCCTGAGGAACTCATAGTCTAGTGGGAAAAAGATGCACATACTTATTATTATGCAGTATGACATATACATAGTAGGAAGTGTGAGTAAAGGCACAAGGAAACATTCAAGGGAGCGCAGTTAATTTGACCATGGGCAGTAGGGAAGAGTGGTCATGGAAAGTACTGAAACTAAAGTAACCTTGAAAGAATTATGTATCTGCCCAGTAGACGAAATTGGGGAAGGCACACCCAGCAAAAAGAATAGAATGGCCAAAGTCATCCATATGAAAGGTCATGGCAAACTTGGAGAATGGCTGAATGGTCTTTGCAGTAAGGGAGTATGAGAAATAAGAAAGCAGGAAGGTGAACTAGAGCCAGTCTTGGGTACCAAGTAAGCGATATGGATTTGATCCTTGGATAGTTTGGCTGTGTCTAAAATTCTAGGTTGGAAATAATTTTTCCTCAGAATTTTGAAGGATTTTATCCATTGCCTTCTAGCTTTCAGTGTTGCTGTTTGAAAGTCTAAAACCATTTAATTCTTGGGGTGCCTCAGTGGCTCAGTTGATTAAGTGTCTGCCTTAGGCTCAGGTCATGATCCCGGGCTCCTGGGATCAAGCCCCGTGTGGTGTTGGGCTCCCTGCTCAACGGGGAGTCTGCTTCTCCCCTCTGCCTCTGCCCCTCCCCCTCTGCTCATGCTCTGTCTCTCACTTTCTCTCTCAAGTAATAAAATCTTTTTAAAAAATTAAAATTAAAAAAAAACCATTTAATTCTTGTCTCTGCCTCTTTCCCTTTCTCTGCAAGCTTGCAGAATGGTTTCTTTGGCCAAATTGTTCTGAAATTACCTGATACTGTATCTTTGTGGGTCTGTTTTTGTTCAGAATATTAGCTGTCATTGGAGCCTTTCAATCTGGAAATGTCTTTGAAGTATTTGATTGTAGATTTCCTTCACTCTTTTTTATCTGTACCAGTAAACTGATCTTTAGTTATCAATTTTCTCTCTTTATTTTCCATCACCTTATCTTTTTGTTTTGCTTACTTTGAGGGTAACTTCCTTAACTTTATCCTGCGGCTGTTCTATTCAGGTTTTTTATTTTCTTAAGTTTAATTTGTTGTGGAGTTCTTTTTGTCCTCATAATTTTTTTAAAGCTATTAACTTATTTCATGAATAAAATGGCATGACATTTTTTAATCTCTCAGGATATCAATGATTGGGATTTTCTTAGTTTTCATCTCATTATATCATCTCTTCCAAGTTGCTTTAAATTGGACTTTGTTGATTTTTTTCTTTCGTATTAGAGGCTTCCCTTAAAATACCTGGTGATTCTTAAGTGGCTATTTATATTTTAGAGTAGATACTAAAAAGCTAATTAAAATTTCTATACGCATTGTTAGGCTGTGCAGTATTCTTCACTATACAATGATTGAACTAGAATGATTGATTGCTGAACCTTTTGGGGATTCCATAGAGCAAAACCAAACCAAGTGATTTTTAACTTTCCAAATCATAAAGTTGCTGTAGCAGATGATGCTAATACTTTGTCCAAGGGCCTGTATCTCCTTTCTGTTCACAGGCTCCTAATGTATATTCATTCCCATTATCTATTTCCTAAGGTTCTTTGTTGCTGGGCTGCCCTCACACTGCCAGAGCCAGTTTTGCCAATGTACAAGCTATGAGAGTGTCTGGAAAGCTTATTTCCTAAGAACAGCCCTTAACCAATGTTTAATTATGTGAGTACAACTCTGAGATGCGGCTTGCATTGCCTCTAAAACTACCGTAGGGGATGGAGCTAAAATTACTTCCCATGGAACTTTGCATGACTTCTTTCCTTCCCTGTCCTACTTCCCTAGAAGTTTTTCCAGGGAATACTTTTTTTTTAATTCTTTTTTTTAAGATTTTATTTTATTTATTTGCCAGAGAGAGAGAGCACGCACAAGCAGGGGAAGCAGCAGACAGAGGGAGAAGCAGGTTCCCCACTGAGCAAAGAGCCTGATGTGGGACTCCCTCCCAGGACCCTGGGATCATGACCTGAACCAAAAGCAGATGCTTAACTGACTGAGCCACCCAGGTGTCCCCAGGGAATATTTTCTAATAAAACACTTTCACACAAAGGCCTCATTTCATGGTTTCCTTTCTGAGGACCCAACTTAAGATAACCATTAATGTTTGGGCTGCATTCCCTTTGATGATGTATTATTTTGGAGTGAGATTAGACTGATTTTTTTTTTTAATTCTATCTATATTTTGGGCTCTGTCAGAGATTGGTATCAAACTTTTACATAAAAGAAGGATTTAAGTTCTGCTTAACTTCCTGAATGATTCATATAGTACAGGAATACCTCAGAAATATTGCGAGTTCAGTTCCAGACCACTGCAGTAAAGCAAATATCACAGTAAAGCAAGTCAGATGAATTTTTGGTTTCCCCATGCATATAAAAGTTATGTTTATACTGTAGTGTAGTGTGTTAAGGATGCAGTAGCATTATATCTTAAGAAACAATGTACATACCTTAATTTACCTTATTAAAATATACTTTATTGCTAAAAAATGCTAACCATCATCTGAGCTTTCAGTGAGTCATAATCTTTTTGCTAGTGGTGGGTCTTGCCTTCATGTTGATAGCTGCTGACTGATCAGGGTGGTGGTGGTTGAAGGTTGGAGTGGGGGAGAGTATATATGTGCTGATTTCCACATTTCTCACAGCAAGAAGTTAATAGGAACTATCTAAAATTGAAATAGGTAGTTTTAAAAAAGGGCCTCAGATTGCTTTATATTTTTCATAGTCTTTTTCTTGTCTTTAGAAGGATCATTTAGAGGAGAGGAGTCATATTAAAAATGCTTAGCTGACTTTCAGAGTTCATTTAGATTCATTTAATTTCCGTTTTTTCCTATACATTCAAGTAAATCTAACTTACGTTAAATCTTTAAAATAGCATGAACTAACATTCATTCCAATTCTGTAAAACTACTGTAAAATGGTTAAGAATCTGAATTCTTGATTCATATTGCTAGTGTGACCCTGGGAAGTTTACAAACCTTTCTGTCTGAGTTTGTAAAATGAGATTGATAGTCCCTCGTTTATGGTTTACAGTTAACCCACATAAAGCTCTTAATACAGGGCTCAACTGTTAGCCACAGTTATCTCCTTCCATCTCTGTTATTTATAAAGATGTTATTCATATCTATAATATTACTAAATGTTAATGATAGTTGTTTCTGAGTGATGGGATTTGGGGTGATTTTTATCTTTTTCACATTGTTCTATATTGCTTGATTTCTTTTTTACAATGAATAACACAAAGCTGTCCCTTAAAAAATAAAGTAAAAAATACAAATTTTAGTTGTCCCAGACCTTCTTTTGCAAATGAAATCTCAATTGTGATGCCTGAAAATCTATATTTTTAAAATGCTCCTCAGATAATTCTGATTACATACCAGGTTTGGAGAACAGTTGGCAATGAGAACTTCCCTCCTCTTAATTTTAATATCTTAGAAGCCCCTGTAATGTGCAACTTAGTTACACAAGGTCTTCCTGTCTGGCCTATTTCAGCACTCTTGTTAAGAATCTGAAGAGTTGAGGGTGCTGATTTTTGTCAAAAATCAGAGTAAGGTTTTGGGTGCGTTGTACCCATTTGAGATGGCTATTTTATCCCAGGAACAAGAAAGAAAAATCAGAGTAAACAGAAATTTAGTCTAAAGGCAAGAGTCTTTGAAATTGGAAGAGTATGGACTAAAGCAACAGGGATGAGCCAGCATATGCAGGTTGATAATGCTCTGGAGGAGGAGGGGTAAGAGGATGGTAGCCATCCAATAGCATCACAAGATATTTTTTAATTAAAAACAAAATTTTAACATCAGGAAGTCAATTTTCCCTCCACTCACCCCATAACAGGTGTGTTGCTAAAAAAGTGCCACCTCAGCTAAGAAAACCGTATCCATAAATATGTCACTAGTTTACTACAAACAATAAATCCTCCATGCTGCAGAAGTAGACTTGTTCTGAAACTCAATGTCTTTTGGAAAATGGTGGGGTGGCAGGTTAGTTTTCATAGTTACTGGAGCTGGATCAGCACTTATTTGATATAGTCACTGTCTCGCAGTGCTTCTCCTTCTCAGTCACAGTGCTCTGTGTGACTGTTGCTTCTGTAGCAGTGGAGAATTCATTTGGACTGTGCCCTTCTGAGACTGTGAAGTGATTGTATCTGGTATTAAGGTGAGGAAAGTCACGGCCAGTACAAAAAGAAAATCAAAACCAGTGTGCTAGAAGGCAGAGTGTCAGAGAATCAGATGTGGGAAATTACACAGTGTGGCTCTTAGATGATATCTCAGTTTAAGTGTCTGCTAATGTTACCTTAATAGCCTTCCTTCAGGGTTATTGCTTCAGTCTTACTCTGCTAATCTTTTTACATTTACCATAAGAAAATTGGCATTATGACACCTTTCATTCACTTCTCTTGGCTTCATGTTTGCAATTTATGGAATTTTCAAATTACCTCTCTTGTGGGTAAATTCTTAGTAATATACACTCTTACTTTAAAGAATTCCAGGTTCTTGAATAGTTCTCTTCAGCTTTTCTTTCTTATATAATGATTCAACAATTCTATACATTACTCAGTACTCATCACAATAAGTGTACTCTTAGTTTCCTTTATCTGTTTCACCCATCCCCCCCACCTCTTTTCTGCCAACCACCAATTCTCTGTATTTAAGGCTCTGTTTCTTGTCTCTTTTTTTCTTTGCTTGTTTTGTTTCTTAAATTACACATATGGGTGAAACCATATGGTATTTGTCTTTCTCTGACTTATTTCATTTAGCATTATACCCTCTAGATCTACTCATGTTGTTGGAAATGGGCAGACCTCATTCTTTTTCACTGCTGAGTAATATTCGTGTGTGTGTCCGTGTGTCCCCGTCCATCTGTCCATCCCACATCTTCTTTATCTTGTCATCTATGGATGGGCACTTGGGTTGCTTTCATATCTTGGCTATTATAAATAATGCTTCCGTATACATAGGGGTGCACATATCTTTTCCTACTAGTATTTTTTATTTTCTTTGGATAAATATCCAGTAAGTGGAATTACTGGATCATATGGTAATTCTATTTTTAATTCTTTGAGGAACATCCATACTATTTTCCACAGTGGCTGCACCAGCAGTATACAAGGGTTCCTTTTTCTCCGTATCCTGACCAACACTTGTTATTTCTTGCCTTTTGATTCTGGCCATTCTAACAGGTGTGAGGTGATCTCTCATTGTGGTTTTGACTTGCATTTCCCTGATGATTAATGATGTTTAGCATCTTTTCATGTATCTGTTGACTATTTATATATCTTCTTTGGAAAAATATCCCTTCAGGTCCTCTGCGCATTTTTAATCAGATTATATGGAGTTTTTTGATGTGGAGTTGTAGAAGTTATTTCTATATTTCAGATATTGACCCTTTATCAGATTATATCATTTGCAAATAATCTTCAGGTTTTTAGAGTTTCAAAAGAATCACTTAAACCAGGAGGGATATTTTCCCTGGAATTGCAGATTACACCTTTTGTGTATAAGGATTTCACTAAAAACCAATCTAAGTGGGGAAAAGAAGACAGTAGCAAAGGAGAATTTGAGACCTCCTCTCAGGGAAAATAGCAGCAAGACTGGGTAATCTTGTTTCTGCTTTTCCTCTGGGAAATTTTATATAGGGGAGTTGGTGGAACATACATAGTCTTCACCCATGAAGGCCTACCTTTCTGAACCTTAGAATGCAAGTTAATAGAGCAAAGGAAGTAAGTAAACAAGTGCCTGCCAGTTTCATGTGGGTAATTTACATCTCCTGTATTACTGAGCAACTTTGCTCATACTCTGTCTCCTTTACCTTGGCTTCCCCCTGGGGTCATCCTTCTCAAACTTGAAAAACTATTCAAGAGAGAGCCTGAGATCCGAGATATAAGATGAGCATGGTGTAGTTCCATGACATGACAATTTTACTTATAGATTTGAGGATAAATATATTTGCATTAAATATACATATATTAAACATGTATTAAAAGGGATAAAGTAAAAGGTCACATGAAGGTATTTTTATATAAATTTTTTACTATAGTATATATTAATACAAAAAAGTATGTAAATAAAAAATGTAAAGCTTGGTGAATATCAGGAAGATAAACTATGTAACCACTAATTTATTTTGATAACTGCATACTTTATTTTTGTAAGTGATCTTTTCCCATTCTTTTGCTCTTAACTTTCTGAATATACTTAATGTGTCTCCTATTAGCAACATGTAGTTGGGTTTATTTTTTTTCTGTAGTCTGGCTGGCCATCTTTATCTTTTACATATATTTGCGTTAAAATCAATCATATCACTATTTGTTTTCTATTTATTTCATCTATTCTTTATATACTGCTCTTTTTTCCTTGTCTTGCTTTTGATTATTTTATTATTTCATTTTTTTCTGTTTTAGTTATATATTCATTTACTATTTATTGTAATGATTATACTAGCAATTACATTATACATCCTTAGTCTTTTAAAGTTTAACATTAGTACTTTCACCACTTCTGGACAACAAAATGATTTTAGAACACAAACTCTCTGTGTCCTCCTCACAATTTTGTACCACTTATGTCATTTGTTTTAATGATAATAGTAATATCTTGTGGGATATTATATCATACATATTAATTTATATATAATATATACCATATAATATAAAAGAGAAAAAAGGTAAATTTAAGTATTTTGACAGCAAAAAAGAAAAAGAACATGGAAAGCAGGCTTGGGTTCACAGAGGATTTTGATGGGAAGAAGAGGAAATTCTGTGTGTAAATACTGACCTATTTACCCATGCCCCACCTACAATGATTCTCCAACTTATTACTCATCTATTTTATTGAATTGTCCACAAGGTGTGCTTTAGCATCAACTAAAGGGATAAAAGTTAAATATTCTCAGAAATGTTCTCCTATATGGAAGGAATTAACTTTCCCATATGGCTCAAAGTTATCAACTTGTTTTTTTGTGTGTTTTTTGTGGTTTTTTTTTTTAAGTTATCAAGTTTTTTACTCATGGTATGTATATTTGCTTTATAATTTATAACATGCTGCTAATTTTTTTCTTACAGAAATACACTTTCGGGAAATGGCCTCTAAATCTTGGCTGAATTTTTTAACCTTCCTTTGTGGATCAGCAATTGGATTTGTTTTATGTTCTCAGCTATTTAGTATTTTGTTGGGAGAACAGGGTGATACCCAGCCTAATATTCTTCATAATGATCCTCATGCTAGGCACTCAGATGATAATGGACAAAATCATCTAGAAGGACAGATGAACTTCAATGAAGATTCTAGCCAACATAAAGGTATGGTTCACTTTATTAAGGAGTAAACAAATAGTATTTTTCAGTCTGTGTGTTCTGAGAATTGGAAAAAGCTATTTATGTGAATTTTGTTGTACACAATATTTTTTGATGAAAATGAGCTTAATTCCCAATATTTAATGACAGCTCTTGGTTTGCCTCAGGAAGGAAATTGCTAAAACCCAGATTTATTTAGGGAGTAAGATATTAATTTTGAATTTATTTTTAAATAGAGACAGTTCAGAAACTGTAATTTGGGGGAAGGCAAAACTTTTCAGATTAGATTTTTTTTGAAAATACTTATTTAGTCTGATTTTGTTGTCATGGTTTATATCTGTGTCTTTAGTGTTTTTACTATTGTCTTGTTTTGGTCTTAGTTTTTGCTTAGTCTTGTTCTAGAGAAACTCAAGAGGTATATATAAATCTCAATTTATATTTTTTCAACTTATATTTTTATCAGTAACTAATATAACTAGTCTTTTCACCTTTTAAGAGGCATAAAAATCTAGGGAGGTAGAAACTAAGGATATGTTATAATGACTTCATTTTCTTTTGGTTACCTACCTCTAACCGGATGTTCTCAATTGCGTCCCCTACGTGCCAACATTTAAATGTTGGTTTTCTCCAAGTTTCTGTCCCTTAGCTGTCTCTTTGCTTGTGTGATATCATCAATTCCCATAGTTTTGGCTTCCATCTATTCTTTACTGTCTTTATCTTAGCCCAGTTCCAAACACTGTGAAAAAACATTAACGTAATTCAAAGATCTCTACAAATGTTATTTATTTGACAATAAAGAATACAGCAGCTTGGAAACAATTGGAATTCTGAGTTGCAGAGGGTCGCTCCATTAAGAATTGTTTCTTTTATCTTTTTGGTAGTAAATACCAAGCAGAGGCTGAGGGATGAAGTGTACTACATCCTGGTTGAGTTATATGAACTAGCAAGCACATGCATACTATTACAAATTATGTCATGTTATATAAATGTTTATATAACTGATTCAGCTCTGAGTAGGTGCTCTGTGTTCTTATCATAGAGCAGTTCGATCACTGGACACTTGCTCTATAGCCTTGCTCTGGATTGTTAAAGGATTGGCGCCATGCTTCTCTACCAGTAGGGTGTGTCAGGTCAGTGCAGGCACATTTATTAGGTCCCTACTTGTCCTGCGTAATGGTCCACATCTGTCTAAGCTAGAAACTATGAAGTCATGGTAGGTATTTTCCTTCACTTACCATATCAATCCCATTTGTCATAAGTTCCAGCATTCTGCCTCTTTACCATTTTTCAAATTTCCTCTCTCAGTTCATTTCCCCTAGTTCAGGCCTTCAGTTATACCCATGTACCTGCACTCAACCAAACTTCACTATACCTTTTGTCCTTTCTTACTGTGTAAAATGTAAAATGAGCTTCTGCTCATTTAAAGACCTATTTTCTGCATCATCTCTGTTTTCCCTGATTTTACTTTATCTCTTCTCTGTTCCAGCCAAGTTCCCGTTTCATTGCTCTATAGGATTTATCAGCCACTGCTTTCTTTTTCTGCAGCACATTGAATCCTTTTACATACCTCTATTTTAGCATGCCAAGGTCCACTACAAGACTGAGTTCTTCTGTAGCAGGACATGTGTCGTACTCATCTTTTCATCTCCTGAGCCAGCACATGCCTACAAAGTAATTAATGAAGGAATAATTACAGAATGAGAAAGAATATCTACCAGATCCCAGCAGTGGGGAGAAGGTTGTCTTGTTCAAATTGAAACATTGAGAATTCCTGAATCTACCATTTTCCCTCTGCATCCAGTATTTAGTTTATCTATAGCCAGGAGATTGGGCTCCTCAAGTACATGAAATGTGAATGCTCTCTGACTGAAGGGTGGTGATTCTGTCTGTTTTTGAATTGTGAATTATTGATTTTCAGAAGGATATGAGAATATTTTCGAAAATTCCATGCCCAACCTCACCCAACCATCAGTTAACTAGAAATTTATGCCTCCAGTTGCTAATTTTTCACAGGACTAAGTTTTTGTAACTCACTGGTTGACTTTAACTTTAAGGATATGCTTCCTTAGGATTCTGCCTACAGCATTACTACAAAAAGTGTGGTTTTGCAGACTCGTGCTGGTCCACAACTACATAAGTATTGAAAATGGGACTACACAGAAACTTTCAGGGTAATTTAACAGAGTAATTTTGTCTAAATCAAAACATAAGAATTAGGATTTGTATTTTATATTTCTTTTTTTAGTTTTGTTTTTCTAGTAATTCATTTTTAGCATATTTATAAAAGTATAGGTCTCTAACTATTAGAAATAAAAATTGATCCTTCACCAAGCACTGATCTAGAATCTTAAAATTGGACTCTTCCTTTAAACCAGTGATACTCAATATGTGATCCTGGCCTGATGGTCTGAATTGTTTGTTACCAGTCTGCACCCAGATAAGGAGCTTGCACCAGGATGTAGCTCATTTAAGCTCACTGCTTAGTTAAGTGGACTTTTTTGGAGGAAGAAGTAATATGTGCTTTATATTCTGGCATGGCTCCCTATTTCTTTACAAAGGAGTACTTTGAAAAACACTGCTCTAGACAATCTTGGAAATACTATTGCTACCTGTTCTGTTTCTGACTGATGGATTTGCATGTTAGAATGAAATATGTTACTATCAAAAGTAACCTCAATGCTGCATTAACTCCTCTTCTTCAAACTGGGGTAGTCATGAGAGCCTTTTTTAAAGCCACCTAAAGATACTTGTATAAATTCGTAATAGTGAATCTTGTGGACTCCAAAATGAATTATTTCAGCAGCATGTCTTTTCTGTCCTTCAGAAGTTTATTTAGAGGTGCAAGAAATTCCTGTCAGTGTTCTGTTGAGAACTAGTTGAAGCTTTCTTTGTCGAATGAAGTGAAAAGCAGATACTGTGTAAGACCGTGCTTTATATGTATACCAATCTCCAGGAGAACTTGTTAAAATGCAAATTCAAATCGAGTAGGTCTAGGGTGGGGCCTGAGATGTTGCATTTCTAACAAGCTCCCAAGTGATGCTGATGCTGTTTGGTCAATGAACCACAGTTCAAATAGTAAGAATTTAAGTTATAGTGGCAATTCTTGTTAACTGCAATGGATCTCCTGGATAAAACTGACATGAAACCAATAAATCAGAATGTCAGTTCATATAAGGTTGAGTTTTACTTTGTTTCAGCTAAATTACTGATGGTAGAAAGGTGAACAGGAGGGGGTTTTTGAAATTGTTTAAGAAAATTTTTCTTCAATATAATTTATTTGAATTTTACATCTATGTAAATATAACTCTAAAAATTTTTTGTTTAATAGATGAGAATACAGACATCGCTGAAAACCTCTATCGAAAGGTTAAAATTCTTTGCTGGGTTATGACAGGGCCTCAAAATCTAGAGAAAAAGGCCAAACACGTCAAAGCTACATGGGCCCAGCGTTGTAATAAAGTGTTGTTTATGAGTTCAGAAGAAGATAAAGACTTCCCTGCTGTGGGATTAAAAACCAGGGAAGGCAGAGACCAACTATACTGGAAAACAATTAAAGCTTTTCAGTATGTTCATGATCATTATTTAGAAGATGCTGATTGGTTTATGAAAGCAGATGATGATACATATGTTATACTGGATAATTTGAGATGGCTACTCTCAAAATATAATCCTGAAGAACCCATTTACTTTGGGAGAAGATTTAAGCCCTATGTAAAGCAGGGCTACATGAGTGGAGGAGCAGGATATGTACTGAGCAAAGAAGCGTTGAAGAGATTTGTTGATGCATTTAAAACAGAGAAATGTACACATAGTTCCTCCATCGAAGACTTAGCATTGGGCAAGTGCATGGAAATTATAAATGTAGAAGCGGGAGATTCCAGAGATACCATTGGAAAAGAAACTTTTCATCCCTTTGTACCAGAACACCACTTAATCAAGGGTTATCTACCTAGAACCTTTTGGTATTGGAATTATAACTATTATCCTCCTGTAGAGGTAAGTTTAAAAATTTTATTACTGTATAAATACTTAGACTAACTTTTGTTTACTTAAAAAAAAAAACTAGAAAATAATGTGTTTCTTTGGTACCAAAAACTAAGAATCTCCTTTACTCCTTTTATATAGAGTGGCGATGTATAACAAAATAGATGAGAACATGAGTGTCAGCACTAGTAACTCAGTAAATATTGCTACTGTTACCTACTATTTATTGCCTATGTCACGCATTAAAAACATAGCAATAAATATGGCCAAGTTCCAGTTCTTGTGAACCTTATAACAGTATATTATGAATCTACATTCTGGATACAGAGACATACAGTAAACAGGCAGACTAATAAAGATAAAATATGATTTGAGGTAGTGATAAGTGTCCTAAGGTAAAATAAAGCCAAGTGAGGGGATAGAGAATGACCCAGAGTGGAGTGGGGCACCCTAGTTTGGGTGATTAAAGAAGGTGTCTCTAAGAGGTGACTTCTGAACAGAAATCTGAGTGAGGTTAGAGAGTAGGCTGTGTGAAGAGCCTCCTGGGCTTTAGGAACAATATGTGAAAAGACTTTGAGGTTTAGAAAGACCTAGATTCAAGTTTTCTCCCGCTTAATAGTTCAGTGACCTTCGATGGACAGAATTTGCCCAATTTCTGAGCCTGAGTTGCCTCATTTGTAAAATGGACCAGATTTACCTGTTTCATTCAGTTGTGATTACAGTATAATACAGTGCCTATCACACTGTAAGCATGTAATAAGCCTTACCTCTCATTTGACACCTTAGCCTCCATTCCTGAGGATTTTATCTAAAATACATTATTTTATTAAATATCTCAGCTAAATGTTTAAGAAGAATTAATATCTTATACCCACCAACTAGCTTTACCATATGTTAATCTTTTGCCACATTTGCTTCCTTTTTTAAAAGAAAAAGGTATAGGGGCGCCTGAGTGGCTCAGTCGTTAAGCATCTGCCTTCGGCTCAGGTCATAATCCCAGGGTCCTGGGATCGAGCCCCGCATTGGGCTCCCTGCTCCGCGGGAAGCCTGCTTCTCCCTCTCCCCCTGCTTGGGTTCCCTCTCGCTGTGTCTGTCTCTGTCAAATAAATAAAATCTTTAAAAAAAAAGAGAAGGTTATAGATACAGTTGAGGCCTGTGTATACCTCCCCAATCTAGTTTTCTTATCTTCTTCCTCAGTGCTAACCACTATCATGAATTTAATATTCGTCATCACCATGTACGTTTGTATCTTTTTTCATACATGTTTATGTATCCGTAAGTAATATATAGTATTGTTTTTTAGGTTTTTAAATAAATAGAATTAATCCATAAATATCCTTGAACATTTGCCCTTTTCATACAACATTAAAATGTATCCACATTATTATATGTATGTGCTTCATTAATTTAGGCTGCTCTGTAATCTAACATGAGCATATGTAATTTATCCATTCACCTACTGATACACATTTAGTAGATTGTTTCCCATTCATCACTGTTAGGAGCATTGCAGCAGTGAGTGACTGACTGAAGGACATCAGGAATCACGAAACCTAGCTTTTAGATTCAGATCTGTTATTGATTAATAATGCATATAGGCAAGTCATTAGTACTCTATGCCACCTTTTTTCTGGCCCTAAGATACAAATAATACACTTCATGCTAGCATTTTCATTTTCACAAGCCAGTGTTTTCAAATCATTATCTAGGACAGTGCTTCTCAACTGCAGGCTTTTTTGCCTCCCAGAGCACATTTGGCAAATTCTGGAGACATTTTTGGTTGTTAACTGGGAGACTGGCATTGGGTGGAGGTTGCTACTGGCATCTAGTGGGTAGAAACCCACAAGATTGTAAACCCACTAGATGCCAAACATCTCACAATGCACAGGATGGCTCCCCACAATAAAGAATTATCTGGACTAAAATGTCAGTAACACTGAGGTTAAGAAACTTTGACCTAGAACATTTGACCCAATCTTTAGACAATCAGCTTTAAAAGGAAATGTTGAAGCAAATCACTACTGCAATTACCAGTATGTTCTTGGTACTTACACAGACACAGTAATTCCTAACAGTAGTTCTGCATTTAATAGGTGACAGAACTGAGGATCAGAAAAGTCAAGTAGTTTGTCCTGAAAAATAGTCTAGGCAATATTACAAACCATGCTGATTATAAACTCTTGTGATTTCATCATGAGTTCCCCTCCATGATTAATATGTGCCCCAAAGGGTTGGGGGGTGGGGCTGAGGGATGTTAGAATAAATATTCTGCTGTTGGGATAAAATTCCACTTTAATAAATAGTTTAAAGTTCAGTTCTACGTAATGAATCTGTTTGAAACCTTATGCTAGCATTTTATTGCTCTTGTGGATGCAACAGTTTCCTAGACTGTAAAACAGATGTATTCCTAAGTCTGGTCTGTGATAGTCTATTTTTGTTTTGTTCTAGTGAGGTACTACTTTGATTTTTTTTTTAAAGATTTTATTTATTTGAGAGAGAAGGAGAGAGAGCATAAGCGAGAGAGAGCACAGCGGGGGCGGGGGGAGTGGCAGAGGGAGAGGGAAAAGGAGGAGCAGACTCCCTACTGAGCAGGGAGCCCAACGCGGGGCTTGATTCCAGAACCCTGGGATCATGACCAGAGCCAAAGGCAGATGCTTAACCGACTGAGCTACCCAGATGCCCCTGAATTTTTTTTTTTGATGTAAACTTTTCTTAGTATAATCTGACCATTCCAAGATTACTTGACCTCTTCCCTTCTTAATGCTGTACCCTTTCCCACATAAAAATATATCCAAATTTAAGAACATTACAAATAGATATAACAAAGACACCTAAATGCACATTTTACTGAGAGTATCTGCTACATACAGTAATAGCAAAGGGACATGATAATTGTCACTATTTTGTAACCAGTAAAATATCCTTCTTTCCTTTAAGAGTGCTACACACAGTTCCCACCTACAGATAGAGTATACCTAACAATATACTTTATATGAACAAAATAAATATTTCTATGGTGCATCTTTTATTTAAATTGTAGTGGTTTTTAAAATGGATGCAAAATTTTATGTTCTTTCTATAAAAATTTATTCAGTTATATAGAAGACAATAAAATAGACTTGGAAGGACCAAAATTGACCCAGCTTTCTAATGTTGCCTCTTCTCTCCCAGGAGGTTCAATACAAACACATGTGAAATCCAACTTCTATTAATACTTATCCATCATTTAATAAATTTTGTTTTCCATAAGTAAGTTACTATTTTCAGAGTTATTCTAAATTTCATACATACACTTTTGCTCTGTAGTAATCATGGAAAACACAGTGTGGAAAATTTTTATTTTAGCAAGTCAGTGTGTGAGATATACAGCTGATCAAAGAGTTATGTTCTTAAATTGGTTGTTTAGAACTTACTCTTCATGCAGTTCCCTTTTCACACCACCTTCTCACTTCCCTAGAAGTGAGTTTATTCCCTAGGACTAAAGTCTGCTCCCTTCATCAGAGAATTTATAATCAGTCTTAATACAGAGGATTTAAAATAGTGTATATGTGTGTAATAGTCTTCATGTAATAGTGTGTATATATATATACACACACACATATACACACATGTACACATACACACATATGTACATATGCCCCTATATGTGAAATTGCCTTTTTTATAGGTCAGAAATGATCAAATAGGGTTTATTCTGTTCCTCAGTTCTAACTACATTAACTATAACCCATCTGAAACTTACTGATATATGGTTAAGGTTGAGAGCTCCTGATTTTTCCAAATTGTTAACTGATTTTTCCAGTACCATTTTTTAACCAAATCTTATTTTCAGTAGTGATTTAAAATAATCCCCTTTATCATATACTATAGTGTTACTTAACAGTAGTAGGATTGGTGTCTGGTATTACAGTTCTGTTCTGTCATCCTATTTGGTTTTGCCTCAGCACCATATCGTCTTAAACCTTGTAGCTTTACAGAATTTTGAAATTATTACTCTAAGAGTGTATATTCCTATACTTTATATCTCTTTTTCTTTCAAATTGTCTTGGTAACACTCATGCCTTTATGTTTATGTATTAATTTTTCAATTTAGGGACAATACCTTTGCCTGGGATTTTTAAAATTTATTTTAGGTCTTTTAGTAACTTTATAGATTTCTCCAGATTTTATTTCTTCTTAAGTATCTTATGTTTTTAATATTTTCACTACTGTTCTACTTGGGCTCCTTTGTAATTAACTAGTATATATATAAAAGCTGTTGTTTCTTAAAAGCATCTTTAAAATCTGGCTCTGTTCCTGGATTCTCTATATCTGATGATTTTTTACTTGACTCTCTTGAGTTTAGGTAGTAGCCATTATTATATGCAAAGAACTGTTTTGTTTCTAATAGTTATAGCTGTTTTCTTTTATTGTGTTTTTATTGCTTATAAATCGTAGTAACAGTATCCTCGTCATCTAGTAAAAAAAACAGTAATGCAATAGAATGAAACATAATGCAGTAAATCTTACCAAAAATATTATTATAGTGTTTCAGGGTCATATAAAGTTGCTTTCAGAGAGGATCAGCAATTTAAAATTCACTGCTATTGGTCTAGTCTTTTTAGTTTAATATGTACTGGCCAGTATAGTAGCCAGTAGCCAGGTGTGACTGTTGCGTACTTGAAATGTGGCTAGACCAAATTAAGATGTGCTGTCAGTATAAAATTCATTCCTGATTTCAAGAACCTAGCACAAATAAAAAGAATGATTTCATTAATAATTTTTAAGATATTGATTGCATATTGAAAAAGAATAATAGGATTTATTCATTTGAAATATATTCAAATTAATTCCTTTTTTTTTCTTTTTAAATCTGGCTTCTAGATTTTGAACTGCATCATGTGGCTCACGTATATCTATTGGACAGAGCTGGTTTGATGATCACAAGTTGACTTATCATTTTACTTTTCAGATTTGTTCCTATCCTTACATTGCCTAACGGCGTTAAGAAGTAGGCACCAAATAATATTCTAGTGCCTACGTGGTTGTCCAGAAACTCCACATATCCGGTGTTTGTTTCAAAGGAAAGTTCAGAGAGAAAGCCAGAGAAAATACAGTGGACAATTCCCTGATAATTTATACTGCATCGTAAGCTACCTACTTCCAGACATGAATTATTAAATGTTCAGTATGAATCTTCTCTGGGAACTTGCCAGAATATCTTTCTTCTTAGGTCCTTGCAAAGACACTAGATAGAGTCTGAAGTTTTGTTGGAATCACCTGGGTGAAACATTTTCTAGATACCAAAATAATCTTTTTTTTTTTTTTTAAGATTTTATTTATTTATTTGACAGAGAGAGAATGAGAGAGAGAACACATGAGAGGGGATAGGGTCAGAGGACAAAGCAGACTCCCCACCGAGCAGGGAGTCTGACGCGGGACTCGATCCGGGGACTCCAGGATCATGACCTGAGCCGAAGGCAGTCGCTTAACCAACTGAGCCACCCAGGAGCCCCTAGATACCAAAATAATCTTACAACTGTTTAATTCTGGGGCCAGTTTTGTTTTTTGTTTTGTTTTTGTTATGTTCTTGCCTTTTTTTATGTTGTATTTTTTTTATTATCTTGTTTTTGTCTTTTTTAGACCTGTTCTCATACCAACTCTGTTAGGAATCTATATCTGGACAAATGTTTAACTTTGACCTACTTACTGAGGACCACCTAAATGTGATTATTTTGTCAATAATGTCAACATTTATTGAGAATTTACTATAGGCCAAGCTGATTCCAAGCATTTTATATACATTATCTCCTTTAAGTAACCATCTTTTGCAGATGGGGAAATTGAAGCTTATAGAGATTAAGTAACTTGCCCAAGGTCATACACTAGTAGGCAGAATTTGACCCTAGTAGACAAACTTTGAATTCAAACTTAGATTTGACTCAGTACTTCCTCTCTTAAATATTGTACTGTTTGGGTTGATGTGCAGATGAAGTATTAGTTTCAGACACATAATGGGCAAGGGTTTTGTAGTCATTGAATGCTCCAAAGGTGTCTTTGTGAGGTTGAGCCACGCAAAAAGTTAGGGTGAGAACATGTGAAGTTTGAAAGCAAAACTTGGAAATAGAGCTTCATCCTTTGTATAGCTGCCCCTTTCATTTGAGGAAGTCTCAAGATTTTTTTCAGTGAAAACACTATAGAATATGAAAGAATATTATTTCAGGTCGATATATTTTAGTGGTTTTCATGTTTAGTTTTAAATCATTAAGAACTCTAAAAACTCTTGGTTTCTTCCACAGGTCTAATAAATAAGGTGCCTCTGCTTTACCTTGCCAACTTTAATGCTTGGATTCTGTTAAAATTAATGTTTCCTTTATCAGTATGTGAATATTGTGTGTTAATTATGTACTGTTTCTTAATAATGCCTGTTTCTGCTACTTTTTTAGGGTCCTGGTTGCTGTTCTGATCTTGCAGTTTCTTTTCACTATGTTGATCCTACAACTATGTATGAGTTAGAATACCTCGTTTATCATCTTCGTCCATATGGTTATTTATACAGATATCAACCTGCCTTACCTGAGAATATACTAAAAGAAATAAGTCGAGCATACAAAAATGAAGACCCAAAAGTAAAATGAGAACTCTTGAAAGAAAAACATAAATGAAGAGGTAAAATGTCTAGCATTGCACTGAAGAACTTCTACATTTCTGATACAGAACACTGGAATCCCAGTGAGGAATTCTTTCTAAGTGAACATTCCATATTAGAAATCTTTCATATGAATGACTGTAAACTGAAGCTTTAAGTGAGCTGTGAAGTCTGTTAAAATGTGTTTTGATACAGTAATATATAAATATATCTGAAAAACTTGTGTTTTTAAAATGTGGCCAGGCAGAGGGACTAGAAACAAGATTTTTGTTTTCTCTTCTTGACCACATGTATTATTTTCACTGAGAAACTAGAACATTTAAATTTTCTAAAACTACACTGCACATATTAATAACACAGATGATGCTAAATAGATCTGCCTTAAAGAAAATTTTAGAAGGAAACAGTGTTGCTTAATGTTATTTATAAACTCAAGACATGAGCAGTATGATATAAATGAACAAAACCCTCCCCACACACACTCATACATGCAGGTTTTGTCTAATGAAAATTTCCTGTGACTGTAATTGGCAGTATTTCTTCCAGACAAGGTAAAATAAGAATGGCACTTATCCTAAAGTGCATTAATAAAACCACATTTTGAAATTATATGGTCCTTGACTGTATTATATACTTGGTTCTAATTAGTAGTTAATGTTTTACTGAGTCCCCGTTGTCTCTCTTCTAAATATGTTTATTTTGAATACAATTTTAATTATTAATATTTATTTACTCAAAGTATTAATAGCATTCTATAAACATGCATTTTAAAATATTTTGTTCCCAAATTTACCCATTGTTAATTGTGGGTAATTAATAAATAGTAAATTTAATGCTATTTGGGGATGCTTTTCTTAGATCAGTTCCACTCTCAGGAATTACTAAGTGACATTTTAAATTGATTATTTAAAACTCTTTCCAACTACATAATTATAGTTCCGTTTGTTATCATCCTGTTGAGAGATGAGAATTTGTTTGTGCCTTTAATAACTTATTTAAAGCAAAGTTTAGACATTCATTTTTAGGCTCTGAGGTGGCTATTAGTTACACTGGCAAAATAATTTGAATGTACAATTTTGACGAGAGTTGACTAAAAACATTAGAAAAACAGAGTGCTTAAGGAAACTGAAATATGCCAGATATTAAAAGACCAAATACTTAATTCATGCATAACTGCCTGAATTTTGATGCTGACTTATTATTTGGGGTGGTTTTTTGTTTGTTTGTTTGGGGTTTTTTTTGGTGTTTGGTTTTGCCAGTGGATAATTCTAACAGCAGAATACCCAATTCAACACTGTCATCAAAAATATATTCATAAATATTTCATTCTAATTTTAGTGACTTTCTATTTAAAGAATTTCTGGAAGGAAAGAAAATTTTAAGTTTTGTTTTCTTTAGCAATATTATCTGAGTATATCATACAAGAATATTTTGCAGACTTTCTGTAAGATTATCTTAAATGTTACAAATGATTTACATTGTTTATGTTTATCATTATGCTAATTTTACATGGTTGTCATGCCATTGAATCTGCTGCTTAGCTAAAGAGTTTATATTTATTGTGCCAAAACATGTCAAAATCGTCATCTCTTTGGGTGGTATATTGAAAGGATGTTCATCTTGGTGACAATTAGTGGTAATTATGGATTACTCTGTCCACACAGTGAAAAGTCACACCAGTTTTTACCTTAAATTGTCTTTTGTTGTTTTCATGACACTATCACCTGCCAGAATTTCAAGGCATTCATTCTATTCTTTGAACAACTCTTCACCTTGGTGTGGATATGAATTTTACAGTCCATGTATACTACTTTCTATAAAAACCTTAAAATTTACTCATAGGAAGTTAACATTGTGATGAATCCTGGGGTCTGGAGTCAGACTGCCTGGGTTTAAATTCTTGATCTATCACTTACTAGTTTTGTAACCTTGAGCAATTTACTTAATCTCTCTCTGTGCCTCAATTTTCTCATCTTAAGGGACAGTAATACTATCTACCTCACAGGATTTTTATGAGGATTAAATGAGTGAATATATGTACAACTTTTAGAATACTTGTCTGGCCCAGACTATGGAGCAATAAGTATAAGGTTTTATTATTCTGTTACCTTAGAGTGTAAATATTTGTTCTAAATGAATGAAAAAAATCTGCTTTAATCAAATTAGATATTGAAGGACTTATTTCATACATTTCTTATAATAAGTAATAGCTAGTTTTTATCTAATGCCTACTGTGTGCCACGTAGTGTGCTTTAGATATTCTGTGTACATTAGTGTTAATCTTCACAAATTGGGTGTTCTTCCTGTATCGTAGATGAGAAAACTGAGGCTCAAAGAATTAAAGTAATTTTTCCACTGTCACAGAGCAAGTAAGTAACAGAGCCAGGATTTATGCTGAAAGCCTGTGTATTCTTTGTACCATGTCAGCCTTGAGGTTAGTCATTTAGCACTATTTCTTTCCATTTTTACTTATTAACATGTGTGATCTCATACATCAGCCAGTAATAGACAAATTAACCAGCCAGATTGTCATAGTGACTCTCAAATTGTGGTTCTTCTACTCTTCCCTGGGAACTTGTTAAAATGCAGATTTCAAGACTCCAGTCCCAGAAATTCTGATTCTAGCATGAGGCCCATTAGTATGCATTCTTACCAGATTCCTTTGGTCAGTGGTTCTCAAAGTGTTGTTCCCAACTAGTAGTATTTGCATCATCTGGGAACTTGCAAATGCAACCTCTCCTGGGCCCCACCCCAGACCTTCTGAGTCAGAAGCTCCAGGGGTAGAGGCTAGCAGCTGTCTTTTAAACAAGCCCTCCAGGTGAGTCCTATTCATTCTAGTTTGGGAACCAATCTGATGCAAATTGATTGTTGGAATGTGCTAAAGATTTATTGCCCCACAAGTAGGGTATCTTTCAAAGATTTAGATGAAGGATGTTTTAAATCTGTGTCCTCCCAAGATCACACCATATTAAATGTGAGAGACTTTAAAGATAACTTAAAGGGTCCGTGGATCATTCATTTTTTGACAAAATTCTTTAGCTTTTTCAGATTGACTAATACCAGGGCCCACAGTAACATATGTAATTCTCCAAGTTTAGTAATTTAACAATTGGGGCAGGAAGAGTTTAAGTACTGTACGTAATTCTTTAAAAGCATACCTAAATGAGTGTCCTCACTTGTTAGTAAAAAAAACTTTCCAATTGTTAGTAAAAAACTTTAAATGGAGGTAGCAAAATACTGCTTTATAATATGCAGAATGTTTTTCTGCTAATTCAATATGATCAAAATTTCATCACTTTCAAGAGTCAGTTGACTGTCCTAATACAGCAAAAAATTATCCAAGTATTCAGTAGAGAACATACAAGCAGATTTCATGATGGTAACTTACCATCTTTTAAATTAAGATCTTTGTCATTTGGATAAATTATTTTAGTGTGGTCTCAAAACATAAGGCTTTTGCTATCTTTATGTTTCCCAGTAACAGTAAACTTATATTTCAAGTGAGAAGTTCATAGATGATACAAAGCAGATTTTTGTCCCAGAGTTCAATTATTTGTTTTTAAATATCTTAAATTTCAGAGGAATTTTTGTTACTGTAAGAATTCAAAATAAATTACTGGCCAGTTTTTAGTATTTTTTGAAATACGGTAATTGCATTTGAGCATTAAATTTGTTAACTGATTATTTTCATAATTGTTTCTTGAGTATGAATTTTTCACTTCCTTGAGCCTATCGAACTATAGTATTTCCAGATTGAGACTTGAAAAAAAATGCCTCACTTTATTGATTAGATCAAGTCTATCCTTTTGTTCTTCATTTGATTCAGTTCATTAGAGTATTCTGTCTTTGACAATTTCTTCTTCTTTGTATTTGTTGCCCTTTATTTTCTTTACAACTAATTTCCATTTCCTAACTACCCCTAATGCTGCTTTTGCAAGGTTAATTTGGCTGTAATTAGTGATTAGAATTTGTATCACTTACTAATAATTTTATACCTATTAACTTTAGATTTCCCTAGGAGATTGGAAATAAAAAGTCTAAGAATAATGCCTGCTGGCTCTAAGGATATTTGCCCTACTTAAAAGTCTACAGTTTTAAACTAATTCTAGATAAATGATTACTAAATGAACTAAAGTTATTTGGATTCCATTTCCTCTACACCCTTTTCTCAAAAACAAACCAAAAAAACTCATTTGCCTCATTTCTCTACTTTATTGTAGGGCTGACAGAAACATTCTTAAGCAATCTGGGGAACAACCTGTGGTTTATTTTATGCTAAATATAACCTCTATTGATTTAAGAATATGACTACGTTTATATATTGGAGTTGAAATAGAAGTTTTAATACAGATTTTAAAAACTTTACAAATTCTGTCTAGAGAAACCAACTCTAAAACTAGTTTCAGAAGTGAATAGTGCTCTGTCTCAACTCCTTTTACCTCTAGTTTTTAGTTTATATCAGTTCAGTTTAAATAACTTTGCAGAGCCCTACCAATTAATATTCCATATACAGTATTTATTAGAGGGAAACTAATCTTACTGCTAAGCAGTGTGTTACATTACACAGTGAATATTTGTGTTTTGGAATTTAAAAGTTATGTAAGGTAGTAGTGTTATGAATGGTTTAAAAATGTGTGGTGACTTGCTTATTTTAAGTGATCCACCAATAAATCAGAAAAGATGTATTTTTAAATATGTTTTTTAAAGTGCCTTTTGAACATTTTTAAACAATGGATTTAAACAACTGCATAAAATAAATTACCATGTTTAAAGCTGTTTTATCTGATTATTTTTAACTGATATAAGAGTTATGGGAGACACTAAGGGGTAGTTTTGGGGTTATTTTACCAAAAATATTAATTTAAAGTATTTTCCCATCAAAGTTACTCAATTTGAATAGACTTAAGTAATTTTTACTGCAATATATATCATTTGTCTTTAAAGCAGCAAAATATTCCACCTCTGATTTAGAATAATAACCTTAAAAAAATTAGAAACACTATGTCATCCAGGTAAGTGTGTGTATGTGTACATGGTGGGGGATGCTTTTCTATCTCTTGGTATATTTTGATATATCATATACACTGGAATTCATTTATTCAACTGATTATTCAAATAATATTCAAATAATGCCTAGCATCTACTAGAAATACAGTGGTGAGCAATACCTATAGGATTTCTGTTTTCACAGAGCCTTAACTCTATAGCTAGACAATAAACAAGTTAATAGATGAATGAACAAGATATTTCAGAGAATGGTGTTAGGAAAAGAAAACAATGATTCATTCAGTAGAACAGTTTTCTGGGTAGGGTGTCAAGGAAGATCTCTAAGGAGGTAGTATTTGAACTGAGACCTGATGACAGACATTTTATATACTTCAAAAGTTATTTATATTTATGAGGCTCTTTGCCCCTACTGTGTAAAAAAAATAATAATAACTTTCCACCTTTGCTTAATTATGCTCTGGGCATATGTAAAGACTCAGTGAAATGCATTTTATGGGCCAAAAACTTTGTGGTTTTAGGTATATTTCATCCAGAGCTCAGGTCTATCTATTGATACTAGATCAGTCTGGTACTTTTAAGATAGAAATAAAAATTGACCTACCTCTTCCTTAAGCAGATGATTGCAGATGTTCATAAGGTCCTTGAGTCTAGCCTGTCTGCCTCAATTTTCAGTAACATGCCACCCAATATGTTCCTTATTAGTGCATATGTACATGTATGTGTGTATATGTGTATATATATACACACTGTCATTTGGATTCACCAGCTTTAGAAAAGTTGAGGAAATGAATGCCACTTTATATTGTTTTAGTAGTGGAGTTGTACAATTTAATTTATTCAGATAACCCTATGTTTTTATAGTTGTACTGCTAATTGAGAAGTCATTTGAGAGGAAACTGATTTACCTAAATACATACATATTTACTATTACCTATTTTAAGTTTTCCAAAGGTATAATCCTGGAAAGAATACAGAATTATTGCTTAATTTATCTTCTTACTAAAGGGAGGGACTCTACCTCAAACATATTTTACTTCAGATTATCCAAATAGAAATTCCTATAGTGTTTAAGACTGAATGAACATTTAACAACCAAAGTTCGGCAACATCGACATTCTCCAGATAAATCTATCAGAATTAGTAAGACATGGAAGTAAACTGTTTTGCCATGAGTTTGTTACTCATTATTGAATTTAGTATTGCTATCTAGAACTTTAACTATTTTAGTTCTTAAAACTATCTTTGTGTTGCATCATTTCTTCTGCCTAAAGAACCACCAGGTGTTTAGTAGTGCTCCTCATTCTGTTACTGATAGCTCTTTTTTTTCCGGGACTGAAAATTTGTGCAGGGCATTTCTACCCTTTCTGTATTGTATATTGCCTCTGTATAGTGCACTAGAATACAACCACTTTTCTCCCAATAATGAAATATTCATTGTCTTTTTTTATGAAATTCAGTCCTAGGACTTCAGCTATTTGGGTTTTCTAATGAATGTCTAGTGACAGATTAACAGTACTTCCTCATTTGTAGAACAGCTAGGTGATATGCCATCTTAAAACTAATTTGAGTAGCAATGTCTTAGTCTTAACAAGTCATGAAGTTTTGACTTTTGTCAGCTTCAAATCTTTTTTCATAGAACTCTAAACCACATTGTCTTTCCTCTTTCTATTTCTAGACTACCAGAATTATACTCCTGGTAGCATTTAGGTTGAATTTCACTTTCTCTTCATTTTGTTGTTAGACTGTAGAAAGTTGGTGATAAAATCCAGAAAGTAGTTTGAAAAAGAATAATGATCCACTCTTACCTTTAGTTCTATACAAGGCTATCTTCCATGTATTTGCCCTGTTCAGTGCTGTGTGTGTCAGAGATACAGGAATAGTAAGGTATGGTATGGTTATCTTAATACTTGGATTTTTCTTTAATCAAAATACTAAACCTTAATTTTTCATGCTAATTAGGTGTATATAATAAGTAATTTTATTCAAAAAAAGTGATTTTATTCTCTGAGGTGAAGGTAACTATGTGCTTAGACTAGTAAGACATAAAAATGATTTATTGTTTATAAAAAGTAATTTTTACAGGGGCACCTGGGTGGCTCAGTTAAGCCTCTGACTCTTGGTTTGGGCTCAGGTTATGATCTCTGGGTTGTGGGATCAAGTCCCACCTTAGCTACCCGCTCAGCTGGGAGTCTGCTTGAGATTCTCACCCTCTCCCTTGGCCCCTCCCCCCCTGCTTATGTGTGTGCGCATGCATGTGCGCACACGCTCTCTCTCAAATAAATCTTTTATTTAAGATTTTATTTATTTATTTATTTGACAGAGTTAGACACAGCGAGAGAGAGAACACAAGCAGGGGGAGTGGGAGAGGGAGAAGCAGGCTCCCCGCTGAGCAAGGAGCCCAATGCGGGGCTGGATCCCAGGACCCTGGTATCATGACCTGAGCCAAAGGCAGACGCTTAACAACTGAGCCACCCAGGCGCCCCATAAATAAATCTTTTAAAAACATTTTTTAAAATAATTTTTACAGACCTATTTGCCTGGTTACAAAAGCAGAAAAAAAAGGGAAATAATTGAATCACCTATATTTTCTTAATGATCCTAAATTAGACATGTAGCTAGCTATTTCTGAGATCCTAAAGTAATCATGCTATTTGGTGTTTTTTTCTCATCTGAAAGTTTCAACCTTTACCAGGTTACACCTTCATTTTATGTTTTATTGTCTTTAGACCCTCTTAGACTGCTAAATCCTCAGATTTACCAAATGGAAAACTGGTGTTCAGAAGTCGAATGACTCAGAACAAGTGAAGCAGAACAGTGGTGAGATTGAACCTGAGTCTGAAGTTTGAAAATACGTCAAGATCCAGTCTTCTTTATAATATACTGACTTAGAGGGTAGAAAGACAAAAAACTGGGTGCACATAATTTTAATTTAAGATCACCAATGACTTTATTTAGGGCTATTCACTTACCTCATAATAATGTAAAATAGTGCTCATTAAAGAATATTAATAGAATTTTTGCTGTATATTAAATAGTAGAAATTTGTCTTACTAATTCAGTAGTCATTACAAATTCTAAACTTACAGTGTATTTTCTAAATTTACTCTTTGGTAACTCTAGATTACTGCCTAGCATTACTTAAAACTCACTTTGTCAGGGTGTCTTTAAAAGGGTTTTCTTTTTTCCTCTTTGCATCTAAAACTTTTGATGTAAAATTACCCAAACTTCCTGTTACTACTAAAACTGAAATAAATGAAACAAGAGAAATAGATATGAAAATGTGAAGCAGGCACTTTACCCAAAAGCATAGTTATTTACGTCAGTGAGATTATTTTTTTAAAGAAGTTAAAGTAGGTTGGTTTCCTTTGACACCCGTTTTTCTCCAGACTCCACCTTATGTGACAGGATGGTAGTGGTTTCCTCCCTAAGTTGTTATTCTTACACCTAAGAATTAAATATTAGCCTCACTCCCTGACATATCATGTTAAAATTAGGAGTTGTCTTGTTTACTTCTTTCACCTCTCCCACAGGTAATTTTTCCTAAGATTCCACCCACGCTTTGTACACAAAAGGTCAGCAAACATTTGATTTATTTCATTGACTTATTAAATATATCAAAATCACACCCAGGATCTCAGAGTGTGGTACTACAGACGTCAAATCTCTTCCTACCCTAATTCTAAACCAGTCAGTGCACACCCTTTTTCATATGAGAAATAATGACAGAAACAATCTGACAAGTAACAATGGGGCTTCTAGAGCCAAGCGCACATGCAGTTAAATTAAATCTTCACTGTTCTTGACACTTCAGAGCTATCTTCTAGGAATACTTGCCCTCCCTTGTTAACAAAACAGGGAACAAAACTCCTTCTTCAGGGACCTCACTTTTCATTTAGTTCAGCAGTTGGTACTGGGAGCTGTACCTTGAGGCAACACAAGTATTTGAGTGACCCCGTTTTCCACTTAATGGATTGCACACAGGAAAGGTCAGTAATTTGATTCACCACTTTTTTTGCTTCAGTATTTTAGTCTTGAGTCTTGAGTAATTAAAGAGTAATTTTACTTCACTTATGTATTGTGATCCCACAGTGTCCTTCCCACTGAATAAAATTTAGCTCTCTGCTAAACATGTAAGATGGGCGAAGGGTTACCATTAAGAGAAATGGGAACAGATCAGCCCCCTGCTCCATACCACCAGTCAGGACTTTGGCAGACTTCCCACTTTTTATGATTCTAACAGAAAAATCAATACCTTTCCATAATGAGAGGAGGATCACGCTCTCTATCACTGTGAAGGGAGGACTGGCCAGGAGAGGGAAGCTTGAGCTAGGCTTCTGCCTTGAGAGGAAAAGCAGCTTCCAAGTGGTGTGTAGTTCAGCCCTTTGCCTAGGTCTTGTTTTTTCCAAGTCTCTCAGTAGCCCTTCCTTCATTTTCCTTCTACTCTTCAAGTCCAATTCTTGGATTCAGAGGAGTGACTATTTTTACCCCCAGGTAGTTTGCTGGCCCTAGGGTTGCAGAGAGGAAAAGATACAGTCTTGCCCCCGGGGAACTGAATGTTTAGGGAACACTCCTCTAACTTAATGTAACAGAGCCAACGACAGTCTTCAAATATGTCAAAGCAAAATGGGCAATGAAGGGCTTAAAGAGCAAAACTCAGACAACAGATGCCTGTTCACGGAAATAAAGCCCTGCCAGGTGCACTGTCCAGGGCAAAGAAAGTTGCCTTTTGGAGATTAAGCTTTTTATGAGATTAGAATTTGAGAGAGGTCTCCCAGTGACTTCTCTAATAAGTTTTGTTGGTAGTATTGGCTCACTATTAAGCCCATCTATTGAGTTCTTGGTTTCATTTATCAAATATTTCAGTTCTAGAATTTCCATTTGTTTATATTGTATAATTAACTATAATTAATAATCCAGGTCTCTGCAAATGTTCTCAGTCTTATTTTTTTACATCCTTAAACATATTAAGTATAGATGTTATGGAGTATATGTCTGCTACCCCCATTATCTGGACCACCACCACCACCACCATGGGTCTATTTCTATCAGTCCCTTCTTTTGGTATTCAGTTACATTTTCTTATTTATTTTTTAATACCGTCTTTGGTAGGAACATCACACTTCTTGGTAGTCTTTTGAATAGGACAAATGAACCTGTGTCTCACCTTATAGAAACCATAAAATCTGTGCTATCCCAAAGTCTGTGTAACCATCAACCCAAGCACCCCACTGACCTGCTGACTGGCCTCCTAGTGAAGTGAAGAAGTTACACAGAGAGGTCAGCCAACGATTCCCCTCAGAGAACCAAATGAGAGAGGAGCCTACTCTGATTCCTGTGATGTGTATAATACCCACATTGTACTAACTAGGATTCAGCCTAAGCAAATCTCTTCATTTTAGACAATCAAGGATGAGCAAAACCCGCATGGTCTTAAAGGATAAACTTGCGTTTAATGCCTTAACAGTCATACTTCAGTGAGGGCTCCATGAACTCAAATTTAGGCCAAGTAGCTTACATTTCTTCAGCATTATTGAGTCTTAGAAGCAACCCACACACGGCAGGCCTAGCTGACCTAAATTCATTAAAAGCCAGATTTGGAGAAACTTCTAGGTATTCATCTAGATAGTAAAAGCTAAGGGTTGGATCCTGTGCACTTCTGAACAGATACTGTCTCAGCTCTAAAGGAGTTTCTAAAGTTAAACATATCCTTAGAAGGCTGCAAGTTCTCAAATTTTAAAGTCAAGTCTTAAAATACAGAATACCCTCCAGGTCCGGGCTTTTCTTGCTGGAGTTAGAACCTTGATGTTGGGGCCGCCTGGGTGGCTCAGTCGTTAAGCGCTGCCTTCGGCTCGGGTCATGATCCCAGGATCCTGGGATCGAGCCCCTCATCGGGCTCCCCGCTCAGCGGGAAGCCTGCTTCTCCCTCTCCCACTGCCCCCTGCTTGTGTTTCCTCTCTCGCTGTCTCTCTCTCTCTGTCAAATAAATAAATAAAATCTTAAAAAAAAAAAAAAAAAACCTTGATGTTGTATCTCTAAGGACTCCCTGAAACAGTTAATAGGCTGAGACACCCTCACACCAACAAATCGATAGTAATGTATGACATACTGCACTTGGGGAATAAGCACAGACCCTTTGACTGTATTAACTTTGATTTTGTATGTTAAAGCCACATGCCTGATAACATTTCAGTCTGATAGCAGGGTAGGTTGGAATTACTGCTATTCACCAACTCATCTGTTCACCATCCTGGTCTTGATCTTAGAGTAGGGAGATAAATTGAGAGCAAAAAGTAAAATTACTAGTTGAATTTTACGAGCATTATATTAAATGACATCCAAGAGACAATCTTACATGAAGAGATATTAAGAATAAAAACAGATTTGGGGAAAGGTTGAATTACATATTTAGTTGAAAATTAGACGACATTTTAGATTCACAGAGAGCAAGAATTATGTCTCATTTATCTTTGTATCTTCCAGAGATTTGCAGAGAGTAGGTCATTCAAACTAAGAGGATCTCAGATTTTCATTAAGTTTTATATCGTAGCATATCCATGTGCCTTGGTCACAGTCCAAGGGGTTTGGGCTAGATTTATCTTTGAAGACTTCTCTAGCCCTAAAGCTAATCATCCTATTATGCCAGTTTTTCTTACATTTCAGTGTGCCCAGGAATCACCTAGTGCGCTAGTTACAGCTCAGAATCCTAGGCCAAGTAGGTCAGGAGTGGGGCCCAGGAATCTGAATTTTCAAAGTCATTCCAGATAACTCTAATGCAGGCAATATGAAGCCTCACTTCAGAAGCATTGAATTATACTGTATAGTCTCATGTTTCCAGTGTTTGCTTAAAATGTAGCAATTTATTATCACTCTAAAGAATATAATTTTTAACCTCGGATGATTCTCTCTAAAAATGTACATTTTATATTTTTAAATATCTTTTGAAGCCAAATTTTTACCCAGGATTAATAGCACAGGACCCAGAATCTTTCACGCACCTCTTACCCACAGATAGCCTTCTTGATTTCCCACCACACTTAAGAGCACTTTGCGCTCTCACTCTTTAACGTTGGGTTAAGAAGTGCTCTTTTCAGATTATCCCAATTTCCACAAAAACCAAAGGTATCAGATGACCTAGAAAATGTTTATAGAATTGTCTACTTTGGAGCATGAAATAGACATTTAGATACATGAATCTGACCTATGTCTTAACATCCAGACTGATTCTACCTTACCCTATTCTTAGATAACTGTTATTCTCTCTAGGGAAGTTTTCAGATACTAGCTCAGCATCAGTGTCAGTTCCAGCCAAATTAATACTCTAAAAGATGCAGAATGGAGGTCCATGGGTCAAGGCTCTGGCTGCTCTCCAGAAGAGCCCATTCTTACCCTCAGGAGTAGCTCTTCCAGCAGGGCTGCCTCTCAAGGCCATGTTCCCACCTCCCACTGCAGACCCTACAGAAAAACTAAGAGATGAATTTTGGGAGAATAATTTCCTTGAATCATTTTTCTAAAGATGATGGAATATTCTTAAATGTTGCTAATTTGAACTTTGAAATGGTTCCATTATTTTGTAAGTACCATATCCTGGATAGTTAACTATGGCTGACAATCCACCCCTTGTCTTGACTGCACCCAAATCGTGTCTAGTGCATCAGAGAAGGAAATGAATTTGATGCACTTACTGTCTCTCTGAATTTTTCACTTTTCTATCGTTAGCTTTTATAACTCTTCTTGGCAGATGAAATTGAGACTTGAAGAAAGGAAAATTAAAGCTCATGATGAAATTTGAAAATCCAGTAAATTTCTTTTCTGGTCATATTTTAAACTGCTAGATCATTTGCTCATTCTTTATTTCTCAAGCTAAACACCAGAACACACAGATACACCCTATGCAGGCATAAAGACAGACACATCCTCAAGGTTGATGGGACTAATTAGAATCTTCTGCCGGCCTGAGATGAGCATGCAGGAAAGTGGTCGGGAAGTGGCTGTGGAATTCACGCCTCTGGGGAGGTAGAGGGACAGCTTTGTGCTGAGGCAGGCATTGAACTGTAAGGTGGCCCTAACAGAGGCTTACACTGGTCTCAGGGAAACTCTGGAACTGGGATGGCCCTTCATTCTTGTCCTGCTTGGGGCAAGGCTGCCTGGCCTTCATATACCAATATTTACCCATCACTGGATGAGGACTGCCCAGGGAGGAGGCATGATCTTGCACAAGGTAGCTCTCATCAGCCAAAGGTAATTCGGAGAGGAACTTGGCTGAGAGCCCTCAGCTGCCAACCCTCCCAGCAGCTGGGGCATGGGTGCCTCAGACTTGAAGGAAGGACTGGACCACACCCCACAGTGTCCACTACGGAACCACAGTAAAAATGTGGATATGAAAGCTCACCTCTGGCAGCTGTCTTCAGGCCTTTATTTTTTTATTTTGTTTTGGTTTTTCAAGACTATCCAGACTTTCCTCCTCTCTCCACTCTTTACACTTTGATTTTCAGTACTTTTAAGTTTTCCCAAGCTAATGATTAAAAATCAAGCTAAAACAATACTTGGCCTGAGACTCCTAAAAAATACTCTGGGTAACTAAGAGGTGGTAGGCTTTGCTCCAAAGGAGTCATTTTCTGAATCAATTTGGGCTTCTGAAAAAAGTTAATTGAGTTTAGGAGGCAGGGAAGGTGGGGGCTGCCTGTGCTATGTGATTGGAATGGTCATGGAAAGATTGCCCAGGTCCTGCAGCTCTGAAGTAGTCTCCGTTTATAACTAGCTCTGAACCCCCATGGTGCTTACTGTCAGTGTCCCTCACCTGGCCCTTGGAATGAACTGTCTCCTCTTGTTTATCACTTTGTGTCTAACTGGAATTCTCAGGCGTGACTGCCTGGTGCCTCCAACCCCTCGAGGTCAGGCCAGACTCCTAATTCTCCATGTCCATGCCCAGGGCATACATGACATGTGAAGCTGACATCACTCCTATCCTGGTTTTTGCCTAATATGGGAAATAAGTTATACCTAATCGAGCTTCAGTAAAATACCTAACAGGTACTAACAGTTCACCTGGAGATGGCTAAATACTGGCTGATAGCAAGATTGAAGGATGGGTGAGAGCCCTTAGGATAAAGGGTGCTTGAACCAGGGAAGTAGATGGGCAGCTGTGGTAGGCAGAATTTCTAAAGTAGTTCCCCTCCCCAAAGATATCCCATCCTAATCCCCAGAACCTGTGACTATGACAAAGTATCACTTCCATGATTCTGTTGTGATAAAGCACAGTTTACATACAATAAAGGGATCATCCTGCATTATCCAGAGGGGCCCAATGAAATCACAGAAGCCTCTACAAATGGAGAGCTTTCTCCAACTGGAGCAGAAAAGGAAGGCAGAGAGCATGGAAGAATGTGCCTCACTGTTGTTGCCTTGAAGATGGAGGGGACCACGTGAGAAAAAATGTGAATGGCTTCTGAGAACAGAGAGAGAACCCCAGCTGACATCCAGCAAGAAAACGGCGCCTCAGTCCTACAGCTGCAAGGGACTGAATTTTGCCAACCCCCTCAATGAGCTTGGAAGTGTGTTCTTTACCCAAGCCTCCAGATAGGAGCCCAGCCCAGGCAACTCCCTAAATTTGGCCTGAGACCCTGAGCATGGGACGCAGCCTAGCCTGCCTGGACTTCTAACCCACAGAACTGAGATAATACGTTGGTGTTTTAAGCTACGGAATTTGTAGTAATCGGTTACTACAGCAATAGAGAACTAGTACAGTAGCCAAGATAACAAGTCTACTCAGTATTTTGAAAAGTGCTGTTTCTCTGGGGAAAATGAGAATTTTTTTTTTTTTAAGATTCCACGTGTAAGTGATACCATTCAACATGTTGCTTTGGCTTATTTCACTTAGCATAATGCCCTCCAGATTTATTCATGTTGTTGCAAGTGGCAAGATGTTCTTTTTTATAATGGCTGAATAATAGTCCTATATATGTTATATATATTCTTCTCTCTCTGTATATTCCTATATAGAGACATTTCAATATATATATTCCTATATATTATAGTGTGTGTGAACACACACACACACACACACCACATTTTCTTTATCCATTCATCTGTCAATGTCTACTTCGGTTGTTCCCATGTCTTGGCTGTGGTAAATAATGCTTCTATGAACAGGGGTGTGCAGATACCTCTTCAAAATAGTGATTTCAGTTACTTTGCATATATACCCGGGAGTGGGAATGCTAAATTATGTGGTAGTTTAACTTTTTGAGAAACTGCCATATTATTTCCATGACATTCTCCCTGGGAAAAAAGAGCGAAAACAACTATGTTAACTCTGATGATGATGAGGTGAAGTGAGGCAAGGGATGTGTTAATTATCTCGACTTTGGTAATCATTCTACAGTATATATGTATACCAAATCATCACATTGTACACTTCAAATATATATGATTATATTCATCAGTTATCCCTCGATAAAGTTATAAATAAATACTTTAGAGAAAGAAAAGAAAAAGGAAACTAGAATCTGCCTCTAAAACCAATCTGGTGGAAGATGGGGAGGGGTAGAGTAAGATCCAAAGCTTACGACGCGCACCTATTATGTGCTGGCTTGAGCTTCGACTTTATAGATGCCTACCCATTTATTTCTAATACTTATCCTATGTGGCAAATACTATTGTTAACCTAATATTATAGCCATAGGCTGCCAACTGGTGTTCAGAGAAATTAACTGATTGGTCCAATGAGTTCTTAATCCTAGCTGCACACCAGAATCACCTAATGAGCTTTTAAAAAAAAAAAATCCAGATGTTCAGGCCTTACCTCTGACCCACTCAATCAGTGGAATCCAGGCCTCTGGCACTTTTTAAAGCTCCTTGGATGCTTCTGATGTAACCCAGATGATGTTTGGCAACCATCTGTTTAAAGTGTGGTCCATGGAATCCCCTCGGGGCTAGGGAAGACACCAGTGGTGGTCTCCTGACAGCCATCCCCTTCTTCCTTTACAACAGAACTCCAGTTATGTTCAGGTGGCAAAGTGCCTAGCCTTAAGGGATACATCACAGTTGTCTGAATTTTACACTCTAGTCAATCTCACCTTTCACTTTCCCAAATACTTCCCATCTCTCCGTAGCTCGAGGCAACCAGTAACAGTCTGACCAAAAACATCTAAGGAGACCCTGCCGGGAATGGGGAATTTCTGGGAAGGATTTTACTTCTGAAAAGGGATGCAAGTGCCCAAGGAGAGCTGCCTGGTACCATTCCTTGGGCATGGTAGTGAGAGGATGTGCTACTGGGAGCAGCAGTCCCCTGTGGCCATGAGGTGAGCCGTCTAACATGAAAAGCTAACATGCTGAGAAGTTAAAGCAGGAAGAAAGCCCGGGGCTCTGATGACACCACTGAGCCTCAAAAACCCTAGAACAATTATTAGGAGACTTCATACCATGTGAGATAATTAGATTATGCAGTATTTTGTTATTACAGTGAAAAGCCTTTCCAAACACACACAGGACTAATTTAGAATACAAATCAGAATTTCTGCTAATGGGGCCTAGATTACTGCACAATCACCCAATTCACTGTGCCCTGAAGTAAACGCACGGATCCAGGATCACCTACCCAGAAAGTGATGAAGCTCCTTCTAACTGGCCTGTTTTTTCCACTTTACTATGCTGCAAATGAATGGAAAACATCTGTATTCTTGTTACTACAGTCCCCATGGGAATGTTGGTCTTAGTTATATCAGAAAATAAGAAGTAAGGAAATAACCCGAAGAAAACACATCTACAAGTTTTTTGTTAAAGAAAAAGTCTGTAAAACCCATGTTTGCACATGAACTGGGAAGTAATGGGTATGTGGGGAGGGATGGTAGAGGTTGGGGAGGGGAGTGAAGACAGGGCTCACTTTTCATATTAATTACAAAGGACCTGCTGAAGGCCAGTAGCTTCCAGAATCTCTGAAAATCCGCACAGTAATCAGTTTATATGACTTTTCTTTTTTTTTTAAGATTTTTATTTATTCGTTTGAGAGAGAGCGAGAGAGAGTATGAGCAGGGGTAGGGGCAGAGGGAGAAGCAGACTCCCCGCTGAGTGCAGAGCCTGAAGCAGGGCTAGATGCCAGCACCCTGGGATCATGACCTGAGTTGAAGGCAGATGTCTAACTGAGCCACCCAGGCACCGCTATACAACTTTTCATAAATATGTTGACTCTGCATATCAGAGTACACCCTAATAACCTAGATATATAGAGAGACACAATCTCCTTATCTAAAATTGCTTCCAGACTTCTCATTTAGAGTGTCTTTGTATCTTCATCATGACCCCTAGAATTGTCTCTGATATTTCTTGTTTGGAAATTATTTCCTGCGTAGTAAGTTGTGTGTGTGCTCCTGAAGTGAGTAGCCGTCTCCCTTTTGTTCCCTGTCCTATCCATAGTCTAAAGCATAATGCTTTGAACATAGTAGGAGGTATTCAGCCATTGTCAACTGCAAGATCTCAAAAGATCCAGCAGGTGGACACCTTCTAAGAACTGGTGTTTTGTGAGGCATCTGGAACATATCATTAGATTATTCTCTCAGATGAGGCCAAAAGCAAAGCACTGTCCTAAAGGTCACAGAGCTAAGCAGCTGCAGAGCCAGCTATCTGAATTTATTCCTGTGCTCTTTCTCCGGGTTCATTCCTCAAAATGCCCAAATCATACTATTATTATTAAGTTGTGTACTTGAACCAATCAGCTCTATGCTGGAAAACAGCAAATTAGAATGAACCACACTCTAGTTTCTTATATTTTCATTCTCAAGATTTAACCCTAAGCTAAGCCATCTCAGCCCTCATCCATGTGACTGGAGTTTTATTTCTCCAGAAAATGGGGCCCAAGGATCTTACTTGCCACTATAAGTGATCATGTTATAACATTTTGCTCAGTCTCTGAATCATGATCAAGTTGCAAAGACATCTACTCATAGTATTAAGAAAGAAAGAAGGAAGGAAGGAAGGAAGGAAGGAAGGAAGGAAGGAAGGAAGGAAGGAAGGAA